>NC_090828.1:87812940-88125591 GCF_028021215.1 Eschrichtius robustus
TCATGCTTAAGTTTGCCATAAGACTATCTGGTTAACAAATTTGGTGAGGAAAACAAGATTAAAAATCTTGACAAATTTGGACTATAAAAACATTTCCTGATTTGCTTATCCAAATATCAGGAGTAACCAAATGTGTATTTGAAAGTCCTTGATTTGTGAAGAAAGTAAAAATTACAATTTTACAGGATTAGTTTGCAAAGAGCAACACTCTGTTTTCTAAACAAGTCAGACCACCTATGTAACCTAATTTCAGCCTAGTTAGCTATTCTTTCCTTATGCTGAGGTCACAGTTAACCTATTGAGCAGGCAAGAAACAAGTCAAGGGCATAATGTATTTTTGTTTAATTTGTTTTATTTCTACAACTAAAGATTATTGTGAACAATATTATACTTCATAAGTACTATGCTAGATGAATATTACATAACAGCTATCACAGCATCAGAAACAGAACTGTGGGTGTTGCTAAGAGTGACTAAGGAAACAAAGCTAGAATTAATGGGAGGTGATTGATTAGGAGAACATTAGATTTGGACACCAAGACGAAAATGGGAAGAATTAGAAATCCTTTTTCTTTCACCATTTAAAATGAGATAAAGTACTTAAGGATCCTTTGCAGAAAGCAATTCAATGCTGAAAGAGAAAGGAACACATTACATGGGTCAGAAGGCTGTACTTTTATGCAATTATTTTATATTACCCTTTCACGTTATGGTCTTTATTACGCAAAAGATATGCTCTAGAAAATTTGCTTTTTAAATAGCGTATGGTATTTTACTTTTAATATAAAGCCTTTAAAGACTGCTTTCCCTTATTAAGCTACATTTTACACTGAGGACATGACTGAAAAGTTAATGCCAGATGAAATTCTCCTTTAATTCAGGCCTTATTTAAACAGTGCATTTTTTTAGCAGCCAAATTGTTTAAAAAAAAAGAATTTGAAAAAATAATTCCTGCCAATTCATGTTGATAACCTTTGTGAACTATTATTGTAAACACTGACAGGTAACCATGCTGCCTAGAACATACTTTGCAGAACTTTACATGATTGAATGATTTTAACCTTATTTTTTGGGAGAGGTTTATGTAACATATATAAACAATAGTCTATGCAATATTATTTTCAGGCAGGAGTAAAGGCGGATTTTTAAAAATTTAGCTTAAAAAGAGTGTATTTTATTTTGATCATAAAAAATTGATGCATGCTAATCTTAGAGAATTTGTGAAATACAAAGAAATTGAAAGAAGGGTAGAAACTTAAACTCCCACTACCCAAATAAAATTACTGATTATATTTTGCTATGTTTACTTTTAGGTACATTTAGAAGAATATTTTTCTAATTTTAAAAGTAGTATGGTTTTATTTTATAATTAGAAAAATATATAAAATATAAATAAATATATAAGTCAGCATTCATAATAATAATAATAATCTACAGATTTTTAGTGATTTGTCTCCATGTGTTTCTGATTTATAGTCCTATTTCTTTTATTTATATAATTTTAATCACATAGTCTATGAAATTTTATATTCTGATTTTAGGTAGCATGCTTATAGAAAAAATATTATTTTTAATTACTAAATACTAATCCATTGTATGGATAAATCATAGTTAGCACATCTATTCCATTTTATTTGATATGTCATTTGTTTTCATTTTTTATTGGAGTTTAAAAAATGTTATAATTAATATCTTTTTGTATAAAGTGTTCCCATAGTTTTTCGTGTTTTTTCCCTTTGGTCTCTTTTCTTCAAATACACTGCCAGAGTGAAATCGTCAAGGCAGGAGTTACTAATATTTTTAAGATCTCCAACACAGATTTACAAAATGTTAACTTCTCCCAAATATAACGTGACTGTGAATAAAGTCTGTGAAAAACTAACATTTGAGAAAAATCCGTTTCCAGTAAGTGGTCACCTAGGTGATTCAAAGCACTTCCTGCCAAAGGCACCTAAAAAGCTGGACCTAAAAAACATACTAATACACTAAGCTGTTATATATGCTGAGCATATTATGTCAGTACATATGCTGAGGTCCTCATATAATAACAAAGGAGAGAATTAGCCACTTCTTCATTAGGGGCATTTTCAATCATACCAGGCAGCTGAGAGGCAGCAGACAACAGGTGGCAGAGCCCTGGACCTCCAGGAGTAGAGACCTTCTCTGATTGCTAGGGCTACACTGCCACCTTTGTACTGGGAACTTCTGCCAATGCCCAGGACACATCTGAGAGAAAACCTATCAGTCAGGAGACTCACTGAGTTGAAAAGATGAAAGTTAAATTTAAGTGATCACTAAAAGTAGAAACCCTCGTGGAAATCCCTTACTCAGAGCAGGAACCTGAAGAAACTGCCTTCAGGAGGTGGGGTATGGACTAGACTCTGGCAGGCCATGTAGATAACGCAAACAGTTCTTAAGTTTTGGTCTTGGTCGTCTAGCACATACTTCTGCTTGGCAAAAGGAAACAAAAGTCATCTGCAAAAGAGTATAGAAACATCTTAGGACTCAAATTATTTCTGAAATTAATTGTTCTAAGAAACAATCTAAGATAAATAACGCAAATAGCAGAATAAAAATGCAGAAGCTAAAATCAATAGAACAATATTCAACAGAAGTTGGTTGAGAGGAAGTCTGGTTAGGGGAATTATTAGATGTAGATTGTAATACAATGATCTACTGTGTTCAGGAGAATAAAAAAACAGGGTTTTTTTGGCTGCGCCACGTGGCACGTGGGCACGTGGGATCTCACTTCCCGACCGGGGACCAGGGATGGAAATCGCGCCTCCTGCATAACCACTGGACCGCCAGGGAAGTCCCTAAATACATTTAAAATTCAGAGTAAAGAACTGGAAACTATAAAAAGCAATATGGCATATGTGAATAAAAATCAACTAAAACTGTGGAATTGAAAAGTATAACTAAAACCAAGTAGACAACATACGATTTTAATAGCCAGTTACACACAGCTGAGCTAGAAAGAAGCAAGGAGAGACAAATACGGAATTAAAGATGAAGGGGTAAGAGAGGATACAGTGAAAAAGGTCTAATATCTTTTTAACTAAAATTTTGGAAAACAAAAGAAGGGCAAAAATGGGCCCCAGAGAAATTTTTCATGAGATAATGGCTGAGAATTTCCCATAATTGATGAAGGAAACAAAGCATAAAAGTATTGAAAGTACCCAAAGATTAAACCTCAAAGGAATGATTGAGTGACTACTGAACAACATTAGAGGCCACAGAACCATGAAGTGTCTTCAAGATGCTAAAGGACAGAATTATTGAGCCTAATTTTCCACCATAGATAATATTTTTAAGAATGAAGGTAACATAATGGCATTTGCATACAAAGAGTAAGAATTCACCTCCAGCAGAGAAACCCAAAGGAAAATATAAGAACTTCAGGTAGAAAAAAAAAATTCCGTGTGGAATCTTAGAGAGGAAACAAGAAAAAAAAAGCAGAGTTTGAATCTGGGAATAAATTTAAATTGCTGGTAGCAATTATAACATTATTGCAGGGTATAA
The DNA here is from genome assembly GCF_028021215.1 of Eschrichtius robustus. Classification (NCBI taxonomy): domain Eukaryota; kingdom Metazoa; phylum Chordata; class Mammalia; order Artiodactyla; family Eschrichtiidae; genus Eschrichtius; species Eschrichtius robustus. The sequence continues at coordinate 87,816,463 of NC_090828.1, forward strand.
TATTAAGATGTATAAAATATTTTTTAAGAAGCCAGTTAGAGGAATTAAAGTATGCTAAAGTGCGTGTGTAGTGCAGGAGGAGAGTAAATGTGCAGAAAAATATAACAGTGCTTAAAAGGTAGGTTCAGGGCAGCACCTAAAATAACAAAGTGCATATTTAATGGAAATCATTTAGTTGGAGGTCCACTGATTAAATCCTTTAGTCCGAGAACAAAACAGTAGGAATTTGATGATAAATTCAATGCAGGGTTCTACAGATAATGTTGGTTTTCAGTAGGTAAAAGTGGCCTTAAATCAGCACTTACTTGAATGTTAGTTTATCATGAAAAAAAAAAAAGTTGCATGAGTCCATGGAAAAAGACAAAAAAGATCTCTCTCCCCATTAAAATAAAGCCTCGTTTTTTACTATTACCAGAAGAGGCATAAATGCCTACTACATAGAGAGATTACCAAAAAAAAGGAATAAAAGGAATGGAATCACAATTTACTCATATCCCCATCATGTTGTGTGGAATTAAGAAATGTGGAAAGGAGAAAAAAATGAATCTGAAGCTAACAGCGATTATCTCACAAGGACTTTAGACAGATCTTTGACCTGATTATTCATACATCAGAAAAACAGTGATGACATTTTAAGTGTCCACAAGAGTAATATTGTCTTATGTCAGAAGACTAATATTCTGTAAACAGAAGAAGAGGAAGCCTAACAGATTAAGTACATGAAGAGATCTAGTACTTCTAAACAATTTAAGAAAGTATAAAGTAGCACTAGGAATAGTTAAAGAGAATAAGAGAGTTTTCAAATTAGCTTGTTTTTTAATGTATTTTTCTTATTAATTTACAAGAAGGAAACCTATACATTTGCATTAGGATAAGGTTGGGATCATAACTCTTAAAGTGCTGAATATTTTATTTTTGTAAATGTGCAAAACACTTAAAATATAATAACCAAATGCTCCATATTTTAACAGGTAAATGGAAAGCTGACTGTCAATAGTTTATGATACTACACTACATAACAAGAAATGTATGATTTCATGTTCTTTAAATACATTTTCATAAATGTGAAATAGAGTGATTCTTATCTCTCTGGTAATTTTGAATTCATTGAAATATTATTTGATTTAAATTTTAGTAAGGTAAAATCAGAAAGGATGAGGACTTTTTGGTCCAAACTAGATAATTTTTAACAGTTACAGATGTTAGTCACTAGACTTTAACTAAAGGAGCCTCTACTTACTGTTGTATCCTGAGAGTCTAGCTGGAGCACGTAGCATGTACCTTTTATGTACTCCTAGCGTATATATGTGTTTGTCGAATAAATGAAAATGACTGAGCATGCGTTAAAAAAAAAAAAAAGAAATACTTAAAAATCTCATTCATCAATAGTCCTTAACTTTATTTTTTTGAAATTTGATAAAATCTATGGATTTGTTCCCTGGCAAAATGTAAATAAGCAATCTGTATTTGAAAATCTATACATTTTAGATATGATTTTAAGAGGATCGCCCATAATGAGATACCTCTGGGCTTCATGGAATCCATCTAATGCTAAAAATCTTTGTGAAGCCACAAAAATATTTAGAATTCAAAAGTATTGGGTCTAGATGTTAATGTATTTTTAAAATTTAAATATAATACTAGTCTTTCTTTTTTGATATTTCTAATTTATTAGACTATAGCTCCTGTTTGTTGGTATTTTTCCTTTATACTCCACACATATGCTACCCGATGATTATGTATTTGTGAATGCTTACCATGTGTTGTGCTATAAATGTATAATTTGAGTACATGTACAAATTTTATATAAAACGTTCATTCAAAATGACGGTGCCTCAGCTTATGTAGGGATTCGATTCTAAAGACAGAGAATAAAATAAAGAATAACACATGGTCACATAAACTGTAAATCCCTTAAACCACCCTTAAATCTCTAGGATGTTGACCCTTAGAAGTTCAAAGTCAAGGAATTCGTCATTCAACAAAGATTTATTTAGCATTTACTTTGTGTCAGGTACAGTTAAAGATGCTAAAAACATAAAATGGCAAAAATCCCTACCCTCATGAAGCTTACATTTTAATGTGTGAGACAGGCAATAAATAAGATAAATACATTTTATGCATCTTATATAATGATGTGTTAGAAAAAACAAAGCACTTTTGATTATCTGCTTTTCAGCTTTCCCTGTAACAGAGGAAAGGGCAACAAGGTAAATAAAGAAAACTCTGTTTATTTTCCTTCCTTCTCTGTTTAGCTCATATTGTCAAGTCCAGGTCCTTTTCAATTATGGAACTACATACTGTTAGATATAATAGATTTTTGAATTCTGGGTTTTGATAAAACTCAAACTACCTCAAATACTCCTATTGAATATATCTATTTCAATAAGAAATAGAGTGTGGGATCTTATAATCCATGAAAAGTATCTCTACGGTGATCTCTGGTAAGATATTTAATATCTCTGAGACTCAAATTTTATCCTCTGTAAGAATAATTGTAAAGTAGGTAGGTAGTTTTCATAAAGCACAGGAAAAACATAGCTGTATTTTAAGAGGAAATGCTACTTAGGTGTTACGATGGGGAATTCTGGTTATGAGTGAGCAGAATGAAGGTCTCAGACAGTTGATATAAAAATGAACCACTGAGAATAAAGATGGCATAAGAATGTGAAAGGACATCAAATTCCAGTCATTCCCATGTCAAAACTTGCCCAGCATTGGACTGGATAAGCTCCTGAAATTGGTAAATAAATGTGAGTATGAAAGATAAAAAGTATAACACCATTCCTCATCCTTGCTCACCTCGAAGAATAAGTGATCAGTTTAATCTTTCAGGTTGTTTTTAACTCTCCCACCCCACATACTGAATTGGACCTTTGTTAAGATAGGTGGTATAGTGGAATTAACAGTGACAAGAGAACTTGGTGCTAAAGAATGCTGTTTGTAAGCTATGCGTTCATCTAACCCTGTCACTGAAATTAGATAATAAATTTGCATGGCAAACAGTTAACTCAGTCAAAGTTTATAAAGATTACAACGAAGAAACTACCTTAAGATCATGATCTTTCTCTAATTAAGCCATCACTAAATATTTTCTTGTGATAATTAAAATTTGTTGCTTTTGTAGATGAAGTTGATCGTCGAAATCTCCCACATTTTTTCTTTCAACTTTACACCAGCTAAAATGGTGTTGTAGTTAAGCAAAACAATGCAATTAAATTAGTTGTTGAAGAAAGAAAATGGGATAGAAGGTAAATATATTATTTTAAAGATTACATTAGCTTCTTCAAAGATTTTGTTTTGATTATAATGGATTTTTATTTGAAAAAATAGTGTCTTGAATGATTCAAAAACCATCTAATCACTTCCTTTTTAGAATAAAAAAATTAAAATGTACTTCTGCATAGAAAATACTAAGGGCTTAAAATATATTTTGGTATTAAAAGAAAAACAGATTGAAATTAGCATTTAACTTTAAAAAATATTTGCTCACTATTCTATTTTCCCTGTCAACAATGAAATATATTTTAGCTAAGTGTTGTTTTCAGTTTGGGGAGAAAGTTGAAGAATGCGTTAATTTCTCACTAACTACAACATTAATCAGTGGTGAATTGTAATTATTTAGCCTGTAGAAAAAGTGAAAGTAGAATTAGATCTGACTACAAGTCAAATAAACTTTCTTTCTTATTGATTTAAACATTTTTAAGACAGCTATTCAATAAGGTTTACTTAACAAAATTTTGGTAGTGCTTGGTCAGTGTGTTGAATAATAACTGAAATCAGTTGCTATGTCAAACTGTATCTCTTTCTGTGCTACCTTGTAAACATCAATATTCTTTAATAACAGAATATAACATTAGTATTATTTTTTCAATATCTGCATAATTGCAATTAAGTTTTTTTGTGGATTTCAAGCTTGATATTAAAATAAATTATTTTCTCTACTTTTGAATGTTCATTTTTAGAAACAATTTAAAATGATATAGATTCTCTTTACAGATTTCCTCATTACTATTGATGTCTCTAGCTAATTTTTAACATGTTAAAGATACAAATCCTGAATCTTATCAGTTTCAACTCCTATTTTGCATTTAAGAGCACTCTTTTGTTTGTAATACAGGGGATAAATTGAAGACCTAACCTTGTCTCAACAGAATGTCAGGAAATAAATAAAAATCCCATTTCAAAATGTGAAAATGTTAATAACATGCCATGTCTAGTTTCTCAGTTTGGGAAAGTGTGGTGGTTCTAGGGTCTCATCCTTTACCTAATAATTATACTCAGAGTCTCTTTATAGTCTTTTCTTAACAGACATTGCTCACTGAGAAAGCAACACCTGAATTTGGCATTCTTTAGCTTCCCTTTCATCAGTGTCTAAATTATCCATACATTTTCTAAATTCTATGCTAACAGACCTCTGCAGTCAAATGCTAAATGTTATTAACCTCCAACAAATTGGATTCCTGATGAATCCATGTTCTTCTTTGAAATAGTGTCAGTAAGTCATCACAGTGCTCCAACTGGGGCTCCTCTAGTGGCTCTGTGAAAAGGCCCAGGATCCTTGGACTTCGCAATTGATGATTTTGATGCCATCTTTTGGTAGTTTATGAAATCATTAGTACAAACATTAATACACAGTTTCTTTCTACTCAATAAATATTTATTTGGTAGGAGTTATAAGGCTGGTGTTGTGCTTGGATATAAAAAGGCAGGTGCTCTGCAGTATTGCTTGATTTATTCAGTACATTTTGGTAGGAGTGGTTTTATAGAAGTAAATTTCACATTCCTGTACTTTCCTCTAACTGGGGACACTGGGCACAATTTAACCTTTCTATAAATTGAGTTAATAATGAGACAGGAAATTTTAATACAGTCTATTATTAACTTGTATTTTATTTTCCGATGTTTTTCCTACCCTCATATATTAAAAAAAAAAAAAAAAATGTGTCCTTCTTCCATGGGGTCATAAACAGTTTTTAGAGTTAAGGCTAAATTGTTGCCACATCTAAGTTCATAGAAAAGACCTCTGCTCAGCATTATGTTTTCCATAGTCTTTTGTGTATATTGGAAGCAAACTGTCTAAGAAAAGGTGGCAGCTCCAAGATTTGGACTAATAATAATAAAGACCAACCTCTGCAGTTTCTTACAAAGCAGCAAATTAGCCGTAAGCAGCCCTAAATGCTGGGCTCACTTCTGTGATTTTTGCCTGTCTTGAGTTTCAGATGTCTAATTTCTTACTACTTTATTAGCTATTTAATGTTTGTCTGATCATCTTTATATTTTGTCTTATCATTTTAGAGTTCCTAAGTAGAAGGATTGGTCCAAATATCAAATTCCCCATTAGCAGAGCTGAATTCAAGTCTACTTCTGCCATTAGTGAGCCTTCCTTTAAACGCCTCCTCATGCTCACTTGCTCTGAGCTTTGATATTTGAACACCAACAAGACCCTCAATACATCCATTCTTGTCGTTTGTGTCATACAGTGTTGATAAAGAGAGCAGTCCTCTTCAGTTTCCAACCCTGTCCCCTTTTTCTTCCTCCTGTGTTATTTTCTACTTCTTTCATTGGCTACCTTCAGCCTTTCACATGTAGAACAACACAGTTTTACTGGTTAAAAGGTAATGCAATGGTTTTTACTACAAGGCCATTTGCAGAAGGAAGGAAAAGGAATGAGTAACCCTGGAAAAAGAAAGATGTTTGAATAGTAGGCTACCTCACAGAATTATAGCTGATATACATTTTTATTAATTTTTTTGAAATAAAGTTGATTTACAATGTTGTATTAGTTCCGGTTTTATATATATATATGTGTGTATATATATATATATATATATATATATATATATATATATATATGTAAATATATATAAAGACTTTCCATATGGAAACACCCAAGAGGGAATTGATTGACGATCTGTAGGGAGAAATATAAGGGATCTCTACCCTAGGCATTAGTAATGGGTGTGATTAGGCTTTGGATTCAGGAATTGTGGCTGTTAGGAAGAGGATCTGGAATGTCTGGCTCATAAGGAATTTGCCCCCTTCTTCACATGGCCTTCTTCCCAATATGTCTGTGTATCTCCTGTCCTATTATAAGGACACTACACATTGGATTTAGGGCCCATCCTAATGCAATACGACCTAATTTTAATTAATCCAATCTGCAAAGACCCTATTTCCAAATATAATCACATTCTGAGGTTCCAAATGGGCATAGATTTTGGGGGGACACTGTTCAACCTACTACATTTATATATGTATTGTATACACTATATATTACACATATATATATGTATACATAAATTGTTGCCATTTATATCAGTAGCTAAGTATGCATATTATTACATGTGCCATACTGTCTTTGTTATTTTATTTTATTGTAATTCTCTGTCCTATATTCATATGCCTTATATATGCTATGCGCTTTGCTAGACACTTCGAATATAACAAGGAATAAAACATAATATACAAAAAAACCAGAACATGATGGGAGAGGAAAGCCTCTAAATATCCAGCAGTAAGTTGAGATTTTAATCGCTTTATTAGAAGTGATCCAGTCCAAGTAAACATGATAGAAAATGACAGCTTTGAAATAACATGGTGACTTCTTAGAACTGCAAGCAGTTATACAAGGCAAGAGACTACAAGGAAAGTTTTGGTGAGAAGTGAAGCTAAGGAGGAATTCAAGAGACAAATCATACCATATCCTGTATAACTTAATAGGCAAACTGACCATAATTTTCTTGACATTAAGGAGTCGCTGAAGGGTTTTAAGCTGGATGAGGGAGATATGATAAAATGATTTAACTGGTGTTTCAAATTTTATCACTTGCTTTAACTTTTTATAAATTAAAGCTATTGTTTACTAACCTTCAGGTTTGTACATTCTAATCTTATGTGGTATTTTATGTTGCCTCTAACATTTGGGAGAATATTTCTAATAGGGATGAAGAGTTTGCTGACCACTGCCCTCACCCCACAGCTAGCTATTCAGTGGAGTAAATTTTGAAGATTTGATTGTTACATGGGGCTTTATAATTTAAATTACTTATTTGAAATTGTGTTTGTGATATTATGTGTCTATGGACACTTAGGTGATGGGAGAAATCATGGGATTGCTCTGATTCTTTATTCACAGGTGTAGGAAATGTAACCATCCCACTCTCCACCCCCAATATTATTGTGGTTAGATCCACTTTAAAGTGAAACAGTAATACATTTTCTTCTGATCCCATATTTTGATAATGTTTTGTTGAAAGTATCAATTACACACAAGATCTAATCTTTGATCACTGTTTTTTAACTGCTTTGCTCTTTCCTGTTGGCTATAGATGATAAGAGCACTTAAGGTCAGTCATCCAGGGGACATTGTCAAAAGATACCACACAGAGGAAATGAAGAGCTGTAAGGCATCAACCAAGAATTTATGTGATGATACTCAGAAGGAGAAACATAGAAAAGAGGAAAGACACAGAGTGTGAATTTTTTGATGTGGCTATAAGCCTGTAAGAGGGAAGAGCTAAATCGGACTCCATGTTCGATCTGTTTCTTTGACTTTAACCTTTGCTTTTTGTTGCTTTTGTTATTATAATCATACATAATGGCCTGCCTCAGGGAACCCTGCCCCTCTGCCTGAAGATTAAAAACTAAAGTGCCTCTGTTCAGCCTACAGGGAGACAGTCTGACCCTGCCCACCTGTGGATAGCTGCTAGGAAGGAGAAATTAACACATCCCCCTCCCCCTCACTGAGGCTGGCCATTCCAGGGGATATTTGCAAAATTTATGGCCTTTTTACTTTACTTCCTCATCTCCTCCCCCTCTCTGTGCTATAAAAGAAACCGGCATCCAAACCCCAATAAGATATTTTACCGGAGACAATAGTCTGCTATCTTCTCGGTCTGCCGGCTTTGCAAATAAAGTTGTATTCCTTGCCTCAGCACTTCGTCTCTGACTCATTGGCCTGTCGTGCGGTGAGCAGAGCGAGCTTGGACTCGGTAACAAGCCTATAGATTGTTGATACTGAGAAAACATGATCTTGGAGGGTCATGGGGTTGTGAGAATACTACATGCACAGAACTTCACAACCTTCTACAAGCTTATAAATTTCTATGAAAACAATCCCACTGGCCAGGAATCCAGAGACGCACCTTCTTTTCTCTTTCAACTGGCTCCAAAGTAATAAATAATGTTAAGACCTTTCTGAAACCACTAGGAAATTATAACAAGCAATAACAATTTTACTACAGAAAATATACATTCAAATAACACTAAGCCATAAAGCATTTTGTTTGTAGATGATAGTTTTCTAAGAGACAATAGTCTTTGGCTAAGAGACTAAATATAGGCTCTTGAGAGAAAGTGACTTTAGACTGAGGGATTGCAGGTAGGATAAATGGTCATATTAAAGCCTGAATCAGAGCATATTATAGGAATCAGAGCATGACTGGGTGGAGAAACACAACAGTAGACTGGGTTCTAGAGAATAATAAAGACCAAGTTCATATTCTTCACAGAAATAGTCTTAGCACAGTAAGTTTTTCTTTTTCTGCCTTATCTTTGTGTGTTACAATAAACATTTACACAACAGGATTCAGAACTGAAACTATTTTATCAGGATTAATGCAATAAAAATGAGTAGTTTACTCTCTAACCATGCTAATCCATGATTTTTGGATCTGTTATGAAATAAAACATTTTCTAGAAAATAAATGCTTTGAATTATATGAAAACTTAGAGATGAATAAGAAAGAATTGTTTGCCCACTGCTTTAGACAATCAAGCTTCTATTTAACATCTTCTGTGTTAAATACTAAATGTGGATATGTGAGCTAAAAGAAGTCCAATCAATATAGACCTTAGCATTTGAGTTGGAATGTTACCCTCAATGCCTAATTATGTAGACATTTCTTTTTTTTTTTTTTTTTTAATCAGTCATCAGTTTTATACACATCACTGTATACATGTCAATCCCAATTGCCCAATTCAGCACACCACCATCTCCACCCCACCGCACTTTTCCCCCCTTGGTGTCCATACATTTGTTCTCTACATCTGTGTCTCAACTTCTGCCCTGCAAGCCGGTTCATCTGTACCATTTTTCTAGGTTCCACATACATGCGTTAATATACGATATCTGTTTTTCTCTTTCTGACTTACTTCACTCTGTATGACAGTCTCTAGATCCATCCACATCTCTACAAATGACTCAATTCCGTTCCTTTTTATGGCTGAGTAATATTCCATTGTATATATGTACCACACTTCTTTATCCATTCGTCTGTCGATGGGCATTTAGGTTGCTTCCATGACCTGGCTATTGTAAATAGTGCTGCAATGAACATTCAGGTGCATGTATCTTTTTGAATTACGGTTTTCTCTGGGTATATGCCCAGTAGTGGGATTGCTGGGTCGTATGGTAATTCTATTTGTAGTTTTTTAAGGAACCTCCATACTGTTCTCCATAGTGGCTGTATCAATTTGCATTCCCACCAACAGTGCAAGAGGGTTCCCTTGTCTCCACACCCTCTCCAGCATTTGTTGTTTGTAGATTTTCTGATGATGCCCATTCTAACTGGTGTGAGGTGATACCTCATTGTAGTTTTGATTTGCATTTCTCTAATAATTAGTGATGTTGGGCATCTTTTCATGTGCTTTGTGGCCGTCTGTATGTCTTCTTTGGAGAAATGTCTATTTAGGTCTTCTGCCCATTTTTCGATTGGGTTGTTTGTTTATTTAATATTGAGCTGAATGAGCTGTTTATATATTTTGGAGATTAATCCTTTGTCGGTTGATGCATTTGCAAATATTTTCTCCCATTCTGAGGGTTGTCTTTTCGTCTTGTTGATGGTTTCCTTTGCTGTGCAAAAGCTTTTAAGTTTCATCAGGTCCCATTTGTTTATTTTTGTTTTTATTTCCATTACTCTAGGAGGTGGATCAAAAAAGATCTTGCTGTGATTTATGTCAAAGAGTGTTCTTCCTATGTTTTCCTCTAAGAGTTTTGTAGTGTCCAGTCTTACATTAGGTCTCAAATCCATTTTGAGTTTATTTTTGTGTATGGTGTTAGGGAGTATTCTAATTTCATTCTTTTACATGTAGCTGTCCAGTTTTCCCAGCACCACTTATTGAAGAGACTGTCTTTTCTCCATTGTATATCTTTGCCTCCTTTGTCATAGATTAGTTGACCATAGGTGCGTGGGTTAATCTCTGGGCTTTCTATCTTGTTCCATTGATCTATGTTTCTGTTTTTGTGCCAGTACCATATTGTCTTGATTACTGTAGCTTTGTAGTATAGTCTGAAGTCAGGGAGTCTGATTCCTCCAGCTCCGTTTTTTTCCCTCAAGACCGCTTTGGCTATTCAGGTCTTTTGTGTCTCCATACAAATTTTAAGATTCTTTGTTACAGTTCCGTAAAAAATGCCATTGGTAATTTGATAGGGATTGATAGGGATTGCGTTGGGTAGTATAGTCATTTTCACAATATTGATTCTTCCAATCCACAAACATGGTATATCTCTCCACCTGTTGGTATCATCTTTAATTTCGTTCATCAGTGTCTTATAGTTTTCTGCATACAGTTCTTTTGTCTCCCTAGGTAGGTTTATTCCTAGGTATTTTATTCTTTTTGTTGCAATGGTAAATGGGAGTGTTTCCTTAATTTCTCTTTCAGATTTTTCATCATTAGTGTATAGGAATGCAAGAGATTTCTGTGCATTAATTTTGTATCCTGCAACTTTACCAAATTCATTAATTAGCTCTAGTAGTTTTCTTGTGGCAGATTTAGGATTCTCTATGTATAGTATCATGTCATCTGCAAACAGTGACAATTTTACTTCTTCTTTTCCAATTTGTATTCCTTTTATTTCTTTTTCTTCTCTGATAGCTGTGGCTAGGACTTCCAAAACTATGTTGAATAATAGTGGTGAGAGTGGACATCCTTGTCTCGTTCCTGATCTTAGAGGAAATGCTTTCAGTTTTTCACCATTGAGAATGATGTTTGCTGTGGGTTTGTCATATATGGCCTTTATTATGTTGAGGTAGGTTCCCTCTATGCCCACTTTCTGGAGAGTTTTTATCAGAAATGGGTGTTGAATTTTGTCAAAAGCTTTTTCTGCATCTATTGAGATGATCATATGGTTTTTATTCTTCAATTTGTTAATATGGTGTATCACATTGATTGATTTGCCTATATTGAAGAATCCTTGCATCCCTGGGATAAATCCTACTTGATCGTGGTGTATGATCCTTTTAATGTGTTGTTGGATTCTGTTTGCTAGTATTTTGTGGAGGATTTTTGCATCTATGTTCATCAGTGATATTGGCCTGTCGTTTTCTTTCTTTGTGACATCTTTGTCTGGTTTTGGTATCAGGGTGATGGTGGCCTCGGAGAATGAGTTTGGGAGTGTTCCTTCCTCTGCAATTTTTTGGAGGAGTTTGAGAAGGTTGGGTGTTAGCTCTTCCCTAAATGTTTGATAGAATTCACCTGTGAAGCCATCTGGTCCTGGACATTTGTTTGTTGGAAGATTTTTAATCACAGTTTCAATTTCATTACTTGTGATTGGTCTGTTCATATTTTCTGTTTCTTCCTGGTTCAGTCTTGGAAGGTTATACCTTTCTAAGAATTTGTCCATTTCTTCCAGGTTGTCCATTTTATTGGCATAGAGTTGCTTGTAGCAGTCTCTTAGGATGCTTTGTATTTCTGCGGTGTCTGTTGTAACTTCTCCTTTTTCATTTCTGATTTTATTGATTTGAGTCCTCTCCCTCTTTTTCTTGATGAGTCTGGCTTATCAATTTTATCTTCTCAAAGAACCAGCTTTTAGTTTTACTGATCTTTGCTATTGTTTTCTTTGTTTCTATTTCATTAATTTCCACTCTGATCTTTATGCTTTCTTTCGTTCTGCTAACTTTGGGTTTTGTTTGTTCTTCTTTCTCTAGTTGCTTTAGGTGTAAGGTTAGATTGTTTACTTGAGATTTTTCTTGCTTCTTTAGGTAGGCTTGTATAGCTATAAACTTCCCTCTTAGGAGTGCATTGCTGCATCCCATAGGTTTTGGATCGTCGTGTTTTCATTGTCATTTGTCTCTAGGTATTTTTTGATTTCCTCTTTGATTTCTTCAGTGATCTCTTGGTTATTTAGGAACGTATTGTTTAGCCTCCATGTGTTTGTGTTTTTTACGTTTTTTTCCCTGTAATTCATTTCTAATCTCATAGCGTTGTGATCAGAAAAGATGCTTGGTATGATTTCAATTTTCTTAAATTTACCGAGGCTTGATTTGTGACCCAAGATGTGATCTATCCTGGAGAATGTTCCGTGCGCACTTGAGAAGAAAGTGTAATATGCTGCTTTTGGACGGAATGTCCTATATATATCAATTAAATCTATCTGGTCTATTGTGTCATTTAAAGCTTATGTTTCCTTATTTATTTTCATTTTGGATGATCTGTCCATTGGTGTAAGTGAGGTGTTACAGTCCCCCCCTATTATTGTGTTACTGTCGATTTCCTCCTTTATAGCTGTTAGCAGTTGCCTTATGTATTGAGGTGGTCCTGTGTTGGGTGCATACATATTTATAATTGTTATATCTTCTTCTTGGATTGATCCCTTGATCATTATGTACAGTCCTTCCTTGTCTCTTGTAACATTCTTTATTTTAAAGTCTATTTTATCTGATATGAGTATAGCTACTCCAGCTTTCTTTTGATTTCCATTTGCATGGAATATCTTTTTCCATCCCCTCACTTTCAGTCTGTATGTGTCCCTAGGTCTAAAGTGTGTCTCTTGTAGACAGCATATAGATGGGTCTTGTTTTTCTATCCATTCAGCAAGCCTGTGTCTTTTGTTTGGAGCATTTAATCCATTCACGTTTAAGGTAATTATCGATCTGTATGTTTCTTTGACCATTTTCTTAATTGTTTTGGGTTTGTTTTTGTAGGTCCTTTTCTTCTCTTGTGTTTCCCACTTAGAGAAGTTCCTTTAGCATTTGTTGTAGAGCTGGTTTGGTGGTGCTGAATTCTCTTAGCTTTTGCTTGTCTGTAAAGCTTTTGATTTCTCCATCAAATCTAAATGAGACCCTTGCCGGGTAGAGTAATCTTGGCTGTAGGTTCTTTCCTTTCATCACTTTAAGTATATCATGCCACTCCCTTCTGGCTTGTAGAGTTTCTGCTGAGAAATCAGCTGTTAACCTTCTGGGAGTTCCCTTGTATGTTATTTGTCTTTTTTCCCTTGCTGCTTTCAATAATTTTTCTTTGTCTTTAATTTTTGCCAGCTTGATTACTATGTGTCTTGGCGTGTTTCTCCTTGGGTTTATCCTGTATGGGACTCACTGCGCTTCCTGGATTTGGGTGGCTATTTCCTTTCCCATGTTAGGGAAGTTTTCGACTATAATCTGTTCAAATATTTTCTCGGGTCCTTTCTCTCTCTCTTCTCCTTCTTGGACCCCTATAATGCGAATGTTGTTGCGTCTAATGTTGTCCGAGATGTCTCTTAGTCCGTGTTCATTTCTTTTCATTCTTTTTTCTTTATTCTGTTCCGCAGCAGTGAATTCCACCATTCTGTCTTCCAGGTCACTTATCCGTTCTTCTGCCTCAGTTATTCTGCTATTGATTCCTTCTAGTGTAGTTTTCATTTCAGGTATTGTATTGGTCATCTCTGTTTGTTTGTTCTTTAATTCTTCTAGGTCTTTGTTAATCATTTCTTTCATCTTCTTGATCTTTGCCTCCATTCTTATTCCGAGGTCCTGGATCATCTTCACTATCATTATTCTGAATTCTTTTTCTGGAAGGTTGCCTATCTCCACTTCATTTAGTTGTTTTTCTGGGGTTTTTTCTTGTTCCTTCATCTGGTATATAGCCCTCTGCCTTTTCATCTTGTCTGTCTTTCTGTGAATGTGGTTTTTGTTCCACAGGCTGCAGGATTGTAGTTTCTCTTGCTTCTGCTGTCTGCCCTCTGGTGGTTGAGGTTATCTAAGAGGCTTGGTGGGAGGCCCTGGTGGTGGGTAGAGCTGACTGTTGCTGTGGCGGTCAGAGCTCATTAAAACTTTAATCCACTTGATTGTTGATGGGTGGGGCTGGGTTCCCTCCCTGTTGGTTGTTTTGCCTGAGGCAACCCAACACTGGAGCCTACCTGGGCTCTTTGGTGGGGCTAATGGCAGGCTCTGGGAGGGCTCACGCCAAGGAGTACCTCCCAGAACTTCTGCTGCCAGTGTCCTTGTCCCCATGGTGAAACAGAGCCACCCCCCTCTGTAGAAGACCTTCCAACACTAGCAGGTGGGTCTGGTTCAGTCTCCCCCAGGGTCACTGTTCCTTCCCCTGGGTCCCGATGCGCACACTATTTTGTGTGCGCACTCCAAGAGTGGGATCTCTGTTTCCCCAAGTCCTGTCGAAGTCCTGCAATCAATTCCCACTAGGCTTCAAAGTCTGATTCTCTATGAATTCCTCCTCCCGTTGCCGGACCGCCAGGTTGGGAAGCCTGACGTGGGGCTCAGAACCTTCACTCCAGTGGGTGGACTTCTGTGGTATAAGTGTTCGCCAGTCTGTGAGTCACCCACCCACCAGTTATGGGATTTGATTTTACTCTGATTGCGCCCATCCTACCGTCTCATTGTGGCTTCTCCTTTGTCTTTGGATGTGGGGTATCCTTTTTGGTGAGTTCCAGTGTCTTCCTGTCGATGATTGTCCAGCAGCTAGTTACGATTCTGGTGCTCTCGCAAGAGGGAGTGAGAGCACGTCCTTCTACTCTGCCATCTTGGTTCCTCTCTAGACATTTCTTAAACAAACTATTTTTGTGTAACAGTCAATGATATGTGTAAGCTCAAAATCTCAGAGTTTTCTAGTGGAAAAAATAAAAAGAAAACATTATACATCATAGAACAGAATGGGAGCTCAGTTCACAGAAATTCTCTTGATATAATACTATATAAGGAATTTGATACATGTAGTTGGCCTCAATTGTTTTTGCTTATATGCATTTGTAATTCTTCTGATCATTTCTCCCATATTGTCCTTAAAATTCCACCTCTAGAACATCTTGTAGTGTCATAAGATAAGAAAGTACTAAAAAAATAAGTCCCACAATGTTGGAGTTATGACAAAGGGACACAGGAATCAGTTGAAAGAGTTCGCAAAGGCCACAGCTGGAGCAATTTGAGCAACAAAATAAATAATTTACTAATGGATTATAACCTAAAGTATAAAATAAATATCCATGAATTTATATGATATAAACAAATGGTTTAATAAATAAACAAATGGGGGAGAATAGACAAATATTTCATGCAGAAGAATAACAAATAATTTATGTAGATACTGCCCTCAAAGAGGTAGAGCATAACTACCTACTCCTTACGTCTGGATTGAATATAGTGACTTCCTTCTGAAGAACACAGTATGGAATTGGGGGGAGAAAAGAGCAACTTTACAGTGGAGAAATCTGACAAACAGTACCTCAGCCAGCTGATGAAGGTGAACATCAATAGTGATGTTATACTGATAGTATATACTGTTGATATGATGCATTGAAATGGCAATTTACCTTGTGGTCTTCCTCCCAATAACTCATATCCCCATTCTAATCCTGAGAAAATATCAGATAAACCTCAGTTGAGAGAGATTCTGCAAAGTAGCCTACCAGTACTCTGTCAGGGTGCTTTAAAACAAGAAAAATCTGAAAAACTGTCTCAGTCAAGAGTAACCTAAGGAGACACGATGACTAAATATAATGCAGTCTCTTGAATGGGATCCTGGAATGAACAAGGGACATTAAATAAAACTGAAGAATCTGAATAAAGTATGGGCTGTAGTTAATTATAATGTATCAATATTAGTTCATTAACTGTAACAAATCACTGAACTAATATAAGATGGCAATAATAGGGGAAACTGGGTACAGGGTATATGGGAACTCTCTTTACTATCTTTGCAGGTTTTCTGTAAATCTAAAAGTGTTCTAAAATAAAAAGTTTGTTTTAAAAAAATCCACGTGTTCATTCTACGATGCTGCTGCTTTGGTAGAGCTGGCTCAGTGCCCAGCCCCAGTAGTGGAAATGTGAAGCTGGCCTGGCTCAGTTGAGCATTGCCTCCTACACAAAAAAACAGAGGTTGTTTCACAGATGGACATATAATCCATATCACTTCAATCAGAGCAAATCCTGAAGTGTTTTCTGGTAGGACTAAAAAAAGATATTTTTTCCTCTTTTCTACCAGACTTTGAGCTGTGAGCGTGTAGGCCTAGAGCCATCTTGCCATCACAAGAGCAAAACCTGTTTTAGGACTGAATGAAAACATGAGCAGAGTTTTGCAGTGTGAGGTTAATTCTTAACCACGTTGTTTGTGCTCCTGGATCTAGTAATTTTTAAATAGCTCTAACTTTTGTTGTTTTATATATATATATAAATTCTAACTGATATGATGCATTTGAGATAAAGTAGAGAGTTGTCAGGAAAGTACAGATCTTCCAGTAGTGTGCTCCTTGGGGGACCCTTTGCATAGCTTAAACTATGGACCTAGTGGCAGAGTGACAGTGTGGTGTATTGAATAGAGTTGTCTGATTTATTGCTCAACATTCATATGAAATACAACTGTTCAACTTGTTGAAGAGATTATGTGTTTCCCTGTAATAAATGAGTCGACTGAAGATAGATAATATGGTCCATGCATTAGTTCATCATTATTATTTTTAAATGACTATTTGACTGCTTATATGTGGGGAGTCTGCAGCAGTGAACAAAACAGACAATATCTCTGGTTTCATTTTAGTAGAGGAAGAGGGACACTACACAAAAACCAACATACAAAGAAACAAAAAACAGGTGTCTCTCTTACTAGTGAAGTAGCTATAAGTACCGTGGAGCAAATAATGGGGATAGAGAAGACTAGAAGAGGACGGAGGGAGGGTATTAAATAGATGGCTGGGGAAGGAATATTCCTGTTATAGGGGATGGTGCAAAGGCCTTGAGTGAGATATGACAGATGTGTTGGTTAATTGTATGTGTCAACTTAGCTACGTCATAGTGCCCAGATATTTGTTCAAATGTTATTCTGGATACATCTGTGAATCTGTTTTTTGGATGAGATTAACATTTAAATCAGTGGGCAGATTCCCTCCGTAATGTGAATGGGCCTTAGCCAATCAGTTGAAAGCCTTAAGAGAACAAAGGGTGACCTCCTTCAGGAAAAAGGAATTCTGCCAGCAGACTGCCTTTGGACTTAACTGCTGCTCTTCCCTGGGGCTCCAATTTGCTTGCTGGTCTACCCTGAAGATTTTGGACTTGCATCTCTACAACTGTATGAGCCAGTTCCTTAAAGTATCTCTCTCTTTCTCTTTCTCCTCCACCTCCATGTATATTTATGTATAAATACATGTGTATATATATGTGTGTGTGTGTATACACACACACACACACACACACACACACACACACACATCTGGGAGTATATATAATGGTTTGTTTTCCTGGAGAACCCTGACTAAAACAGCAGGATTTTTGGTGAATTCAAGAAACAGCGAGAGAAGATGGCGGAAGAGTAAGACGCGGAGATCACCTTCCTTCCCACAGATACAGTAGAAATACATCTACACGTGGAACTGCTCCTACAGAACACCCACTGAACGCTGGCAGAAAACGTCAGACCTCCCAAAAGGCAAGAAACTCCCCCCGTACTTGGGTAGGCCAAAAGAAAAAAGAAATAACAGAGACAAAAGAACAGGGACGGCACCTGCACCAGTGGGAGGGAGCTGTGAAGGAGGAAAGGTTTCCAGGCACTAGGAAGCCCCTTCGCGGGCAGAGACTGCGGGTGGCAGAGGGGGGAAGCTTCGGAGCCACGGAGGAGAGCGCAGCAACAGGGGTGCGGAGGGCAAAGCGGAGAGGCTCCCGCACGGAGGAGCGGTGCCGACCAGCACTCACCAGCCCGAGAGGCTTGTCTGCTCCCCCGCCGGGGCAGGCGGGGGCTGGGAGCTGAGGCTCGGGCTTCGGTCGGATCGCAGGGAGAGGACTGGGGTTGGCGGCGTGAACACAGCCTGAAGGGGTTAGCGCACCACAGCTGGCTGGGAGGGAGACCGGGAAAAAGTCTGCAGCTGCCGAAGAGGCAAGAGACTTTTTCTTGCCTCTTTGTTTCCTGGTGCGCGAGGAGAGGGGATTCAGAGCGCTGCCTAAACAAGCTCCACAGACTGGCGCGAGCCGCAGCGATCAGCGCGGGCCCCAGAGACGCGCGTGAGACGCTGGGGCTGCTGCTGCCGCCTCCAAAAAGCCTGTGTACGAGCACAGGTCACTCTCCACACCGCCCCTCCCGGGAGCCTGTGCAGCCCGCCACTGCCAGGGTCCTGTGATCCAGGGACAACTTCCCCGGGAGAACACACTGCGCACCTCAGGCTGGTGCAACGTCACGCCGGCCTCTGACGCCGCAGGCTCACCCCGCCTCCTCCGTACCCCTCCCTCCCCGCGGCCTGGGTGAGCCAGAGCCCCCGAAGCAGCTGCTCCTTTAACCCCGTCCTGTCTGGGCGGGGAACAGACGCCCTCAGGCGACCTACACGCAGAGGCGGGTCCAAATCCAAAGCTGATCCCCAGGAGCTGTGCGAACAGAGACGAGGAGGGGAAATCTCTCCCAGCAGCCTCAGAAGCATCGGATTAAAACTCCACAAACAACTTGATGTGCCTGCATCTGTTGAATACCTGAATAGACAACGAATCATCCCAAATTCAGGAGGTGGACTTTGGGAGCAGGATATATTAATTTTTCCCCTGTTCCTTTTTTTTTGTGAGTGTATATGTATATGCTTCTGGGTGAGATTTTGTCTGTATAGCTTTGCTTTATAATAGCTTTATTTTACTTCACTATATTATAGCCTCTTTCTTTCTTTCTTTCTTTCTTTCTTTCTTTCTTTCTTTCTTTCTTTCTTTCTTTTTCTTTCTTTCTTTCTTTCTATTTTTTCTCCCTTTTACTCTGAGCCGTGTGGACGAAAGGCTCTTGGTGCTTCAGCCAGGCATCAGGGCCGTACCTCTGAGGTGGGAGAGCCAACTTCAGGACACTGGTCCACAAGAGACCTCCCAGCTCCACGTAATACCAAACGGCAAAAATCTCTCAGAGATCTCCATCTCAACATCAAGACCCAGCATCACTCAATGACCAGCAAGCTACAGTGCTGAACACCCTATGCAAAACAACTAGCAAGACAGGAACACAGCCCCATCCATTAGCAGAGAGGCTGCCTAAAATCATAATAAGGCCACAGACACCCCAAAATACACCACCAGACGTGGACGTGCCCACCAGAAAGACAAGATCCAGCCTCATCCACCAGAGCTCAGGCACTAGTTCCCTACACGAGGAAGCCTACACAACCCACTGAACCAACCTTAGCCACTGGGGACAGATACCAAAAACAACGGGAACTACGAACCTGCAACCTGTGAAAAGGAGACCCCAAACACAGTAAGATAAGCAAAATGAGATGACAGAAAAACACACAGCAGATGAAGGAGCAGGGTCAAAACACACTAGACTTAACAAATGAAGAGGAAATAGGTAGTCTACCTGAAAAAGAATAATGATAGTAAGGATGATCCAAAATCTTGGAAATAGAATAGACAAAATGCAAGAAACATTTAACAAGGACGTAGAAGAACTAAAGAGGAACCAAGCAACGATGAAAAACACAATAAATGAAATTAAAAATACTCTAGATGGGATCAATAGCAGAATAACTGAGGCAGAAGAAAGGATAAGTGACCTGGAAGATAAAATGGTGGAAATAACTACTGCAGAGCAGGATAAAGAAAAAAGAATGAAAAGAACTGAGGACAGTCTCAGAGACCTCTGGGACAACATTAAACGCACCAACATTCGAATTATAGGGGTCCCAGAAGAAGAAGAGAAAAAGAAAGGGACTGAGAAAATATTTGAAGAGATTATAGTTGAAAACTTCCCTAATATGGGAAAGGAAATAGTTAATCAAGTCCTGGAAGCACAGAGAGTCCCATACAGGATAAACCCAAGGAGAAACACGCCAAGACACATATGAATCAAACTGTCAAAAATTAAATATAAGGAAAACATATTAAAGGCAGCAAGGGAAAAACAACAAATAACACACAAGGGAATCCCCATAAGGTTAACAGCTGACCTTTCAGCAGAAACTCTGCAAGCCAGAAGGGAGTGGCAGGATATACTTAAAGTGATGAAGGAGAAAAACCTACAACCAAGATTACTCTACCCAGCAAGGATCTCATTCAGATTCGATGGAGAAATTAAAACCTTTACAGACAAGCAAAAGCTGAGAGAGTTCAGCACCACCAAACCAGCTTTACAACAAATGCTAAAGGAACTTCTCTAGGCAAGAAACACAAGAGAAGGAAAACACCTACAATAACAAATCCAAAACATTTAAGAAAATGGGAATAGGAACATACATATCGATAATTACCTTGAATGTAAATGGATTAAATGCTCGCACCAAAAGACACAGGCTGGCTGAATGGATACAAAAACAAGACCCATATATATGCTGTCTACAAGAGACCCACTTCAGACCTAGAGACACATACAGACTGAAAGTGAGGGGATGGAAAAAGATATTCCATGCAAATGGAAATCAAAAGAAAGCTGGAGTAGCAATTCTCATATCAGACAAAATAGACTTTAAAATAAAGACTATTACAAGAGACAAAGAAGGACACTATATAATGATCAAGGGATCGACCCAAGAGGAAGCTATAACAATTGTAAATATTTATGCACCCAACATAGGAGCACCTCAATACATAAGGCAAATACTAACAGCCATAAAAGGGGAAATCGACAGCAACACAATCATAGTAGGGGACTTTAACACCCCACTTTCACCAATGGACAGATCATCCAAAATGAAAATAAATAAGGAAACACAAGCTTTAAATGATACATTAAACAAGATGGACTTAATTGATATTTATAGGACATTCCACCCAAAAACAACAGAATACACATTTTTCTCAAGTGCTCATGGAACATTCTCCAGGATAGATCATAACTTGGGTCAGAAATCAAGCCTTGGTAACTTTAAGAAAATTGAAATCGTATCAAGTATCTTTTCCGACCACAACGCTATGAGACTAGGTATCAATTACAGGAAAAGATCTGTAAAAAATACAAACACATGGAGGCTACACAATACACTACTTAATAACGAAGTGATCACCGAAGAAATCAAAGGGGAAATCAAAAAATACCTAGAAACAAATGACAATGGAGATACAACGACCCAAAACCTACGGGACGCAGCAAAAGCAGTGCTAAGAGGGAAGTTTATAGCAATACAAGCCTACCTCAAGAAACGGGAAACATCTCGAATAAACAACCTAACCTTGCACCTAAAGCAATTAGAGAAAGAAGAACAAAAAAACCCCAAAGCTAGCAGAAGGAAAGAAATTATAAAGATCAGGTCAGAAATAAAAAGAAATGAAGGAAACAATAGCAAAAATCAATGAAACTAAAAGCTGTTTCTTTGAGAAGATAAACAAAATTGATAAACCATTAGCCAGACTCATCAAGAGAAAAAGGGAGAAGACTCAAGTCAATAGAATTAGAAATGAAAAAGGAGAAGTAACCACTGACACTGCAGAAATACAAAAGATCATGAGAGATTACTACAAGCAACTCTATGCCAATAAAATGGACAACCTGGAAGAAATGGACAGATTCTTAGAAATGCACAAACTGCCGAGACTGAACCAGGAAGAAATAGAAAATATGAACAGACCAATCACAAGCAGTGAAATTGAAACTGTGATTAAAAACCTTCCAACAAACAAAAGCCCAGGACCAGATGGCTTCACAGGTGAATTCTATCAAACATTTAGAGAAGAGCTAACACCTATCCTTCTCAAACTCTTCCAAAATATTGCAGAGGGAGGAACACTCCCAAACTCATTCTCCGAGGCCACCATCACCCTGATACCAAAACCAGACAAAGATGTCACAAAGAAAGAAAACTACAGGCCAATATCACTGATGAACATAGATGCAAAAATCCTCAACAAAATACTAGCAAACAGAATCCAACAGCACATTAAAAGGATCATACACCATGATCAAGTGGGGTTTATCCCAGGAATGCAAGGATTCTTCAATATACGCAAATCAATCAATGTGATACACCATATTAACAAATTGAAGAAGAAAAACCATATGATCATCTCAATAGATGCAGAGAACGCTTTCGACAAAATTCAACACCCATTTATGATAAAAGCCCTGCAGAAAGTAGGCATAGAGGGAACTTTCCTCAACATAATAAAGGCCATATATGACAAACCCACAGCCAACATTGTCCTCAATGGTGAAAAACTGAAACCATTTCCACTAAGATCAGGAACAAGACAAGGTTGCCCACTCTCACCACTATTATTCAACATAGTTTTGGAAGTGTTTGTTAGCCACAGCAATCAGAGAAGACAAAGAAATAAAAGGAATCCAAATCGGAAAAGAAGAAGTAAAGCTGTCACTATTTGCAGATGACATGATACTATACATAGAGAATCCTAAAGATGCTACCAGAAAACTCCTAGAGCTAATCAATGAATTTGGTAAAGTAGCAGGATACAAAATTAACGCACAGAAATCTCTTGCATTTCTATACACTAATGACGAAAAATCTGAAAGTGAAATTAAGAAAGCACTCCCATTTACCATTGCAACAAAAAGAATAAAATATCTAGGAATAAACCTACCTAAGGAGACAAAAGACCTGTATGCAGAAAATTATAAGACACTGATGAAAGAAATTAAAGATGATACAAATAGATGGAGAGATATACCATGTTCCTGGATTGGAAGAATCAACATTGTGAAAATGACTCTACTACCCAAAGCAATCTACAGATTCAATGCAATCCCTATCAAACTACCACTGGCATTTTTCACAGAACTAGAACAAAAAATTTCACAATTTGTATGGAAACACAAAAGACCCCGAATAGCCAAAGCAATCTTGAGAACGAAAAAGGGAGCTGGGGGAATCAGGCTCCCTGACTTCAGACTATATTACAAAGCTTCAGTAATCAAGACAGTTTGGTACTGGCACAAAAACAGAAATATAGATCAATGGAACAGGATAGAAAGCCCAGAGACAAACCCACACACATATGGTCACCTTATCTTTGATAAAGGAGGCAAGCATATACAGTGGAGAAAAGACAGCCTCTTCAATAAGTGGTGCTGGGAAAATTGAACAGGTACATGTAAAAGTATGAAATTAGAACACTCCCTGACACCATGCACAAAAATAAACTCAAAATGGATTAAAGACCTAAGTGTAAGGCCAGACACTATCAAACTCTTAGAGGAAAACATAGGCAGAACACTCTATGACATACATCACAGCAAGATTCTTTTTGACCCAGCTCCCAGAGAAATGGAAATAAGAACACAAATAAACAAATGGGACCTAATGAAACTTAAAAGCTTTTGCACAGCAAAGGAAACCATAAACAAGACCAAAAGACAACCCTCAGAATGGGAGAAAATATTTGCAAATGAAGCAACTGACAAAGGATTAATCTCCAAGATTTACAAGCAGCTCATGCAGCTCAATAACAAAAAAACCAACAACCCAATCCAAAAATGGGCAGAAGACCTAAATAGACATTTCTCCAAAGAAGATATACAGATGGCCTACAGACACATGAAAGAATGCTCAACATCATTAATCATTAGAGAAATGCAAATCAAAACTACAATGAGATATCATCTCACACCGATCAGAATGGCCATCATCAAAAAATCTAGAAACAATAAATGCTGGAGAGGGTGTGGAGGAAAGGGAACCCTCTTGCACTGTTGGTGGGAATGTAAATTGATACAGCCACTATGGAGAACAGTATGGAGGTTCCTGAAAAAACTACAAATAGAACTACCATACGACCCAGCAATCCCACTACTGGGCATATACCCTGAGAAAACCATAGGTCAAAAAGAGTCATGTACCAAAATGTTCATTGCAGCTCTATTTACAATAGCCAGGACATGGAAGCAACCTAAATGTCCATCGACAGATGAATGGATAAAGAAGATGTGGCACATATATACAATGGAATATTACTCAGCCATAAAAAGAAATGAAATGGAGGTATTTGTAATGAGGTGGATGGAGTTAGAGTCTGTCATACAGAGTGAAGTAAGTCAGAAAGAGAAAAACAAATACAGTATGCTAACACATATATACGGAATCTAAGGGAAAAAAAAAGGCCATGAAGAACCTAGTGGCAAGACGGGAATAAAGACACAGACCTACTAGAGAATGGACTTGAGGATATGGGGAGGGGGTGGGGTGAGATGTGACAGGGTAAGAGAGTGTCATGGACATATATACACTACCAAATGTAAAATAGATAGCTAGTGGGAAGCAGCCGCATAGCACAGGGAGATCAGCTCGGTGCTTTGTGACCACCTAGAGGGGTGGGATGGGGAGGGTGGGAGGGAGGGAGATGCAAGAGGGAAGAGAAATGGGAACATATTGTATATGTATAACTGATTCACTTTGTTATAAAGCAGAAGCTAACACACCATTGTAAGGCAATTATACTTCAATAAAGATGTTTAAAAAAAAAGAAACAGCAATGAGGCAAGCAAGAGTGACTGGGGCAGAGGGAGTGAGGGAAGAGAACAATAGACTATGATGTCAGCGTTGTTAGCTTTGACTCTTAGTCAGGAGATTTTTATCTGTAGGGTGGTGGGTGGATCATTCAGCAAATTGACAACCATTAAATCCACTTACAGTTTCCATTTCCTGAGTTCTATATTGTTTCTTCCTTTAGAATAGGTTTCATGCCTTGATATTTTTATATGATAAAGTACATGTATTATTTCTACATTTAAAACTTCACCAATTAAATTTGGCTCTGAGAAAGATAAAACCACAAACTAACATGTCAAATAAAATTAAATTAAAATTAAGCAAAATAAAGTTGATTGTTTACTTAGCATTGTGTGAATAAACAAAATAAACAAAAGTCCTCCCCACAACACAATTATTTCAATAAATTTCCATTTTCCCCCGTTGCTTTTCTGGCCAGGGGCAAATAGATTCCAAGAAATTTAAATACAAAATATTTCTAAATTAGCCAGTTTTTCACAATTCATTGTTAGCGTTAAGCTTCCAAAATTTTTATTCTTTGGGGTTGACACCAAAAGTTCTAATATTTTTGAGCTCATATGAATTGTGATTTAAATGTTGTTTTTAAAAGGAAAGCCCTCTGGGAAATTTTAACACACATACCCTCAACAGTTAAGTGAATCTAATCCTCCTATATTTTTGTATATTTTTCATGAATTCCAGCTCTGATCCCTAATAATTGTACTTTATCTTTTTTATTTTTGATTTTACCTACAAAGCTAATGACAATTTATTAGTTTGAAAAAAGAAGAATCTTTTATTGTGTCTAATGTACTAGGTCTCACTTCTGTCATCTGACTTCAATGCTTCCTTTTTGTTCCAGATGAAGTAAACAGCAAAAAGAAAATCTTTGATGTGATTAGCAGACAGATCTAGGCTATCATGTAAGGTGTGATTCAAGAGAAATGAAATAGCTTTTAAAAAGCATGTTTCTGCTTATACATTCAAATTAACATTTTCTTCTAATCAGTCACCTTTGGAAGGGCCATTTATTTATCCTAATGACACTGTTATTATTCAAAGTATTTTTAAAGCTTTTTGTTTGTTTTGTTTTCATTCAGCTTCAGAAACCCATTTATGAGTCACCTAAGAAAATTATTTGTCTCTGTGCATATTATTTTTTAAGAAACACTTATGTATGCTAAATATGATGCAGACATTGTCCTAGGCAGTGTCCTTTCTAAGTGTTCACTAACTTAATTTCTGTAACAACCTCATGAGGTAGTTAATACAATAATGTTAATTTTGTCGGTAAACAAACTGAAGCATTGTCCAATATTACACACCTAAGAATTTAGGGAATTAGATTGAGCTCAGGAAGTCTGGCTCTGTAGTACCTGCTTAATTACTACATTATGTTGCCTTTCACATCTTTTATTTCAAAATTATCAACCGTATTTTTCACAAGGTATAAAATACTTCTGAATATTATTTTTGTCTTTAATGTAAAATGGCTTCTTCATTGGCTCTTCACAGACAAATTAAGGAACTTGAAGCACAAGAACCTGAATCACAAAAAGTTCAATCATCTGTACATTTACTAAGAAAGAAAGATGGAAAAATTCCTGCTAGAAAAATTTTCTGTTTAGTGTTTTGTCAGTCAGACAAACGAATATGTACATAGCCTTCTTTCTTTTAACTTCTGGTGAATTGAGATTTTACTGAGGCAAATGTAGCATCCATTCTCCTAGCCACCAGTTCAAAGCTATCTTTCTTGAGTTTAAGATGTGCTGTGTCAGCACTATGTTGACTTTCACTAACTTGGTCTGACCATTACTCAGTTGATCTTGATAAATCTCTACTAGTGGAGCGATTTTGATAAGCTATAAATCAGTCTTGATGTCTTTTTTCCCCTTAGTCTGTCTTGGTAGACTATAGAAACAAGTTAGCTGAGAAAGTTTTTCCAAGTCTAAGTTAAAGAAAGCAGAGAAAAAGAGTAAATTGTTGATGTATATGTGTCTGTGTGTGTATATATATATATATATATATATATATTTTTTTTTTTTTTTTAACATTGTGATTTCTCCTATTTTGTTCTTCTACATACCAGGAATCAAAAATCTAATCCAAAGAAGAGAATTGAATGATAAAATGATAAAATTGTTTATAATTGAATGATAAAATTGTTTATAATAGACTTAAATTAAAAATGTAATGGCTTTTCATAGGAAAACTTATTTCTCACAAGAAGAGTCACTTAAGCAAAATTCTTGTAAAATAGTTTGCTTCACCATTAGATGTAACCTCCATCAGGGTAATGATTATGTCTATTTCATCTACTATTGTACACAGCAACTAATACAGTGCCTGGTACATAATAATAGGTGTTCAATAAATATTTATTGAATGAGTGATGAATGCATTTTTAGGGTTTAATTAACATCCTTTTCCAGGCTGGCAGTGGCAATTCATATCCTCAGAATGCTCTCATAATTTTCAGGAGTAGACTCAAGTGGCCTCAGCATTAGAGAAGTAAGTGACTTAGAATGTCAGAATTAATCCCAATATCTTGCATTTTAATAAAATTTTAATCTAATCTAGCTGTATAGTGTACACTCTTTTTTTTTAATAAATTTATTTATTTATTTTTGGCTGTGTTGGGTCTTGGTAGCTGCGTGTGGGCTTTTCTCCAGTTGCAGCACGTTGTGGTGAGCGGGCTTCTCATTGTGGTGGCTTCTCTTGTTGCGGAGCACGGGCTCTAGGCACGCGTGCTTCAGTAGTTGTGGCACGCAGGCTCTAGAGCACAGGCTCAGTAGTTGTGGCGCACGGGCTTAGTTACTCCACAGCATGTGGGATCTTCCCGGACCAGGGATCAAAGCCGTGTCCCCTGCGTTGGCAGGCAGGTTCTTAACCACTACGCCACCAGGGAAGCCCTAGTGTACACTCTTGTTGTTTGCTGACACATCCATAAGAATAGTAAAATAGTTTTGTTGCTTCTACTTTTACAACTGATAAAATAGACTCCGGCAATTTAAGACACTGGCTCAAGAATCGTATAGTGACGTCAGAAACCTAAGCAAGGAATCGAGTTTCTTCCCACAGAGTTCAGAAGGGTGTAAATTATTTATTGACCTGGATTCATCTTTTTGCATCCAAAATGAGGCTACAGAGAAGAGAGAAGAGAGAAAACTCATGACAGCTGGCAAGAGGGGCAAACAAATTAATTAGCTTATAAAATGTTTATAAGCTCACAAAAATTTCAGGAGTCCCTGTCTTTGGTTCTGCCCCTACTAATTCTACATACAGTTTTTTGCAGAGCCTAGATCTAATGGTCAGTTCAGATTTATTCAGATTTGTTTATATGTTTTAGATATTTTGAGTTGTGAAGCATATTGAGTTTCTCAAAGAAAGTGGTTATCTAAATCAATGGTATTTGTGAAATGTATTATGAAAAGGCTAATTATTATTTATTATGACGACTCCCTATGTCTGTTGTTCATGAAATAATGTTCTCCTCACAGCAGGCCCTACTTTCATTAACCTTTTCATAGAAGCAGTTATCTCATTCAGAAATCTTATTTCTGAATTATGTGCTCATACCACACACTGACTCCTTCATATCTAGGGGGAAAAGGACCAGTGTGCGGTTGTGGATTGATTTCTCAGGTTTAAACTGTTGAGGGAGGTGGGGAAAAATGAAGAGAAAAAAGGGGAGTAATTTTGCTAATAAAGCTATTGATGCTCTTTTCAAAGTATTATTTTCTGCTTTCTTATGTTTTCCTCCATTCCAAAGACAATGGCATTTTAAAAGAGAAAAGTCACAGTAAATTAAAGAGTGGCATACCGTGATAGAGTAATCAAGATAAATAATGATGTGTATTTAAAGGGGAGGGAAAAGCCCACAAGGGTCTCTCTCTCTCTTTCTCTGTCCCTCTTTCTCTCCTTTCTCTAGGCAGTGAGTTAAATCCCTTGATAACTTAAGAACAGAGAAAATACCAAAATTTTCCACCTCTTCCATCATTATTCTAACTCGGTATAAATCTTTCCTCCAGCCAGCATTCTATCTTGTTGGAAAGGTCAAAAAATTCCTGATTCCACTGTTTTTTTTCAAAAAAAAAAAACATATCAGCAAAGTACATGTGTATTCCTTTTGCACACTTTCACACAGAAAATTCTAGACAGCCACTACAGTCTTACAGTCTCTTTTTCCTCTGTTTTAAATGCCCTTAGGTTTCCATAACCTTCATGGAAGCAGTAAAGGCAGTGACTACAGATTATGCCAGGCTTTCAGCTTCTGCAGCCCTCTGACCCTTGATGTTGTAGTCATTTAAGTTCCTATGTAAATGGAGCTCTTCACAGAATTTGAAACCCTTGGGTAGGTTAAAAAGAAATCTCTGGGCTATTATTTATTTTCTTTAAGATCAAGTCAGCCAGGCTTTTGGTCTTACATTGATGTTATACACCAGGCCTAGTAGCAGGGTTTTTCATTGGCTATGACCAGGAGCTTACTTTATACATTTCTGATGATTGCTACTCTGCTGTATCAGCAAACAATTGGGTTGTTCCTTAGTTCTTTAGGGAATATTCTAGTTCTACTGAGCCAAAATCCTTCGTTCTCCTGTTCTCCATCCTTCCAGGGATATATTTCCTTTCTTGTTCCTCTTCTTCATGGTAGAGTCTTCACTGCTGGCTTTCAGACCCCTCTAAGGCCAATTGCCTAGCAAACTCCTTAAATGGTATCCTCTTGAAGTCCAAGTGCCTATCTTCTGTGGTCTTTCTCAAATACTCTAACCCACCTGATTCCCAGGTCTTGGTCATTATTGACAGGACCATCTTCTTTCCAACGAAGCCCTAGTTAAAATAATACATACCAGATAGGCAATACATTTGTACAAATGTTTTAATCATACTCTAAAGTCAAATAATTCTATTTCTGATGCAAGCATCAGCTATGAGCAGTTTTGAAATTGTTTTAAAACACGTCACATTTGTTTGAATAAGTACACACTTAATTTAGGCAATATACATCTTCATATTCTTCCATAAAGCTTTTGAAAAACCATTACAAAAGATATTACAGTGAAATCTGAATTCTGTCACTTAACCACAAAAGTGCCCTGGCTTAATAAATCATGAAGAGAATCAATGAGGCTTGCATTGAATGCCTGAAAGAAAGCTGCAATCATTCATAAGGAGTAACTTTGGATGATTACTAAGTTCTCTAAAGTGGTTGAGATTGCAGAAAACCATAAATGCTTAGTCTAACAATTATCACTATCCCATATACTAGTGGAGCCATTTTGAAAGTGTTTCCGATAAATCCACAAATGCCTTGACTGGAACTGATGTGGAATATTTTTGCAGAACTTTATTGTAACTCTCAGTTATAAGGGCTGCTGTCTGAATAGAATAGTAATGTTCTTTTGTCAGGAAGATAAATATTTGTAATTGTAGATTTTTTGATCAAATGCCTCTACTCAAGAGAAAAGCAACAAAAGAAATGCTGTTACTATGTAGAATAATGTAATGCACATAGAAATATGACAGAATCACAAACTGATTTAATATAGAGTATAAATGATTAAGGAGCAGCCATTTAGAGACTTACTTGTGCCAAGCACTGTGCTGAATCCTGGAGGGAAATAAAGATAAATAGAATTGGTGTCTATCCTCAAATTACTTCAAATATGGAGAGAACTCATAGTAAGAGCACAACATGGCAGAAAGAAGGTATTTCCAGATATAGCCATTCCCATGGTCGTTTATGCTTTTCACTATCAGCATAGGGATTGTGCCTGAGTTTCTAAACAAACTATTGAGATACAGAATAAACAACAACTGCTAATGTTTGAGGCCTTTACAGTTCATTTGAAGAGAAAAATATACAGGCTCATGTAATCCCTATTCAAGGAGGTGGAAGTTGCTTACGTACCAAGACTATATCTTAGCCTAACCACAGCTAGAGGACATAGAAGATCTTTATTAACTTGCTGGTGACGGAATGAACCTAAAATAATTATAAATCCCATATGAGAAATTATTACTTTTGTTGTATGGCTTGTGCTCATAAATGTTGAATATGTGCAAATTGATGATATCTTTGGAGAAGGAAAATGTTATAAAAAGTTAGCAGAAAGAAGCTGTTGGGTGCGAATAAAGGCCAGTGTGTTGACTGTAATTAAATCATGGATATATAGGCCAGTAATAATTTTAATTGATAGGTTTACAAGGGCAAACTTGATTTGCGCTATGTGTGTACTGTCAAATCAACTGGATGATATGTGAAAACATATTTAATAGAGGACATCATTGTACATCTAATCTGTTCTGAAAAATACCTTATTTTGCAATGTGTTTCAGTACTTGAGACTGTTTGGTCTCAGTTTACTGTAATCCAGAGTGTAGAAAACTGAAGGCATCTGTATCTGCTCCCAGTGATGATTTTTAAAGTTCTCTGAATCATTTTCACATCTTTCTTCACACACCATGGGTAAGAATCCAAGTGCTGAGTATTCTCTGAAGTCAGTGGGAATCTGTTATTAGTTTAGCTTGATACTGGTGTTGCAAAAAATTAGAGTTTTTTTTCCTTATGACTAAGGACCAAGAAAAACAGATGGTTGGGTGAGGAATGTAGAGGTTGTCTGATAAAGCTCTTGCCAACAAGATTTGGTGCTAACATAATATATTCAGTCAATTGGAGCATCTTGATGACACCAGATATAGAAAAGAAAAATGTGTCTGGTTGTCTTTGTAACTTATGTGATGATTGAAAGAAAACTGACTTAACTTGAGCTGAGTGATATTTGTTTATTATAGAAAAGAGGTACATATTTTTTAAACAAAACAAAACAAAATGTTACCCTGCTTACGCATCTGACCTTCGTAAGTAACTAATATTTATTTTTTTACTTTTAAACCAAAAGCAATTGTTAATAATTTAAAACATTGTTTTGATTCTATGATCAAATTAAACTTATCAGTTATAGGTATAGACTGGTTGATCAATAGATAGATGTATAGCTCATGTACAAAAACTATTTCAATTGTTATATGTTAGAAATAATAATCAATTTTAAGTTCAGAAAAAACTTCGTCTTCTGACTGGAGAATATAATACAATATACACCAAAGCAGTTATCCTTACATAATCGTCATTGTACTCCAGTGCAGAGTGGCAATCTCTGCTGCCATTTTTAGCACAAGAGCAAATCTTTAATAGTACTCTCCTGCTATATGCCCCTATTTTTTTCTCCTCCACCTGTTTTTTTGGCCTACCTACCAAGACTGCTTTTCTGTTAGGCATCCTGTCTATATCCTCTTTGTATCTGTCTGTCTTCTCATGACTGTGTTCTATGATTATTTTCCTTTACTTTTCATATTTATTTTCCTTATGTCTTGACAGGCACATCCACAGACATTTTTAGTGTTGAGTACATATCTTTGGAACTAAAGCATTTTGTTTCTCAACATTTGGGACTGTAGATGTTGTCTTAGAATAAGAATTAGTCATTCTATTATACTTTCTGATGGGCAATTAGAAGAAAAGTGAAAAACAGGCAGCTCTGTCCAGGGGTGAGTATGATCAAGGATGCCTTCAGGAATAGAGCGACATGGAGCATAACGGGCCAGAGAAGCAAATTATCTTTTCCGTACCAGTTTTTATATAATCATGAGATGAGGATCCATATGCTAGATATGGACATACCATAGAATCTTGAAAAAAACTTGGAGTAATGCAAACCTAGATTTTACAGTAACAGAGGCCTGAAATAAAACTCATTTCTTTTCCTTACTGACTGTATTCTCTTAAGGCAAGTCGCAGCTACTGTGAACCTGTTTCCTCCTTCCCAAAATGAACACGATAGTACCGTACTTTAATGTTGCTGATGTGCTAGAAACAATGCGTATAAAGACTGTTGTAAGATTGAAATTGTTCTTCTATTTATTTTTATGATTTCCCGTAGATAGTTATTGATCAGAAGAGGTGAGATAAATGACAGTAGTGTGACATTTCCGATGAAGGCCAGACGCTTATTTTAATGCTTATGCTTATTTTTTCATTTTCTCAATATATACTTGATGCACTAAAATACATCAGAAAAGTGTTCATGCTAGGTTTTGAATTTAACCTTGGCAAGTTTGGTAAATTTTTTTCACTTTAAATTTTTCGTTTGTCTAAAATTCTGAGCATTTGAGTTCCTTACATGGAAAGCAGTTTCAGAAAATTGCTCCACTAAACCAGTATGTAGCTCTGAGACTTCATTTCTGTAATTATAATAAAAAAAATAATACTCTTATTCTTGCATAGTGATTTACAGTATGCCAACATCTTTACAGTGGTATAGTGTAATCAGAAGATACATCTACAGTTTTCAGAGAAAAAAAAAATGGAGAAAAAAGCGAATTATTCAAAGCCACAGGGTTTTTGAGTGGAGAATTCAAGACAAACTCCATACTTTATTAAGCTTTTTTCCCCCTATACTGCATAACTTCCTTGTTCCTTGGACTTCTGTAGTCTTTGATTCTGTTTGGTAGAGAGGTAACATCCCCTGGATTACTAGATTGGTAGAATAATACTTTCATGTTTATTTCTTGTATGCTAAAACAACATCATGTATGCTTTCTCCACATGAAAGGGACCTTGTTTGAAAATCAGTGGGATGCTAATTTTATACTACTCATAGTTTGCCTTGGCATTTGATTAGAAACCAGTCTTTATAGCACTTTTCTGAAACCAGAATTATTTTTCATATGACAGAAAAAAAAGTCGTATTTTAAACGATCACTAAAATCAAAGAAATAAGGAAAAAAATTTTTTTAAAAAGAAATAAAATTCCTTTATTTATTTTTCTTAAGCTATGCTGCTATTTGAAAATAGTAAAATTTACTATGAATATCAACTTTTATAAATTGTTCCAAACTTTTGAAAGCCTCAATTATTTTCATTAAATTTCTGATATCATTTCTTGTTTTTATGAAGCATTTGAAAGAATCACTGATCATTGTCTTTGTGTAAACATTTGTCTTTCACTCCTCTTAACAGAAAAACTCCAAAACTGGCCACCTAAGCAAAAATATTTTTAGGGTAACTTTATTTTATCATCATTTTTCCTGAAGCATTAATAGAAATTTCTAAGGAAGAGAAGGGGTATTTGATGTGTTACAAAGTGCTTTTTAAAATGTAAGTATATTGTATGCGGTATTGGTAATTTGCTGCACTGATCTCATTTTTTTCAAAGTTAACATGTATAATATATTTCACAGGTGTAGGTGAATAATCTTAAACCAATTCACTCATTATGGGAAATGATCTTAGGGACTTTTAAAATCCCATAAAATATAGGAACTTCCATAATATATCCAAAAATGCTCATTTAACTCTTGCTTGAAGATGTCTGTGGTTCTCAATTCTTCAAAGAAAGTCGTTACATTCCTCTTTGAATATGAAAGAATGCCTTATTTCCATAATCATTAGGGAGCTTTTTCTTATGTTCAACTGAACTTTATCTCCCTGTAATTCCAACTCATTGGTTCCCACTTTCATCTATGGAACTATACAGATTGTTGTATTCTGTTTCTACATGATATTCCTCCAAATATCAAATATTAAATTTCCAGATTTAAAAATTCTTTCTAAAAAATAACACCCAGAACTGAACACAGTGTTCACCTAACAAATGCAATGGGTGACAGCACTATTCTCTTTTCTATGGACACAAATATCACCTAACAAATGCAATGGGTGACAGCACTATTCTCTTTTCTATGGACTATGGATACATATTAGTGCTAAAGTCATTGTCCTCCAGCCCCTCTGCTGGTCAAAATTGGGTAAATTAACAACTATACTGCTACTGCTTGTCAGTTATTATGTGTCAGATACTACATAGAGCAGTTTGACATATTTATATAGCAACCATGTTAGTTGAGTTATTTTTATTCACGTGATACAGACAGGGAAACCAGTGCTTCCCAAGGTTATTTAACTACAAAGGAGATTGATTGAAAGCCTGAACTCTTTCATGTCCACTAGACAATGTTGTGTTCCTGAACTAAAACACTGAGGACTTTATCACATGATCAGTGGTCTCAGATAGGTACTGCTGGCAAGAGTGATTTCCTCGGAAGACTAGATCTGTGCTGTGGCTTTGGGCTAGATGCCTGGCACCTGATCTTCGACTCTGATTCTCCATTCCTCCCAAATTGTGATTTATGCTTTAGCCTTTCGGAAAAATTGGTTTCGTTTTAATCAGATATTTTTAGGATAACCTTTATAGTATGTCTTTGTTTTTATTTCTTAATCAGCCAGAATTTGATTCTGTTTACAACTAAGACTGATAGACTTATCTGAAGGACGTTATGCTGTGATCAAGTTGTATTATATCATGGCACTTCTCTTGTCTTTCTATCCAGTAATCTTATTAAACATGAGGTTAACTTGGTTTGTTCCATGAGAACTACATTCTTTTCTAAGTGCTTACCAACTGTGTTTGATAAGTAAATTCATCTACAATTTTTCTGGGAATTATAATAACAAACAAAATTTATTTTAATTACTTTAATATATTACTTCCCCATTCTGAAAATTGTGAAAGTATGTAGCCATTCTCAGACTTCTGTCGGTAATTACTGACATAATATTGGTAACATTTTATGTATGACGTTTTGACACTTTGATGTCAAAAACTAGTTGTCACATTAATCTGATAAGAAAAATGTATTTTTTTCTGATCGTTTTAGGAAGGAAACAAGTTAAACATCTGCTTGTGTAATCGGTATATCTGACAACAGCCTTGCTCTATCAACACTTTCTCTGACAATGACATTATCTTTTAGTCATTTTCCAGACAATTCTCATTCCCACCCTTATTCCCACCCCTCTTCCCTTCTTGTATTGCCAATCCTACACTTAAACAAAGGCCAAGATAAAGTCTAGTCTTCACCATGAAACTTCACTCTTACCACCTCCATCAATAACTGATTTCTCTGATTTCTAGTAGCCCTAATAATTCATATCATGCTACTTGACACTTGACTTTAAACTGGCTGGTATGATTCTCTGGATATATCAAATGTGTCACACTCCACATAGATTGTAAGAACTTTTAAAAGGAAGAAGCTATTGTCTTTTTCCTGCACTATTTCTGCATCTATTTCTTTATGGGAACAATGAGAGCCTTAATCTTTACACGTTAGCCATCTATTTCATTAGACTGCTTAATTATGAATTTTTCTGAAGAAGCTACAAACCTATCTTTGTATAAATTCAATGTGTGAAAAATGACTTGCATTGATATACTTTTTGACTATAGTAGTTCTAAAAACTATTTCTTTTTCTTCTTTTTTTCTTCATGACCTAGGAGTGTTTATTTTGGATACATTGTGGAAAAAAACATTTTTTTATTTGTTTTTAGATAGTGTAATAGAGATCTTGTAGACTGTCTGCCATGCTCCCAGTGGGGGTCCTGGCAGCTGTGACTGTTCTGGGTGACTTCATTTTCCTGGACGTAGCTATCTGCAATTGGTTTAGATACCTGGAATTTTGGATTAAGAATTCAAAGATACTAGTCAATTTGGGGGTCTTTTCTAAACAGAAACTTGCAAACTACAAACGTGCTGGGTAAACATTTTCCCCATGTGAAAGAGGAGCAAGAAAAGACTTCAGGTAGAGAGAGTGGAATTTAAGGTACTCAGAATGAATCAGATTTGAAAGACTCTGTGATCCTAAACGGTGAGGGAGGAAGGAGAGGAAGAGGGGGATAAAATGAATGAGAAGGACCAGAGGGACTGCAGAGGAATTGCCTTAATTTCTGATATCTTTTTAGTTCTCTCCCCTCCAAGGTGACCTTCACCTGAGGTCCATGAGCTACAGCTTAAGTTTTATCACACATTTTTTTTTTTTTTTTTTAAAGCTAACATAAGTAGTTTTCTGTTACTTGGAAACCAAAGAACTTTAACCCAGACATGCAGCCAGGGATGTAAGATAGGGTGCAGGGGAAGTAAATTTCAAAGTTAAAGGAAGATAATAGAGTTACGCTTATATTAATATGGTAATAGCTTCTGTTTAATTTGGAAAACTTTTTAGTCTGAATCACAAAGCAAGGGGCTTCAGATCTTTTCCTCTTCTGCAGGTATGAGTGGAACATAGAGGTAATTCAGTACCTGCCGGTAGAGACACACCTGAGGACTGAAATGATGCACAAAGAGACAGTTCCAAAGTTTTAAAGGTGGTTAACATTCTGCAGAGTGAACAGAAAGCAAGGGACTTTATTATATCTAACTGGAGTTATAACAGCATTTAGAATCTGAATTCTGAACAGCTGCAAACCCAGAGTGTGGAAATTATTTTCACTTAGTGTAATGCACTGATATAATGTACAACCTCCCATTCCAACAGAGAACCCACTGGTTCTAGGAGAATATGAGATGTTGAGCTAATCAAGGAGATAATCTAAGCTGAGTCATTAGAAAGAAATGATTCTATAGTTTTGCTAGGAATTTCACTTATTCCTTAGTGAGACATAATCACACTGCATAGAATTAGCAGATTTCCATGAAACTGACTCAAGTTAACTGCATGGTTGATATTCTATTTTAGGAATATAGTCTTTCTCACAGAATTATTTTGGTGTTTTATATATGAGGTTTGTTTTGGGTTTTTTTTGTTGTTCTTTTCAAATACATCTAAGATACATGACACATAATTTCCCTTTAAACGATCCTAGAAAGGCAGATATTCCAAAATGTACTCTTACAGAGCAGGCTTTATTAGAGTTTATTCCTATCTAGTTAGTTGTCTCATAGTACATATGTAAACCTTTTCTGCTTTCAATTTTAAGAATCCATGAGAGTACTAAAATCAAATAGTTCAGACTGATATCTTGCTAGTCCTAGAGGAGAATTTTGTCCCTAGGCCTGATTCATTGTTTCTTAATCAGGAGAAGTCTGTATATAAAGTAGAATGCAAAGCAATATTCTTACAAATGGCGAAACACTTTTGATTATTAAAATATAGTTATCTGTATGGTTTTGCTCACTCATAATCTCATGGCAACATTTGCTTCTCATTAGTTGGCATTACTGTTATAACGCTTAAGGCTATTCACAGCCCATCTGCACACGGGAATAGTATTGCAGATCACAATTGATGGCAGGAATTAGGCTGTTTTCCATTTTGTACACCTATGCAGTCCATCCAAATTGGATAGAATCTCTAACTCTAATGCTAAATATTTTTTTCCAAAACTTTATGCTAACTTCATTAACAGTTAATATTACCCCAAAGCATCAATCTTTTTTTAGAGGTTTGGTGAAGGCAGGAATGAATAAACAATAAGATTGTGTTTGTTTTTCTTCCCCTAACTTAATAAAGGCCAGGCATCATATGTAGCAGTTTAAAGAATCCTTTCTTTGATAAACAAAATAGTTGTATCAGCATATGCAATAGATGATACAATGGTATCTCAACAAGAGAGGTGGGAGATTTCCTAACTGAAAGATGGATTAAATGAGAAGAATGGGATGCGGATGCAGAAGCTATCAATAATATTATTGCCTTTTAAACCAGGCAAGTGAGGTGTAGAAGGGAGAGGAAGAAAGCCATTTCTCATTTTAAAAGAACGGAGAAGAATACTTAGCCCTAAGCTGAGGATCTGGAACAAAACATGAAATAAACGTTAGATGAAGGAATGAATAAATGAGGAATGGACAAAAATGAATGAATATATGAATGTACTTTCCTAGTCCATTCAGCTAAAAGAAGTGTGTAAGCATTGAATTTCATCTATGTTCAGTGACAAAAGTTTGCACGGAAATTGAACACAATATTAGCAATGGAACTTAAATAAATGCCTTTTATCTATTAATTTATCATAGTTTGTTTATCAGCATTTTTCAACGGCTTGTTTTAACATTGTGAGATGAGTGTAAATGAATTAAACACTTCTTCCCTTGAAGAAATTTTCATTATTCTAAAGATATTATGTAATTATATACAAATAATACAATTATAATTGAAGTAATCAAAGAAGAGGAAGGAATGGATGGTCAGAAAGTGAGCTGAGAAATATGGAAACACTGAAATAGTTAAATTTGTACTGTAAACAGACTTGTTTTCTTTAAGTTTTTCAATTAACTTTTAAATACATTTTTTTTTTTCTATTGTAAAAGTAATATGCATTTAATTTAGAAATTTTTCATAAGGTAGACAATGAAGCAAATTAAAAAAACCACTCATAATCTCACCCAACCCATCGATCTTAACACATATGTATATTGACTTTTAAAATATGCATGCTTAGGAAGAATACCACAGCAATATTTAAAACCCCACAACACTTATAATACCCCAAAATTTCAGTAATGTTTACTAAATGGTTAGTTAAATTTGATGTAACCAAACAATAAACTACAAGGCAACTATTAAAGGGATATTTTAAAAGCATATACGGCACTATGGCAAGATCCAGATAACAAATGCGCATTTTGCTTCCAGTGTCATACATTTATATCTATATTTATATTTCTATCTATATCTGTGTATTATTTATCTACCTATCTATGACTGAAAAGTCAACACAGAACAGATAATAACTTACTAGAAGTAAAAGGGCATGCTTTCAACCAAAACTTCAGAGAATGAATAAAAAGGAAAGATTATCACTGTTGGTTGAGACTTGAATTAGTGGTCTGGGAAATCAAGTAGAAGAACGTCTCAAAACACAGAGCAAAAATATAAAGAGACAAAAATCATGAAGTGGAAGAAAAGAGGCAAGAAGAATAGATATAGAAGACATAACATATGAATAATAGAGGTTTCAGAAGGAGAAAAAAGAACAGATGGAGGAGAGACAGTAATTAAACAAATAAAGAAGAAAATTTCCCTGGTGTGAAGAAACATTTGAGTCTGCAAATTAAAATTGTTCAGTGAATTCCAGGCAGGATTGGTGGAACACAGACCTGGGTATATCCTGGCAAAAATCCTGAACTCTCAAGGTTAAAGAAAAATCCTCTTGTCTGCCATACAGAAGGCTGAAGTTATATACAAAAAAACCTATAATTTTTCATCAGTGACACCAGATAGTACAAGAGAATATAGTATTGATTCTTGAGAGAAACAGACAAATCCAAGAATCTTCTTCCCAGGTAAGATAGCTTTCACTTGGCAATGAAATATTGGAGAATATGTAAGACTTCATAAACTATATTAGCCTCATATTTAATATTCAAGCAAAAGTTCCTAGCAAACAAATAAATCAGATCAGTGATCTCAGTGCAAGGAAGAGGAGAAACAATATACTAGTGAGTGGTGGGTAAGGGTGGTAACTAATTATATATAATCAGTCCTAGTTATAGTTTCTTAAAGGAGAAGATACAAACTGCTGTAAAGGAAGTAAAAGTACTAAACAATTACAGCAAAACCCGCTGAATGGGGATGGAGTAGAAGAGGAAGTAAAGTACTTCACATAGTTTCCTCTCTTTGTAGGGTTGTGAGGAAGTAAAAGTATTTTCAAAGTCTTATTTTCTTATTTTTTTCTACGGGGAGAAAAGAGTGTAAGGAGAGAGTTGGTATGGATAAATTGTTGGTGGTTTTTATACAGTGGCTGAAGATGTATATTTTGTCAGGACTGCTAGTTAAAGAAATATAATCACCATTGGAAAGCAATCAAGCCAAATCTGTTAGTAGTTATAGCAAGTGTGAATGGGTGATGTTTGTATTGAATGGAGGGTCCTACCTGACTTCCTATGTTATCTGCATTTCTATTAAAAAAGGGGGGAGAAAATAAAATTCTAATTCTAATTCATATTCACTCAGAAATCTTGGGAAGCTATTCTAATTGAGGTCTTAAAGAAAGAATATTTGTTAAGACATTTCTTAGAGCTTTCTGTCCCTTCCTTCTCTAAAAAAATCCTGCTAAAAACAAATTATTTTCTTTACCATCCCATATATACTATCTAAATAAAGATAGAAAATTCAGGAACAAAATATGGTAACTTTCCTTTCAAAAATGAAGTCCTAAGCAAGGATCTCACTCTTCCTATAGAAAACGATCACCAGTGTCCCTTCCTGTATAGAAATAAAAGAAAGCTCTGGTTTCATCATTTTCACAATAAAGACAATGAAAAATGAAAAAAAAAAATTCTAATAAGGAACTTTAATATGTTTGACCAAAGTATAAATGTTTCCGTAGATTCCATTTAATTAAATAATTATTGATTCAACAAAGTTTTATTGAGTGACAGTTATGTGCATAGCACTGTGATTGTTTTGGAAACAGAGATAAAGGATATGACCCTTCTCCTTAAGAAATATACACATACACACACACACACCAACACACTATAATCCTGTAAAATAGGTGCTAGAAACAATGGTGACTAAATGCAAGCTTTTTAATAAGTAGGTTAGAAAAGTCTTCAGAGAACAAGAACCACTTTGAGAAGAGCTTGAAGGATGAGGAGGAATATTCCCTGGAGTCTACAACGGGAAGAGCATCTGTGAAACCACAGAAGTAGGAATCAGCTTGAGGACATTGAACTTTACTGCATTGTGTACGGAGGTGATATAGGGTTAAAAGGGAAGACCTAAGTGAGATGCTATAGGGGAGGTAGAGGCGTGCCTCCAGCCTGCCTGTGGGTCACGCTGAGGGTTTGCACTTTCTTCTGTAAGCAATGGAGAGCGATTGATAAGCATTAATCAAGTTCTTCCTTATTTAGACCTGTGTCTTAGTCCCAGATTCCAATTGTGGATAAACTATTGTGGTATTTTCAGATCTGAACATTAAGATAACTCTTTTTAGTAGTTAGTATTGGTTTTAACCAAAGTAAAGTAATGAGTTAAACTCAGAAATCTGAATTGTAGAGTTTGATATTTGTTCTAATAAAAAGTTTCAAAAGATATAATACACTTTCTAGTAGCAGTGGACTCTTAATTTGTATAAGCCTCTCTCACTTCTGGAAATAATGCCAAGAGGAAGGAAAACATTTATGACATAGTTTATTTTTTCAGTCTAAGACCCACTTATTTACATATTGAAATGTCTCCAAAATCAGGATGTGTCTTCTAATCAATATCGGTTTACAACTTTAATCTCAGATTTTTTTTTTTCCCTTTTTTCAGCACTATATAAGATAAGAATGCATCCTCTCAGATTTAGCGGAGTTGCTGTATCTGGTGAGCAGCCTTGATGTATTTAGCCTTTACAGTTCGGAGCGAAGTTTTCACTCAAGTGTAGTCTCTAAAATTTGGTTGGAGAGTGTAGAGTCCACTGTTAACAACTCTACAGGTCTGATTTCTTATATTTTTTCAAACAGAATAATTGTGTATTATTCACATGTGCTAGCTAAAAATTCAGAAAGACTCTTACATTTTTATATTAGATAAATTTAAGAGAAAAACATAAAATTAAATCAAAACATAATTCTTAAAATTGAATGTGAGGGGGCTTCCCTGGTGGTGCAGTGATTAAGAATCCGCCTGCTAATGCAGGGGACATGGGTTGAGCCTTGGTCTGGGAAGATCCCACATTCTGCAGAGTAACTAAGCCCGTGCGCCACAACTACTGGGCCTGTGCTCTAGAGCCCGTGAACCACAACTGTTGAGCCCGCGTGCCACAACTACTGAAGCCCGCACGCCTAGAGCCCATGCTCCACAACATGAGAAGCCTCTGCAATGAGAAGCCTGTGCACTGCAATGAAAGAGTAGCCCCCGCTCGCCACAACTAGAGAAAGCCTGCGCACAGCAATGAAGACCCAACACAGCCATAAATAAATAAATTAATAAATTTATTAAAAAAAATTGATTGTGGGAATAAGACTACATGAGGGGGAAATGCATAAGTAAATATGATATTTTAACCCAATATACAGAATTTTTGGTTTTATTCTGGTAAGTTTCTATAATATATAATGAATCTAAAATGTTCAAAGCACTGTTACCTGCTGGGTGCAAGAAATATAATAAATCATTGCAAAATCGCAAGTTATTAATACCTTTTAGTTGAAAAATTTCACTGCATATTCATACCTCATGAATTGATAATGATTCATCCGCTTGCAAATGTCTCACTTTTTGTGTAAAGTCTATTTGTCAGAAGGGTTAGAAAATAAGCAATATGAAAAAACTAGTTTAAATATTTCAGTAGAATTAAAATAAGCCCAAAGCTAACATTTATGTTTATGTGCACAAAAATCATTGTTGTTTGAGGGTTTTTACAACTTTTTTCTTCTGTTGAAAACACATATTGGCTGACATATCAAGATATATATTTTATAAAATATCTGATTATTCTGTTTGATGTCCTGAAAGCTTTAAAGTTTGCCTTTTTTCTTAACTTACATCTCTTTTAAAGAAAATAACTGTGATCCTCCTATCTCTGTAGGGAAAGTGTCAATGAAGTGCAAATCTGAACTTCTGAAAATGTTTTTTTACCCGTAAAGCATTTTGTCAGAAGTGATTCCCTCCACAGAGTTCATAAAAGGGGACAGAAACCACAGAAGGGATTATAGATTAGTAAAATATTATTTGTTATCCGTATATGTGTTCAACATTGAATCATTCTATACATAGACTATCAATATTGTTTTATTCCATAACAAACCAGTGACGAGGCAATGACTCTCTTCAAAGAAGAAGCCTTGAGACCTAAGAATCAAATAATTTTGGACCTAAGAGACTCCCTCACCATAAGACTGCCCTCCTACTAATATATAGTGAAAACATCTTTTAAATTGGTTTAAGTAGAAATACAAGATAATCAGTATACACCATGGAGCCAGGAATGTAATAGGTGCTCAGTAATTATTTGTATAATTAGATAATTTATTAACTCACTTCTGTTTGAAATTATCTCTAGCATATTCTAGCTTATCATAATAATCACAAGAAAAAGAACCATGATAATGAGTGTTTTCACAAGTTTTTTTTTTAAAGCAAATACAATATAATTAACCATAACGTAGCATCAATTTTATACTTTA
Organism: Eschrichtius robustus; assembly: GCF_028021215.1. Classification (NCBI taxonomy): domain Eukaryota; kingdom Metazoa; phylum Chordata; class Mammalia; order Artiodactyla; family Eschrichtiidae; genus Eschrichtius; species Eschrichtius robustus. The sequence goes on from NC_090828.1 coordinate 87,860,018, forward strand.
ATTTACCTGACCACTGTCTACAACTCTTCTGGATTTTTAAATGCTTGATACAATGTAGATCATAGTATGTTAAGGGGAGAGAGAGAGAGAGAGAGAGAGAGAATTTTTTTAAGATTAAAAGGATAGAGTAGATATGGCAGGAACACTGTTGATTTCCTATCCGTTATCTGCTCCCTCTGTTTCTTCCTTTTTATTGGAACATTAGTTCTAGCTTTATACTTGGCTATAATAAATATCTAATTCAGGTATTTATGTGTTGACTGTGTATTTCAGATTAGGGATGATGATTGGGCTAAACCCGTTATTTTCAAACTTTAGCATGCATTGCATTCACCAGGGGGACTTGCTAAGATACAGATTGCTGGGTCCTACCCTCAGTGTTTCCTAATTCAGTTCATCAGAAGTGGGGCCTGAGAACTTCCATTTTTAACTAGTTCCCAAAAAGGTGCTGAAGAGAATACAATTTAAGAACCACTAGTCTAAGCCAATAATAGTAATTCCTAGTGCTACACAGATAGATAGTAGAAACCTGAATATTTACACATACTGTTTGATGACCATTGTCCATTCTAATGAGTAATGTCCTGTTCTAATTGGTAGGTGACCAAGCTACACTGGTTGTTAAATATTTAAATATCACTCCCAAATAATTCATTTGTTTCTTTATTGGCTTAGAAAAGTACATGGGATCCAATTCTGTCTAATAGTAATGAGAAGAGGTCATGGGAAGAAAGACACATTTCTGGATCTGGGTGTTGTAATGAGAGATGCGTGGGAAGAAAGACACATTTCTGGATCTGGGTAGTGTCTTCCACCTTCGTATGATACCTGGAAATATTGGCTAACTTTGGATCAAGAAGGGAGTTAGCTTAAGAAGATAAGCTAATTAATGCAAAAGGCTAAGCAGAGACATGGAAGGAACCTGGGACTTGCTGATATTGTTGAGAGATCTATTGGGGGAACCACCCAACCTTCATATTTTTTGTTACATGAGATCACGTGTTCTTATTTTTTTAAGCTCCTTTTCATAGAGTTAGTCTTTTCCTTGTAGCCAAAATCATCCTAACTGATACAATGGATTATCCAAATATTTGTTAAAAAGTACTATATCTCTTGACCAGAGAGCAAAATGTGAAAGAAGAAAACAGGAAGATAATTATTAATAAGATTAAAAGTCATTAGTTTCAAATAATTGTACACGTATTCAATAGGAAAAAATTCCACTTAATCATTTGATGATTGCAAATACTATGTGATTTATTTTAATTTGTTTGTATTTTCAAAAAAAATTCTAACAAAGAATAATAGATGTGATCGTTGTCTTTTTGAAAGACTAGGTGAACTTGTAAAATAGTAGTTTTTTATTTAAATCAGACTTTAATTTGTCAAAAATATCCCCTACTGCTAATTATTTTGGGGTAAGATGAATTTAGGCAAATAAATATCACCTCTTGGAAATCAGTATAATTTTTGATATTTCATAATTTGAACAAAAATCAGTTACTTCTATTGCTAACATTTAAAAATATTACTTATAGATTCCTCTATATTAGAAACTTGCCTCTTTTTTTTCCCCATTACCACTCATGTATAGTTTTAATATTTCTGGGCAGGAGGTATCAGGTTTTACACTGACTACTGTCTGTCATTGAAAAATGATCCTGGCAAAATTAAAGAATAGATGCAGGGCTGACCTGGAAACAATGGGACTTTTAAGGTACAAGAAAGCTAGTAAGCCCAGTTGATTGACATACAGTACCAAAACCGCCATATTTCATCCTGAGTAGAAATAATGCCTCTTCTCTTGCCCTCCTGAGTTCACAACCAACTGAAATGTAGATATGGATCAAACATTTGGAGATCAAGCTTATATTTATAGTTACTGCTAATAAAGTTGATTGAAGAACATGGTTTTGAATCAACAGGGAAAGTGGGCTAACTCCCGTAAATTCAGCAGATTCATTTACCCAGTTACTGACCCAGCTGGACAACCATATCCTGCCCCAAAGGAACAGGCAAAATGCAGCCTCTTCACAGGAAGGCAAATGTGCAAAGAGATCAGGATACAAAGGAAGTTTCTTCTGCCACAGTCATTCGTCAGATAGGCCATTCCTCCCGGGGGGGAATGAGTGAGGGCATGGTGCAGCTGAAAATATTTCTTCCATTACTTTTTTCCAGTTGGGCAATGGAGTAAAATTTTGCTGTCCTCTGTATGTGCAGGAGGAATAATGAATAAGTTACCTGCTCTGTACCCCTATCCAATACTTTGTAGTTTCCTGTCTCTTATTAGAGACAATTAGGTTTTTAGTCAATCAAAAACATGACTGGTCCCATAGCAAGAGAAATCAGCAGTTCAGCAGGTTTCTCCATGATATCTAGTACTGCTCTTTTTGGGGGAGTATTTTTCTGGGGACACTAGTGTTCAGTTTACCTTTCATCACAAGAAAGTTCTAAAATAAGTCATAAAATGGCATTAATATAATTAACTCCAAGTCGCAAACTGTAGTCCTTATTCTAATCCACATCTCAGATTGTTCCCAAGTACCTTGCACATCAGAACGTATCAGAGGTTTTGCAACACAAATGTCAAACACATCAAGATGCCCATGATTTGAATTAAATTCTGAGAAAGAAATTAAGAACCCAAAATGTAATTTTCTTTCCTTAGAAAGTGAGAGTAAAATGTGATCAAAGTCCAAAGTAATTAATTACAGATTAAAAAAAAATAAAGTCTGAAAAAATTCCCCAATTGATTGTTCTGCTCTGTCTCAGCCAGAAATGGATTTATTTTTTTGAAACCTGAGTAGGTTTGGGGTTCTTCCAGAGTGAGCTCTCTCTAAACAGACTAGGTGCAGTTTCTTCAGTACTTTCAAAATTTGAATTAATCTAACCCACATTTCACAGACGTTCTTTAATTTTTTAGTAATTGGATAAGCTAGGTGCACAGTACAAACCCCTATCATAAATTTTAGAAATACAAGTCACTCCCCAGTTGCTAGAGCCTTGTCCTAGGCAAAAATAATGTTCCCAGATGCAGTACTACACGTTAACCAGACAGTTGATGTTCATCCTGCAGAAAAACACAAGCGGGTCTTACTGATATCTGTGGGAAGGATCAAGCCACAAAAGCTTTTTAAGGGTCAGCCTCACTGGTCAGCCTGTCACAGTTGTCCAGAGATCATAACTTATGAACTAAAACTCATTTAGGAATAAATATCTTTAAAAAAAAAGACTATTTATGACACTACAGTTACCTTATTTAATGTTTCCTTGGGGAAAAATTACCTTTGTATATTGTGTTTACTCTCTGAGAGTGGTCACTGAGACACTCTTACTTTTTTTGCAAAGTTGAGTAATTTGTAATTTGACAACTCTAGTTACCAGGACTTACTTGATATGCCTTCCTGGCCAACATATTCAAAATCTCTTAATTTCTGTTTCCCATTGGCTCTGTGTCTGGTACTTGGTCATTTCAGTCTCCTCTTTGAGATCTTGCCTTTTCTTTCTGTGTCATAACTTTGCCACCCGTTCATTTTTTTCATTCATAGTAATAACTAAAACAGCTACCCCCTGTTTTATCGCATCTTTACCAGCACTTAAACCCAGGAACATCTTTAGTATTTCTTATTTATTTCAGCCTTGTCCTTTAAGATTATGACCTTTCTTTTAAAAAAAATCTCTTTTTAATCTTCTTTCCTCTGATATTTTTACTATTCTCACATCACTCCTGGCCTGACAGTTGTTCCAATATATATTTTTAAAACCAATCCAGTTACCATTTGAATACCTAAGCAAATCTGTTTGATAGAAACTGAGGTTTCCAAAACAGGTCTATGTAATTGCTTTATTCATGTTTTAGTGTACAATAACTTCATTAAGCTAGTTCCTTCCTCAAAGAAGACCAAGTACTGTATTCTCCATATCAGGTCTTCATAATGGGGTATGTGAACTCCATTCTAAGTGCCCATAAAACTGCATTAACCCACTGTGGACAATCCCATGTCAACTGAACTAATTTAGGTGAAAGCCTAAATAAAACAAACCACATGCCTACCATAAACTTTTTTTTAAATTTTTTATAATGACTAGTTTCATAAGTAAGTCTCTAAACAAAAGGGATTGAGAAGGGCATTTACTAAGCCATCACTTTTGCCAAACTGTATTTAATAGTGTTTTAAGTACAACACATTTAAATACCCTTTAAATTTGATCTTCCTTTAGTGGAGTCAGACAAGAAATTCATTCATAGAAATTTGGAAAGATACTTTCACTTCAAAGAAATGCATACTAAAATGTATGCTTTTCTTTCATGTGGTCTTATAGTAATTCTCTCGAAAAACATAGACAATTTGTTTGTTTGTTTTATTCAAACAAAGTCACAAAAATTATAATCCTCATCAGTTCACTCAGTCCCATGTAATTAATTTTTTTCATCTTGATCTTTTGTTCGCACTTTTATGAATTCATCAGTTTTCCATTAGAGTTCTGAAAATGTTTATTCATTCAGTTCAGCAGTATAGTCAGTTACCAGAAACCTGTACTTGTCAGAGTCTTTTCCATGAATTCCTTGAAGATGAAACCCTTTTATAGGAACATTTTTGCAAAAGCATCAGAATACACCCAGAACTGTCTGTAAATGACAAAAGACTTAAAAATGACCACAGTTAAAGATTTGATGAAAGTTCATAATAATACAATTGACAAGGAAATTTAGTTATTTCTGAGATATACATTTTAATATAATAACTAGAATTATGACTTATAACATTATACCACAACATATAAGATTTTTAGGAATTTCATGTAATGTCTGAAACATTTATATTAACATATTTCCATATAAATAACCCAAAGAAAGTTTAGTATTACTTTTTTGTTTTGTTTTGTGTTTTGTTTTTTTTTTTAATTTTTGAATTTTATTTTATTTTTTATACAGCAGGTTCTTATTAGTCATCAATTGTATACACATCAGTGTATACATGTCAATCCCAATCGCCCAGTTCATCACGCCACCATCCCCACCCCCCCGACGGCTTTTCCCCCCTTGGTGTCCATACATTTGTTCTCTACATCTGTGTCTCAACTTCTGCCCTGCAAACCGGTTCATCTGTACGATTTTTCTAGGTTCCACATACATGCGGTAATATACAATATTTGTTTTTCTCTTTCTGACTTACTTCACTCTGTATGACAGTCTCTAGATCCATCCACATCTCAACAAATGACCCAATTTCGTTCCTTTTTCTGGCTGAGTAATATTCCATTGTATATATGTACCACTTCTTCTTTATCCATTCATCTGTCGATGGGCATTTAGGTTGCTTCCATGACCTGGCTATTGTAAATAGTGCTGCAATGAACATTGGGGTGCATGTGTCTTTTTGAATTATGGTTTTCTCTGAGTATATGCCCAGTCGTGGGATTGCTAGATCATATGGTAATTCTATTTTTAGCTTTTTAAGGAACCTCCGTACTGTTCTCCATAGTGGCTGTATCAATTTACATTCCCACCAACAGTGCAAGAGGGTTCCGTTTTCTCCACACCCTCTCCAGCATTTGTTGTTTGTAGATTTTCTGATGATACCCATTCTAACTGGTGTGAGGTGATACCTCATTGTAGTTTTGATTTGCATTTCTCTAATAATTAGTGATGTTGGGCATCTTTTCATGTGCTTCGTGGCCATCTGTATGTCTTATTTGGAGAAATGTCTATTTAGGTCTTCTGCCCATTTTTGGATTAGGTTGTTTGTTTATTTAATATTGAGCTGCATGAGCCGTTTATATATTTTGGAGATTAATCCTTTGTCAGTTGATGCATTTGCAAATATTTTCTCCCATTCTGAGGGTTTTCTTTTCGTCTTCTCTATGGTTTCCTTTGCTGTGCAAAAGCTTTTAAGTTTCCTTAGGTCCGATTTGTTTATTTTTGTTTTGATTTCCATTACTCTAGGAGGTGGATCAAAACAGATCTTGCTGTGATTTATGTCAAAGAGTGTTCTTCCTATGTTTTCCTCTAAGAGTTTTATAGTGTCTGGTCTTACATTTAGGTCTCTAATCCATTTTGAGTTTATTTTTGTGTATGGTGTTAGGGAGTGTTCTAATTTCATTCCTTTAAATGTAGCTGTCCAGTTTTCCCAGCATCACTTATTGAAGAGACTGTCTTTTCTCCATTGTATATCCTTGCCTCCTTTGTCATAGACAGTTGACCATAGGTGCGTGGGTTTATCCCTGGGCTTTCTATCTTGTTCCATTGATCTATGTTTCTGTTTTTGTGCCAGTACCATATTATCTTTATTACTGTAGCTTTGTAGTATAGTCTGAAGTGAGGGAGTCTGATTCCTCCAGCTCCGTTTTTTTCCCTGAAGATTGCTTTGGCTATTCGGGGTCTTTGTGTCTCCATACAAATTTTAAGATTCTTTGTTCCAGTTCCGTAAAAAATGCCATTGGTAATTTGATAGGGATTGCACTGAATCTGTAGATTGCGTTGGGTAGTATAGTCATTTTCACAATATTGATTCTTCCAGTCCAAGAACATGGCATATCTCTGCATCTGTTGGTATCATCTTTAATTTCTTTCATCAGTGTCTTATAGTTTTCTGCATACAGGTCTTTTGTCTCCCTAGGTAGGTTTATTCCTAGGTATTTTATTCTTTTTGTTGCAGTGGTAAATGGGAGTGTTTCCTTAATTTCTCTTTCAGATTTTTCATCATTAGTGTATAGGAATGCAAGAGATTTCTGTGCATTAATTTTGTAGCCTGCAACTTTACCAGATTCATTGATTAGCTCTAGTAGTTTTCTGGTGGCATTTTTAGGATTCTCTATGTATAGTATCATGTTATCTGCAAACAGTGACAGTTTTACTTCTTCTTTTCCAATTTGTATTACTTTTATTTCTTTTTCTTCCCTGATTGCCGTGGCTAGGACTTCCAAAACTATGTTTAATAATAGTGGTGAGAGTGGACATCCTTGTCTTTTTCCTGATCTTAGAGGAAATGCTTTCAGTTTTTCACCATTGAGAATGATGTTTGCTGTGGGTTTGTCGTATATGGCCTTTATTATGTTGAGGTAGGTTCCCTGTGTGCCCACTTTCTGGAGAGTTTTTATCATAAATGGGTGTTGAATTTTGTCAAAAGCTTTTTCTGTATCTGTTGAGATGATCATATGGTTTTTATTCTTCAATTTGTTAATATGGTGTATCACATTGATTGATTTGCGTATATTGAAGAATCCTTGCATCCCTGGGATAAATCCCACTTGATTGCGGTGTATGATCCTTTTAATGTGTTGTTGGATTCCGTTTGCTAGTATTTTGTTGAGGATTTTTGCATCTATGTTCATCAGTGATATTGGCCTGTAGTTTTCTTTTTTTGTCGTATCTTTGTCTGGTTTTGGTATCAGGGTGATGGTGGCCTCCTAGAATGAGTTTGGGAGTGTTCCTTCCTCTGCAATTTTTTGGAAGAGTTTGAGAAGGATGGGTGTTAGCTCTTCCCTAAATGCTTGATAGAATTCACCTGTGAAGCCATCTAGTCCTGGACTTTGGTTTGTTGGAAGAAATTTAATCACAGTTTCAATTTCATTACTTGTGATTGGTCTGTCCATATTTTCTATTTCTTCCTGGTTCTGTCTTGGAAGGTTATACCTTTCTAAGAATTTGTCCTTTTTTTCCAGGTTGTCCATTTTATTGGCATAGAGTTGCTTGTAGTAGTCTCTTAGGATGCTTTGTATTTCTGCAGTGTCTGTTGTAACTTCTCCTTTTTCATTTCTAATTTTATTGATTTGAGTCCTCTCCCTCTTTTTCTTGATGAGTATGGCTAATGGTTTAGCAATTATGTTTATCTTCTCAAAGAACCAGGTTTTAGTTTTGTTGATCTTTGCTATTGTTTTCTTTGTTTGTATTTCATTTATTTCTGCTCTGATCTTTATGATTTCTTTCCTTCTGCTAACTTTGGGTTTTGTTTGTTCTTCTTTTTCTAGTTTCTTTAGGTGTAAGTTTAGATTGTTTATTTGAGATTTTTCTTGTTTCTTTAGGTAGGCTTGTATAGCTATAAACTTCCCTCTTAGAACTGCTTTTGCTGCATCCCATAGGTTTTGGATCGTCGTGTTTTCATTCTTATTTGTCTCTAGGTATTTTTTGATTTCCTCTTTGATTTCTTCAGTGATCTCTTGGTCATTTAGTAACGTATTATTTAGCCTCCATTTGTTTGTGTTTTTTACATTTTTTTCCCTGTAATTCATTTGTAATATCATAACCTTGTGGTCCAAAAAGATGCTTGATATGATTTCAATTTTCTAAAATTTAGCAAGGCTTGATTTGTGACCCAAGATATGATCTATCCTGGAGGATGTTCTGTGTGCACTTGAGAAGAAAGTGTAATCTGCTGTTTTTGGATGGAATGTCCTATAAATATCAATTAAATCTATCTGGTCTATTGTGTCATTTAAAGCTTCTGTTTCCTTATTTATTTTCACTTCGGATCATCTGTCCATTGGTGTAAGTGAGGTGTTAAAATCCCCCACTATTATTGTGTTACTGTTGATTTCCTCTTTTATAGCTGTTAGCAGTTGCCTTATGTATTGAGTTGCTCCTATGTTGGATGCATATATATTTATAATTGTTATATCTTCTTCTTGGATTGATCCCTGGATCATTATGTAGGGTCCTTCCTTGTTTCTTGTAACATTCTTTATTTTAAAGTCTATTTTATCTGATATGAGTATTGCTACTCCAGCTTTCTTTTGATTTCCATTTGCATGGAACATCTTTTTCCATCCCCTCACTTTCAGTCTGTATGTGTCCCTAGGTCTGAAGTGGGTCTCTTGTAGACAGCATATAGATGGGTCTTGTTTTTGTATCCATTCATCAAGCCTGTGTCTTTTGGTTGGAGCATTTAATCCATTCACGTTTAAGGTAACTATCGATATGTGTGTTCCGATGACCATTTTCTTAATTGTTTTGGGTTTGTTTTTGTAGGTCCTTTTCTTCTCTTGTGTTTCCCACTTAGAGAAGTTCCTTTAGCATTTGTTGTAGAGCTGGTTTGGTGGTGCTGAATTCTCTTAGCTTTTGCTTGTCTGTAAGGCTTTTGATTTCTCCATCGAATCAGAATTAGATCCTTGCCGGGCAGAGTAATCTTGGTTGTAGGTTCTTCCCTTTCATCACTCTAAGTATATCATGCCACTCCCTTCTGGCTTGTAGAGTTTCTGCTGAGAAATCAGCTGTGAACCTTCTGGGAGTTCCCTTGTATATTATTTGTCTTTTTTCCCTTGCTGCTTTCAATAATTTTTCTTTGTCTTTAATTTTTGCCAACTTGATTACTATGTATCTCAGCATGTTTCTCCTTGGGTTTATCCTGTATGGGACTCTCTGAGCTTCCTGGACTTGGGTGGCTATTTCCTTTCCCATGTTAGGGAAGTTTTCAACTATAATCTGTTCAAATATTTTCTCTGGTCCTTCCTCTCTCTCTTCTCCTTCTTGGACCCCTATAATGCGAATGTTGTTGCGTCTAATGTTGTCCGAGAGGTCTCTTAGTCAGTGTTCATTTCTTTTCATTCTTTTTTCTTTATTCTGTTCCGCAGCAGTGAATTCCACCATTCTGTCTTCCAGGTCACTTATCCGTTCTTCTGCCTCAGTTATTCTGCTATTGATTCCTTCTAGTGTAGTTTTCATTTCAGATATTGTATCGGTCATCTCTGTTTGCTTGTTCTTTAATTCTTCTAGGTCTTTGTTAAACGTTTCTTGCATCTTCTCGATCTTTGCCTCCATTCTTTTTCCGAGGTCCTGGATCATATTCACTATCATTATTCTGAATTCTTTTTCTGGAAGGTTGCCTATCTCCACTTCATTTAGTTGTTTTTCTGGGGTTTTATCTTGTTCTTTCATCTGGAACATAGCCCTCTGCCTTTTCATCTTTTCTGTCTTTCTGTGAATGGGGTTTTTGTTCCACAGGCTGCAGGATTGTAGTTCTTCTTGCTTCTGATGTCTGCCCTCTGGTGGATGAGGCTATGTAAGAGGCTTGTGTAAGTTTCCTGATGGGAGGGACGGGTGGTGGGTAGAGCTGACTGTTGCCTACCATAAATTTGATGTCCATTTGTTATTTTGGTCACCAAGTGCCGGTCTGTGTATTTCTCAAGGTCGTAGGCAAAGACCACGTTGCTATGGTTTTAGGACACTAATACACTCTTTTTTTTCTGTTCTGAATTTAGAACTATTTACGTAGCAATTTCTAGGAGGCAAATAGATTTCAGCATGTCAGCTTTAATACTGATAAAGCTGATTGCAGAGCATATCTTTATATCTACAATAAAAAGAACTAACACCATGTATTTCTCTGCAGTCTAAATCCTAGGACTTCCAACCCAAAGCACTAGCCAAGAATTGTCTGATACCTGGAATGGAAGCAAGAAAGAGAATGGATGTTATAACTTACATGGGGAATCTAAAAAATAAAACAAATGAATGAACATAACAAAGCAGATACAGACTCACAGGTATAGAGAACAAACTAGTGGTTACCAAAAGGGAGAGGAAAGCAGGGAGGGGCAAGATAAGGGTAGTGTACTAAGAGGTACAAACTACTAAGTATAAAATGAACAAGCTATATTTATTGTATGTATTGTACAGCACAGGGAATATAGCCAATATTTTATAATAACTATAAATAGAGTATAACCTTTAAAAATTTTGAATCACTATGTTGTATACCTGAAACTAATATAATATTGTAAATCAAATATACCTTAATAAAAAATAAAGATGGGCATTACCTAACACTGGCAAGGATACAGATCTGGGATTCTCACACTTTGATGGGGGCAATGTAAAATTGTACAACTACTTTGGAATAACTAGGTGATTTGTTGTAAATTTAATACACTGTTAATATACAAAGCAGTTATTCCATTCCCCGTTATTTACCTAAGGGAAAGGGTAACCTATACCCAGAAAAGACTCAAAGAAAGTTCATAGCAGCAGGAACTGGAACAGCTCACTGCTCATCAACTCATGAATGATAAACAATCTAGGGTATGATTACAGTAAAAGGAACAGAATATAGATACACACTGTCTCCTGAAACTCATTACTACCGTGCTGAGCAAAAGAAGGCAGACCCAAAAATGTTCATATGGCATGTGGCTCCACTGGTGTGGGTTTCTAAAACCTGAAAATCTAAACTGTTGCAACAGGCAGCAGATGGGTTGTCATCTGTAGATGGGCAAGCGATGATTGATTGCCAAGAGGCACGGGGGAACCTTCTGGAAGTGTTCTACATCCTGGTAAAGGTGGTGGATGTCCAAATATGTACATGTATGATTTCATTGAATTATATACTAAACTAGTAGATTTTATTGTATGTAAATTATACCTCTATAAAGCTGATTTTTTGTTTAAAAAATGTAGAAGCCAACTAGTAAAGTTATAAAATTTTACTTTTTGTCAAAGTAAACATATTTTAGATAACATATATTGCTTTGATTGATATTTTGGTATTTTGATAAAATATATACCAATTAGGGTTTTCAAGCCCTTCCTTTTACCTCCTTCCCTCCCTTCCTTCCCATTTTTTCCTTGTTCCTTCATATCTTTTAACATTTCTTTCACCTGTAATTTAAAATTGTGTATGTCAAAGTTTATCCCTGGTTGCAACACTTTTCTATTTAGACAGATCCTCATTAATTGATCTGCCTGTATTGTTCAGTAGCCTCACTTATATTGCTGAAAACATAGTCTCTACATTAAAATCTTAATAGTCATCATAGTTGTATCAATTACAGTATTATCTTTAAGCAGATTGGGCTATTTGAAGGTTACCATGCATACATAAATATATTCTCCAGGTTTTATAATAGTACATTATTCACTTGAAAACAGTTTTTCTACCACTTCAAAGATTTCTTGAACTTTTGCCATGATTCTTATGTGGTTGTGGTTGTCCCTACAACGACCTTTTAGATGTCATTGCTTTGAGAACATGCTGTTTCACTGCAACAGCGTTTTTGAATACTAGACCTTAAAAGTCAATACTGTTCTTCCTCTGACCTCCTTGCCACATAGTAATGTGACACATGGGAAACATACATTGAGAAGTGAGGATCTCTGTTGAACATTAGAACAAAAAGAACTATATTGGGTCTCCAGACATTAATTATTCTCAGAGACACAGTCCATCTTAGTGATCTTCAAACTGAGAGACAATTTTACACTTTAACATGATTGAGCATAGAAACATTTTAGACCTGGAGTGCAGTAAGCAATATTACAAATGGGTTGGGAAGGAGGAAAAAAAGACTTATGAACACATTTATAAATTAAATTGAGAATGGTAATATCCCCAGCCTTGAGACATTTTGGCTAAGCAATGCTATCTAATTCAAAATATGAAAGGAAAAAATAATTTACCCTCTTCTGCTCAGTCTATTAATACCCCAGGGGCAACTTGCTTTGTAAAGCAGATCAAAGCACTTTTACAAACAGATGTAGCTTGATCAAAGTCAACATAAATGATTTGGATTAACGCTCACCATAGGTAAAATAACAAGCAAATGTGTTGTTTGCTTTTTTATTTTTGCATAATGTTAGCTTATTTTAATCTTATCTGTATAAGTAAATATAATCAATTTATCTTGCCAAGTTGATACTATTTATGTTGATTATTGTAGATCCAGGCTTGTTATGAGTTCACATTAAATAATGCATATGAAAAGGGTTTTGGAAAATAGAAAACATTATACAGATGAAAGAGATTATTATGATTATAATCATCTTAAATAGTGAGAGTAACTGCTGTGAACATCTTAAAATATGCTTCCAACTAGGATAATCAGTCGTCTGTCAGTTGCATTTATTTTATGAGTACACATACAGCATTCTATATTATACCAACTGGTGCGGTAGAAGGGAAGGAAAATATATGATCTGTGTCTTTTGGAAGACTTCACAATTTAAAGGGGGCACATGATAATCTTAAGTGAGTGAATGAAAGATAACAGATGCACATCACGCACCAAATACCAAGCATATAAATTATGACAAGATTAATACAGAGTATCTACTCCTGAGGAGCAGTAAGGCAAACAAATACAACCAACTAACCAGTAAAATAGGCTGTGGGGAGTAATATATATTTGCACAAAGCACATGTGGCACATAGGTTGGACAGCTTAGCACAGTGGTAGCAATTTAGCAGACCATAATCCCAAATTTGATTGAAAAATCTGTTTTATTTAACCAATGCAGTGTTACACTTTTCTTCCCTCCCTCCCTCCCTCCTTCCTTTGCTTCCTTCCTTTCTTCTGACAGAAGATGCATAAGCCCTTTATACCAAAAATTGTAAATCTTTATTATGGGTTACAAATAAAGCCTTCAGTAAATAAAATGTACACTGTTAGCTCTGAGATTTAATTTTACCATACTTCAAAGCTGAGAAATTAGCCTGTTAGTGTTTCATAGATTCTGGCAGAAGACACAAGACTCCTGAGCTAGAAAAAAGAAACATTAGTACTCACCACTAAGGAAGCAGCATTAGTATTGCCATATTTGCTTTAGTCCTCTTGTCCGCGATCCCCCAAGACCACAGGGTTATGTGATGGAACCACGTTAATGCCTGCACATGCAGTGGGCTGGATTATAGGTGAGTTTGGGGAATCCACTGCTTTCATAGCAAGTAGTAAGCAAGCCTGTTTTTGTTTGTTTTTGTTTTTCAGTTGAGGGGAAGCATTATCTCATTTCTCAAGCTTACCAGCTACATAAACAACACTGAGAAATGTCCTGTTCCAGTCTGCTAGAGAGCAGTCACACTCAGCAAGATTTGTAGGAGGAACACAAAATGCAGAAGAAGAACTATCTCTCCCAACAGGTACTATGTTCCATAATTAGTATGTATAAATATGATTTTATATATATAAAGGTACACAGAAATCATAGAAATATATTAATTCTCTCCAAATGAATTTATGAGTTTACTGCAAGTCCGATCAAAATCTCAACAAGTTCACTTGAGGATATGAAAAAATATACATGGCTGGAGGGAATGTGTATTGGCAAAATTGTTATGGATTTTTATTGAGTTATATCTAGTAAAATTGATGACAGTCATGTTTTATGATTCAGAATTTCTTTTAAAAACGTGTCTACCTTAGTGGAACTCTTCTATATGTACATAAGGATGCTCATGGCGTGATGCTTTTGCAGTATTGTTTATCTTGGAAAAAATTCTAAATGCTTATCAATATGAGAATGGATAAAAAAATTATTAACTAGCAATTAAAATAAATTAGTTAGATCCAGTGGAATAATACTCAAAACCTACTGTGCAATAAAATAAGTTAAGAAGAATAGATGCCATGTATGCAAATTTTAAATATTGAACAATATTATTTATTATTTATGAATACAAAATAGTAGACATTTGATACCATATGCAGCAAAAGTATACTACTATTTGAGGATATTTACTACCTTTAGATAAAGAGGAAAATGGGTGAATACAATAGAGTGGAAAGCTTTAACTGTTTATGAAATGTTTTATTTCTTTAAGATTTGAAGCAACTACAGCAAAATGTTAACAGTTGTTAAATCTGGATGGTGGGAATATGGGTATCTATCACAATATTGTTTCTGACTATGTGCTTAAAACATTTCAATATTAAAATTTTTTTTTAAAAATGCAAAATATTAGTACTTGGCCTGCCTGCCTGCCTCTGAGTAAATGAATGCATATAGAAATATTAAGAATTTTATTCAGCAACTACACTTACAAGATAATAGAGTGATTAGTTTTGAGCATGAGCCATGTTCTCATGTTCATTTAAAATTTAATTATAATCACTGAAAAATAGAATATTATACAACAGTTTAAAGACAATATTTTCCTAGAAGCAAAAGAATGAGGATAAGCAAGACAAGCTCTGCTTGGAAGGTTATTTGAAGTAGGGATTAAGTATTTTGACCCCAAACAGTGACAGTCTTAATATTGAAAGCTTTGCAATGAGGAGCAAAATAATTTCTAGGAGATGTTCAAACTGTGATTTTATATTTTAACATCAGCCTGTATTGGCAGCGTGTATGCTTTTACAGTTTCTGATTCACTATACTGTTCACCTCTAATGTATTTATAAAACTCAGTCAATTGTTGATAAATTTACCTAATCCTTTGGAGGCCCTTGTACATTTAAAGGTTGCAACATTGTTTTTTCTGTTTATTTAATGCTATATATTCACATCTGTTTCGTTTCATTTTATGAAGTTATTTTATGTTTTGAAAAGTATTAAGCACTTACTACATAATAAACTTCGAACTCCAAAATAAACAAAGAAACAACAACAGCCATATTCCATAACACAAAAACCAACCATTATTAACATTTGGCTTCTTTTAGTACTTTTATATGCATACCTTTATTTTTAACATAATTGCAACCATAACATATATCACTTTATCATAACATAAATCACTTTTCACAGCTTCTGACATTTATTTTGAGATTCATTCCCAGAAGATAGAATTTAGCACTTAAACTTAGTTTTAAGAGTTTTTTTTTTTTTTCTTTTTTTTTTGGGAATTTGGATCACAGTGGTAAAAACTACAGAAAAGTTTGATTTAGAAAATGGCCTGATTATTTATATATGCTTAGAGATTCAGGAAATTTTTTTGCGTGTACTAAGGAAGTACTGCAGCTGGGGTTTTTCTCTGATTTTAAGGCTGGGTGATGAGGGCAGGTTGGACCTAGGCAAAGCAGGGGAAGGCTTTTGCAGGTGTTCATCTCTGCCCTTTCAGTCCTCTTGGAAGAGGTGCTTAGGAATAAGAGTGGTTAAAAAAATGGAAGAAAATATCAGAGAAATTGACTTTTAAGCTTAATTTCAGATTTAACTTGGAGGAAAATTTTGTATACCCTGAGAGACCAGAACATTTTTTCCTTGCCAAATACTGTGTAAGTGGTGGAAGTGTATATTTTGCACAAGCTGCCAAAAAGAGAGTGAAATTTCGTACTCTGTATGAGTAATTATAGAACACTATGACAAGGACATCTATATTCTAAGGATTCCCAGTCTCAATTTGATCTGTAGTATCCCTAAGTCTGATAAGTTTGTAGTTTTATTTTCTACATACATTTGCTTTAAGAAAATTAAAAATTTTGTGGAACAAAGTCGAATGAATCAGTCAATGCAATAATAAGCTTCAAAATATTGATAAAAACAACTTAACACTCAATTCCCCACTATGCTAAATCTCTGTGAGTTGTTTTAAGGTGCTCTGACAGTGAGTGACTAGTTGAGTTGCAGAAAATTTGAGGAAAAATACATATTTAATTTATATGGGCTAGGATTGCATGGTACATGAATCATTCCACATGCATCTGTTCTTTCTCTTCTAAGCAAAAAAAAAAAATTGTTCATCATCTCACTTGCTTAAAAAATATAATTTTGGGGACGTCCGTGGTGGCACAGTGGTTAAGAATCCACCTGCCAATGCAGGGGACACGGGTTCGAGCCCTGGTCTGGGAAGATCCCACATGCAGCAGAGCAACTAAGCCCGTGCACCGCAACCATTGAGCCTGCGCTCTAGAGCCCGCGAGCCACAACTACTGAGCCCGTGTGCCACAACTACCAAAGCCCACACGCCTAGAGCCCGTGCTCTGCAACAAGAGAAGCCACTGCAATGAGAAGCCCATGCACCGCAACGAAGAGTAGCCCCGCTCGCCGCAACTAGAGAAAGCCCACGCACAGCAACGAAGACCCAACACAGCCATAAATAAATAAATTAATTAAATATATATATAATTTTATTTTTGCTAAATGATACCTAATCGAGAAAAAAAAGAAGGCTGATATACATATTAGCAAAACACTACCCCAAACATAAAATAATCAAAAAGATTCTATTGGAATTTTCCATTCCTCACTATTAAGGTTAATGAAGTTTTACTTTAACATACATGAATGTAGTTTGTATCTGTGTGTGTGATGTTTTGACATAGTATTCTGTTGATGGTCTATACCTGCACTGTTATTAAATGCAGTATCCACTAGACACATGTTGCTACTGAACATTTCAAACGTCAGTAGTCCAATTTGAGGTGAATGTAAAATATATATTAGACTTTAGACGAATTCATATGTAAAAAAAATCTCATCAATATTTTATATTGATTACATGTTAAATGATAATATTTTGGCTATATTTGGTTAAATGCATTTAATTTGATCTTTTGTTTTACCTTTTAAAAAGTGGCTTCTAGAAAATTTAAATTATATGGCTTTAAACTTTAAATGCACATTTATGGAAAACACTATATTTCTGTTATTCTGGAACACAAGTAACAATTACAAGAATACTCAAAACACACTACAGTATTTTCTTATTTTTTTGAATAGAGGACTCTAAAAATATTTAGATCTATGTGGAAAATGAAAGATCACTTTAATTCTGAATTAATTTTGTAACATTCCTGCCAGGACATATACAACATATAAGTGTTAAACTTATCAATAGTGACTAAAAGATGCTGCAACCAATTCCAGGAGCTTGCTTTTATACACTTTGTGATTTTTATTTCAAATTACCCTCAGAGTTTATGGTATATTCTTTTCCATGTCCATGTTGACAGGTTCTACCTGTGTTTGAGGAAGATGATTTGTATTTTAAATTATAAATATGGATGCCAAATTTTCATCTTACAGCTGATAATGTCTAATTTATAGGAGATATCATAATAGATAAGCCAAACCAGTCTTTTAAATAAATTCTAGAAATATACAGATTCTCCCAGTCCAGGTACAGAGGTGCTGGATCCAGGCAGAACTCCCTCTGCACAACAGCCGTCCTAAAAACCCCTCCTAAAATCTCAAAGCACAGAGGAGCAGGGAGAATTCACTCTCTGCCAGCAAGAGGACAAAAGCAGGTAGTGCCAGGACAGCCATGCCTAGTTAGTTTTCCCCAATTTAACTACTGGTTAATCTACTTTCTCTTTTCAAAAGAGTGAATACAGGAACAGAGTCAGTGAAGAAGTATATTCCTTCTATCAACCCATAAAAGGGGAAAAATATTTTTCCTTAGTATTAATTACTATCATTTAATATATCTTTACAGATCTCATAATATTACTGCCAACTATGTATTTATACAATCCTTACAACTCTTATTTCTGTAGTTATTTTATTTCCATCTAGAAGATAAAATAATAGAGTCTCTGAGAGTTCAAACAACTTGCCCAGCATTATGTAGCCAGAAAGTGGAAGATGCTTTTACTACACTGCTGTTCTGTGTATTGCATCTCCATTGAAATTAAACACGATCTCTCAAAAATTCTACAAATGTTGAGTACAAGTTGTTTGAATGAAATGTATCAGGATGGTGATTGCAATTATTAAAAACAAAATGAAGAAAAACAGACATTTTTTCTCCCTGTGGTTCTGAGTTTATAGTTGTAAAGAGAAGTTCAAAAATTTTTGAACATTTGTTGTATTTCTAAGACTTGATGCAAAATTTACCAGAACAATTACTTTGAAAAATGATACTACTCATTTTGATGCTGAAATACAATGTCTTTCTTAAAAAATTAAAATCTTACATTTTCTATAATTTCTTATAGTCGAACTTAATATTTTTATTATTTTTACTAACTAGTTCTACATATGGGTCATTGTCATGACTATGATTTCAAACATGAAATTGAATACATACATAGCAAAGCAAAATGATTTATAATAAATTATTTTTTATTTAAGAATGACAACATAGACAATTTGAAGTTAAAGGAATCTCCAGCTTCTCTCCTGATCTGTTGATTTTTTGGAATGTTCTTTGAAAGTTATCTTGTAATCTCTGAAATTTAATCCAAAATTTTCCACTCTTTTTCCCAAAAGTCTAACTGAAGAAGCTATATTTAAAATATATAGCATTTTTGTTTGTTTTGATTGTTTTCTGTTTGTTAGGCTATTTTACTTCCTATGTTGCGGAACTATGTGATTTCAACAGCCTTATTATTTTAATTTATGTGTCCTTATAAGTTAAAAAAAGTTGCATATTATTTACACAGTCTGTTGGAACTTGTGATGTAGTTCTAAGACACATCCTTTATTTCAATGGAATCTTTGCTTGATTAAGTACTATAGAACCATTCCTATTAATATCACTCTACAATTAGGTCATAGAATAGTAGGATTTTTACTTTTTTTTTTACATGAGTATAAGGGCTTACATTTCCAACACCTTTGTTATATCAAAGAACCTATTTGGCACTTGTTTCTTTTCATTTCATACTATTATTGATGTATAATTTAATGATGGAAGATTCCTAATGCATTTGTTGATAAATAGGAGACCAGCTTTGCTCTCTAGAGGATTACTGTGTTTTATCTTTTCTTCATTAAATTGTCAAGGCTGCTATCCTCAATCACAAGTACATCCTGTACATTAGTGTACAACAATGATTAGTGATATAAAAGTGCACTGGAGAGCATTTCAATTTTTGAACTTCCTGGTTTTAGGTTTTAGTTAATTATACTGCATTTGATGTGCATGTATGGATGTCATTGATCTCCATCTCCCAAATGCCTCATTTACTGTCTGATATTAGACAAGGCATTCAGGGTGGTATGTTAACTCTCCAGGCAAAAGCAACACTATTGAGTGAATTATAATAGAGCTGTTATTATATTTGGCTTCTCTTTATTATGGCAAGCTTCAGAGATTATGGTGGGACCCTATATTCTTGGCCAATTATTCTATTAATGTATGCCCTGGCCAGACTCATGATATCATAGAGTTACAAAACAGAATGAGAGCTTCTACTTACACAGCCTTATTTTATAGCGGCATATATTGTAGTCCAGAAAGATTAAAGATTTTGTGACATCATAGAGATAATGACATATCTGGGAATAAGAAGAAATGAGAACTTACCTTCAAAACATGATTTTGGGGAGAATCCAGGCTTCTTCAACTTACTGGCTGTTTAATATTTGACAAGTTTTATAACCTGTCTGGTCCCAATTTTTTCATTTGCTCTTTGTTGAAAATGACTACTTCGTAGGTTCGTGTGAAAGAAAATGACAGATATACAGTAATTGTTGAATTTCCTTCCTTTACTTTTATTGTTTTAGAGAAACCCACCATAAGATCTTAAAAATTACCCCTTAATTATGGTCTATTGGAAATACTATCTTTATGATTATAGGTTAGCAAATTTTATTTAAAATCATCCTTTTTAATTAAAGAGTTATTTTAAAAAACATTTCATTCTTGGTGGTTGGGCAAAAGGAGGAGCAGTAAGGCATAGAGAAAGTTGGTTTCAGTCTCACTGAATTAGAGATAAACTGAAGCTAGAAATATCTCAGCTTTTGTATTTCCTTGAGTGGAGGATTCTTCATAAATTTTTCCTTCTTTCCATTGCATTTCCATGAAACAGAGTGAAAATAAGTGCCTCTTCTCTATTTAGTCTTGCATTCACAGGGTCCTGGGATCCTGTTATCGTTGTGTTTTTTTCCCCCACTGAGAAAAAACTTTGTCCTGTATATGATATTGGCAAGATATTTCAAAGATGTCAGAATTCAACTGCTTGATTGTTGACCTGGATTGCTGTTAAAGTTTAGGAAATAGAATGTAATTGTTCACATCATTTATTTGAAACAGAACTTTGAATCTTGTGGGTATCCCAAAATTAAAATGTTACACGTGTCAAACCATATCCATTTCTATCCTTTAAGAAGCGAAGCTGATATTTTAAAATGTCAGACAAAAACAGTTAACCTCACTGCAGGCCTGTGGGTTGTTGAGACAGAATATAGTTTGAGGCACCATAACCTTAGGAAGAGGATTGCCTAAGAACAGTGTGCCAGTAGAACTCTTGCAACTAAGAAGAAAAGGGGTGATGCCATGTTTTTAAAAATATGTTAAACCTTTTAGAAAATGTATTTGACATAAAAGGTTATAATTATTGACTAGTCAGGAATATACACCTTTTTGTTTTAGAAAATAATTATGGGCAAACTGTTTATCTGGAATAGAAATTCAATAATGATAGGTTAGTTTTGAAATATGAATAATAAAATTTATTAGGACAGCATTAGAAAACAGTAATTTATGATCCCCAATGGATTATTTGCATAACAACAGCAAAATTGCTTAACAATAATTCATATTTTTATAATTTTTATGAGGTGGCTGTATAGTAATTAATGGCTAACCAAACATAGTCATATCATCTTCAAAGCATCTTTTGAATTGATATTACAGTTATCCTCATTTCATAGATGAGGTCACTGAGGATCAGAAAAATTAAATTACTTTTCCAAGGCTACTTAAATCAAAACTTGAACCCGGTTTTTTACTTCCAAGTCTTCAGTTTTACATTACACCTTAACACCGTAAATAAGAAATGCTATGATAATGTGGAGAGAACAGTGAATTGAGAATTAAAAACCTAGATTTTAGCCCTGATTTTACCATCATCCTGTCTTTATCATTAACTCAGTGTTGAACTAAGATAAGAACTTTTGAATTTACATGGAGAAAACTGAAGCCTTTGTACTCACATGGTATATTATAAGAGAATAGTAACTATAAATCAAGGAAAATAAAAAGATTATTTGAAACAAATGAACTATATTTGGAAAATTTTGAAAGAAATATAGCTGAGCAGTACAAAAAAAGCCGTATTGGAGATCAAAGAAACAACTACTTTTTAAGTTATATTCAGATGACCAAAGCGATTATTTTCCCAGTTTTATTTTTCCACCGTATTTTCTCCAGAAAATAGAAAGCCACTTTTTTTGGTTCATATTTCTTAATTATCTTCCTTCTCAATGTTTTCAATTCCCTATTTCTTCTTCGGACCTGGATCTTTCCAGATACTCAGCTAGACTGCCTATAAAGAGATGGAAATTTTGTAGCTGCAGAGTCAACAGCAAGGTCATGTCTAGAATCAAGGCTCCGTTTGTATGTTGGTAACAACTTTTGGTGATGAATATTGCCATACGGAGCACGGCAGCCCCTTGTGAGATCCTGGGTCACCTATTTGCTTGGGCACATATATTAAAATTTTTTCTCTGTCTTCACGACTCACTGGGTGATCTGAGGGCTTTCTGAGTGTCCTCTCATTACTTTCTGCTCAGGGTGTGGTCTGCCAACCAGCAGCACTGGCATATCTTTGTCAATGGCTTGTTAAAAATGTAGACTCTTTAAGACCCCGAGACTTAACGGAGTCAGAACAATATTCTCACATGGTTCCCATTCACATTAAAGTTTGAGAACTACTCTTTGCTGCTCATTATCTCAAAGATAGACATTCTTTCGTTATATCTTCTTGGACCCTTTCTTCTAAGTTCTGCATGTCCTTATTATATGGATATTTTTGAAAATATGTATTTAGTGCCTATGCATGGTTGTTGTTCTGATGGGTATTGCAGAATGTAGAGTGGGTTGGAGAGAGAGCTGATATTTTCAAGCATGGACTGTGATGTTTGTTACTGACTCCCACTTTACAGATTAGAAAACTGAGGGTCAGAGAAATAAATGAATCTCTTCACAGTCATAGGCTGGCTAGTTGTACAGTTAATACTAAGTTTTCTGCACGGAAGTTAGAGACTGGAATAGACACTAAGTGTCCTTATATGCTAAACAAAATTGTCCATCTTGCATGTTCCAAGTAGTTCCTGAGGATGCAGATAGGCCATGAAAGAGTTGCTTTCTAGAGGGAAGGCTTTACTGTCAATGTAACCTCCTATTCATTCACTCTTTGCATTTTTCTGAGCACAATAGAATTTTACCCAGTATATTTTTGAGGTGCTGAATGTTATGCAGCTAAAGTCTATGAAGTTAAAAATTTATGGATTACAAATTTTATATAGCAGGAATTGAAAAGTTTGAATTCAGATGTCTTGTGATTTTAGGCAATATTTCATTATAATCCTACAGATAAACTTTTTTAAGATTTGGTAAACACCAGATTCTAAAAACTGAAGTGTCTTCAATTTTTGAATGAGAGTTTCATCAACTTTTCCTGGCTAAATGTAAATTATTTAATCTAGATAGCCTATGGAAGTCTGAAAGCTGTTTGCTAAAAGAAAAAAAATTTTTTTCAAAAGGTTTCAATGGAAAGAAAAAAATGGATGTATTTTGAAGCTAAGTTAAAAAAATTGATTCAAAGTTTTCAATCTTCTCTTTATTCAAATCTAGCCAAAGAAAATTCTGAATCTTAGCTAAAGTAAAAATATTTATAATGAAAAGAAACCTAAGTTAATTTGCTCAAATTGAAAATCAGCTTTCTGAATGAGAGTTGTATATATGAAAGAGTCACCAAGCGGTGCAGTACAGATGTCAGCAGTATTTCAAAGTGAGGAGTAAGTAACTGAATATTGTAAGCCTGACAGGAGAACAGTACACAATGGCTAGTAGAACTTCTTGCTTTAAAATATAATTCAGACTCCTCCTTTCTACGTCGAAAGAGAAATCCCATCTTCTGTCTCCACACCTTTAAAAAATATGTTCTAAAGTTCTTCCTCTTTCATTCATACCTCCCATCTGAATTCTCTGTGTCAACCAACTCCAATTCTACGCGTTCATAAAGTGCCATCTCAGATGCCATAGATACCATGATTGATGCATTTTCCCCCCAGTGTATTCAAAACAATTTTCTCTGAGGTTCCGTAGCTACTTCTGTGTTATGCAAAATTAAAACACATTGATGGTCAATACCAAATTAAATTTTGTGGCATACATGTATGTTCCCCTTTCTATATCCTTGAAAGCAAAGAACTTTTCCAGTCAATCTTTGACTGTCCTACATTATCCAAAATATTTCTTCACGATAATATGTTTTCAGTAAATGTTTGTTGTGTTGAATTTGCACTAAAATATGTAAGGCTATTCAAATGTTTTAATATGAGGTTAGTATGCTTAGGAGATAATCAATTTAGAGAGAGGTAGAACAAGATGACCTGGGAAATGAAGCAGAAAACTGTACAGACATAGATGTCATGAGGAGTGAAAATAGTTTCCTAGTTGCTAATTTGTAGAAGACAGGCAATTAGCTGGCCTGTTGCTAAAATCATCTCTCTTGTGTATATGTAAATGGTTGATATTGTCTGCTAAAAAGTAATTTATGATACTGTTGTGTTTCCCAGTCCTGAAAATGACTATAAATAATTGAACTGTGGCAACACCATTGTCACAACTCTTGAAAACTATTGAAATTACATCTTCTGCTCTGCAAGATTCTAAATCTTTCTTGACCAGAATTTTGAGGCAGTTTTTATTTGCAAAGCACAAGCATGATTACTACCAACCAATATATATGTTATTATACAAGTTCCCTAATGACTAAATTAATACCATCTAAAATCTCTTGCTTTTTGATCCCATCATAAAACCAGATAATTTCAAACATCATTGTTTACTTTTTACTTTATGTACTATAAAACATTGGTTATGCTATGTATCTTAAAGGGATTTCTTCTCTGACCTTTCTATTTTGAGATCTTCTCACTAAAAGAATTTTAACTTTATATTTTGAAAGGGAGGTAACAAATAGGCATTACATTTTCCAGTGAAGAATCCATTATATTTATTTAATGCTTTTTAAACAGAGAAGAAGTTATGACAGCTTAAAAAGAAAATGAAGGGTGAATAGAACAAATTCTGCCAAATTTAGTGATGTCAAAATAGGTATTTTTTTGCAACTAAATTATTTTACCATATCTTGGACATATGCTGACCAAGCATAAATGGATCTTTCTGCATAGACACATAGGGTTATTCTCTTAAAATTAAAAAAAATCATGTCACAAAGTTTTTGTCACAAATAGCTTTATTTATCTTTATTGGATAATTAATCTGTGAATATATTATAACATTTCATTAACAACAACGAAGTCTTCCCTTAATATTTTATTGCCAGAGATATTCTCTTACTACATATTTACTTCTCTTCATACTGAAAAGCATGTCTTTTAGATTTGCTTTTAAAAATCTTTTTTATTACTATTTAAAATTTATATTTTGTTTTATTCATCCTTTTTTCTTTATATCTTTAGAGTGTTTGATTTCTTCTGTAATTGGAATTTGTTCTTAAGTATTATTACTTGTGTATTGGAATTATGCATTTCACTTCTATTACATTGCCTTCTGTTCTTGCACTTAAATTTGTTAATTTACTTTTTTCTCTTTTTTTTTTTTTTGGTCTGAACTTGAATAATTATTTCTTCTTTATTAAATCTGTTGACTCACAATCTTACGCTTTGTAGTGCTTAGTTTAAGAGCCTCAAAGTCAAATGGTTCTTCAAATTATACATTTCTGAAACCATCCTAGAAATATGAATATAATTGCAAAATCAGGAATTAAACTTAAAAATATTTTACATGGCCCTCATTTTCACAAAAAAGCTTAGAACTAATTTTAAAAAGTCTCATTCCCTTATGAAACTTTCCCAAGTTATACCCTTTGAATTCCTATCGTATTTGTATGTATATATTTTCTTATATTGTCTTCTAATTTTTTGCAAGTATTAATATAAACTTGGATAAAATGGCACAGTCCTTGAAGATACGGTTAAGACTGTTCTTGGTATTTTCAATATTTGAAAATGCCTGTCATCATGTGATTATATATTGTAGGTACTCAGCACATTGTTGAAATAATAATTTCTATAAAATGTCATTAATTTGAGTTCTGTGAACCATGTTTGAGGCATCATGAGCAGAAGTAATTTACAATCTCTTAATATCAGTTATTTTTATTCAATTTATATGTTAACAATAATATTTAAGATTGACAACAAAGCTGTGTGATTTAGTTTTAGTGCCCTCTTAGATATATCAAAACAGCCCACCAACAAATTTTTGGTCATCTACTCATTAAAACATTAGATAGGCTATCTGCATCAGTGCAAATGGACCTTTTTCCTCATGGTTCTCTAATCAAAGCCACTTTTCTTCTGTTCAAGTACTCACTCCAGAGGCTGCAATTCATGGGATGTACAAAGATTTCCCTGACATATGCTTCTTCCTCAGTATAACATTTCCTCTGGGACAAAATCATGAATCACAAAATTTTCTTGAAGCAAATGAGAAGTTGTGAACTCATTGAATCTGGCCCACACAGAGAAAGAGTAGTGTGTTTAATTATATTAGGGAAGAATCGTAGTTGCTCTCTGTAACCAGGCTCTTTAACTGTAGTACCCTAAGTTCCTATCATTGTGATTGCCTTAAGTCACAAAGTTTTAAAATAATAACAGACCTTCACAAAGCCTCTACTAGGTTTCAGAGCTTGTGTTATTACCACATCTAATCATCTTACATGACAGGAATTCCACCACCCTCACCCCCTTTTCATTATTCGTTTTAGAGAATACAAATGAAAATAACTTGGCTCGGGTCACTCCACTAACTATCCTATGATGAGAATTTAATCATAAATTTGTCTTTCTTCAAATACGCATTCTTGACTGAAATAATGACAGATTTTTAAAATATTTACACATTTATTCTTTACATTAACTTATTGGGACTATTGAAGAAATTGGGTAACTTCTATTCTGGAATATTAATTTTGGAATCCAGAGGCAATAAACCAAATAATTTAGATACATCCATTGTGACTGTGTTTTGACTAAGTTTTCCAGATCAATAGTTGACAACAATTTTACCAATATAGATATCTCTAAATCTTTGGCATGAATATAAAATACATTTTTGATCATTTTTGGCTTTCACTGTCTTTTTAATTTGAGGCATATCATTTATAATTTGACATTTTGATTATGTCATTAAGCAGCAACAGCATATGTCATATTCAGTCAACACAGAATAATCAGATAAATTGAGTAATTCTCTGGTCATCAAATTTTATTAATGCTGATAATCAACTCAAAAATGTTCTTTGAAGTTTTCCTCTCTTAGCTTAATAGAAATGCTGTTGCCATTTTTTCATCATGTATTTTGGACAGCACCTAAATATTCTTGATTCATTCTTTCATCTATTCATTTATTCATTCATTTATTGCATATGTTGCTTATAGAACAATGTTCCTCAAACATTGTTGAGTGCACAACTCATCTGGGGAGTTTATAACCTCCCCCATTTCAGAGATTCTGATTCAGTAATTGACAAACATAATCTAGTAATTTTGAAGCAGATTAACACAAAGACCACACTGTCATAGGGAATACAGCTCATTAACATCAGTCACCTTGCAAATGTTAAAAAACAAAATTCAGCTGAGTAAATTTGAAAATCTAATTGTCTTTATTCAACAATTCACCAGTTGGGCAGCATCTAGCAAATAGAGAGGGGCTCCCAGGAGCTGCAGAAAAGGAAAGGTTTTTAGGGGCAGAAAGGGCCTGGGACAAGGAAGTCATAGCAAAAGAAAAGATTATTTCAGGCAGTTACGTTCCTTTGGAGTAAGGCTTGGGTCTGTCAGGCAGATTACCTTACCTCTGCTGGCCAGGTAATTCTGGGTTGACTGGTTAAACATTACATTTCTGGAAGAGGCTGAAACTGTAGTTAAGTGAGGAATTAAGTCTTGGTATGATGATGTGGTACTTAGCACAACTGACTTAATTTTGGCCTTGTT
Organism: Eschrichtius robustus; assembly: GCF_028021215.1. Classification (NCBI taxonomy): domain Eukaryota; kingdom Metazoa; phylum Chordata; class Mammalia; order Artiodactyla; family Eschrichtiidae; genus Eschrichtius; species Eschrichtius robustus. The sequence goes on from NC_090828.1 coordinate 87,887,580, forward strand.
GTTTCTTTTTGTTTTTTAAACACAAATAATGTTTATTTAGTGAAAAACGCTGTATTACTTTCAATAGCATATATTTTGGTCTTTAAGTATTTTTCAGTTTATTTAAGGAGATAATACATAAGCACAGATTTTAGGACATTTGTGGAACAATCACCAAATTGTAGTTGTTTAGTAGTTTCTAATAACCATAATTTTCAAATATATATTATTTATTACCTTTATTTCAACATTATTTTCCCTAACCATCCTCATTCAGAGTGAATACAAAATATAGGTAATTTTACATCTCTCCCTACATGTAACATAAAATATTGTCATCTGGTTGAAAGATAGGTAGCCCATAAATATAAATAAATTATTATTATTAGATTTAATTAAATATCTTGTAACTCAGTTTAATCTGAATGTCTTATTTTTTCATCTTTTAAAAATGATTCTATCTAATGCTATATTTAATTAGCATAAAGCCCAGAAAATGTGTGGTTTACTCATTTTCAGTTTATCCCTTGTTCTGATTCTGGGAGTTAGTCATCAAAAATGTGGCAAAATATTAACTTGGATTTTATAATTATATGTATTTAGTTCTGATATATTCATACCATCTGGATTTATTTGGCAAGCAATATGAAAAGTTAAATAATCTTTACCAAACTAAAAGGTATGTATTCATGAAAGTTGACATGTATCTTTTATCACTAACAAAATGAGAGCAAATATCAAGGAAAATATCTGAAGGATTCACTATGGGAAAAGTAAACATATGAATAGTTAATCATGGGAGAAATAAGCAGGATTAACAGCTATAGTAATGTAGAAGAACTTTTGTATTAATTATAACCAAGTTTTGATGCATCTCATTAAATTTCAGTCACAGATTTAATTCAGAGAAGCTAATTTAAATAGGCTTTGCATTGAGCATTGTCATAATGTTTTAAATCTGGCCAATGGGCTTGAATCAAAGAGTGAAGGTAAACAGAGTCATGTTCTCTGGGTGCCATAGGGATGAATGTCAGCTTGGTCTTATCTGAAACCTCATTAATGATCTCATAGATGGAGTAAATAGAGTACAAATGAAATTGAGATGAGCTCAGATTGGCAGATAGTGAAAACACCACTAAAAGAAGAAAAATAAAATAACAGGCACAGTTTGAAACTACCTTAAATGGGTGGAATCTTGGTAAGAAAGTTAAAACACATATAATTTTTTAAATGCGATATAGCTAAAGAAATTAATGGAAACTATAGATAGTAGAGTGTGAGCTCAATCTTTAAATGGCAGTTTGGAGATAGGTAAGAGTAAACATTAAATTAGAACAAATTTCTTCCAATTTCACAGCAAAATAGTTCCATAAATATTACAGCATGACAGTAAAAGTTTAACAATAGTTCATATTATATATATATATATAGATATCTCCATATCTATTTAAAAATCTACTTGCACTTTTCTATATTTAATACTCTAGATGTATCTACTTATAGCCCCTCAGAGATTGAACTTTAAATCTTGTTGTCGATGTTGGCTAACTCACTCCAAGAAAGTTCTAGATGAAGTGGCAAGAGAAAAAGAGAAAGAGCCATAAGGAGCAATTAAGCAGTAGAAAAGGAATAAGAATTAGTAAAGAATAGCATTGGTATGACACCTCTGGGAAAAGAGAGAAAGATGCCCTATTGCAATCATTTATATGGAACAGAAGAAGGGAAAATAAGCAATAAAATATATTCAGAAAAATATCATTAAAAGAGTGGTGGAATAATGGAAACAGTTGCATTTACAAATAAAATCAGTTTGAAAATAACTTTCACTATAAAGACTACCTTTTCAGAGGAAACAAACAAACAAAAAAAAAACAACTTTTTTTTTTGGCTGCACCACATGGCATGTGGGATCTTAGTTTCCCGACCAGGATCGAACCCATGCCCCCTGCAGTGGGAGCATGGAGTCTTAACCACTGGAACGCCAGGGAACTCCCCAGAGCAAACAAATTTTAATTTTTAAGTTATGTTATAAATTCAGTTGCCCTATTTATGGTTCTAGAATCCATTTTGCTGTACTGATTTAAACATTTCTGTGGCATATAACTAGGATAATTCCATGACATTACACATTCATTAATTTTTTAGAAAATGTATTTAGAACCTATCAGTTATTTGTCAATTCTTGAGCAGAGAGAATTTTTTGCTTTAGGTAACATCTAAAATTTATTTGGTGTTCTAGAGTTTGGTTGAGTTTTAAAAAGACCGTGGGTCTTCCCTGGTGGTGCAGTGGTTAAGAATCCGCCTGCCAATGTAGGGGACACAGGTTCGAGCCCTGGTCCAGGAAGATCCCACATGATGCGGAGCAACTAAGCCCGTGCGCCACAACTACTGAGCCTGTGCTCTAGAGCCCGTGAGCCACAGCTACTGAAGCCCCCGTGCCTAGAGCCTGTGCTCCACAACAAGAAGCCACCGCAATGAATAGTAGCCCCTGCTCGCCGCAACTAGAGAAAGCCCATGTGCAGCAACAAAGACCCAACGCAGCCAAAAATAAATAAATAAATAAATTTATTTTAAAAAAAAATTACACTACTCATCTTGTCCAAGAACTATAAAGCTGAAAAGAAAAATCAGAATAAAAGTAGCCAAAAGAGTGATATCTCTTAGACATCTCGCTGAAGCAAATAGATGTAGGGCCATGGACTTCCCTGGCAGTCCAGTGGTTAAGACTTTGCCTTCCAATGCAGGGGGTGTGGGTTTGATCCCTTGTTGGGGAGCTAAGATCCCACATGCCTTGGGGCCAAAAAACTAAAGCATAAAACAGAAGCAATATTGTAACAAATTCAATAAAGACTTTAAAAATGGTCCACATCAAAAACATAAATAAATAAATAAAAATAAAAAGACCATGTACTGGTACTGGGCTTCCCTGGTGGCGCAATGGTTAAGAATCCGCCTGCCAATGCAGGGGACATGGGTTTGAGCCCTGGTCCAGGAAGATCCCACGTGCCACAGAACAACTAAGCCTGTGCACCACAACTACTGAGCCTGCCCTCTAGAGCTCGAGAGCCACAACTACTGAGCCCATGTGCCACAACTGCTGAAGCCCATGCGCCTAGAGTTATGCTTCACAGCAAGAGAAGCCACTGCAATAAGAAGCCTGAGCACCACAATGAAGACCCAATGCAGCCAAAAATAAATAAATAAATTAATTAATTAAAAAAAAAAAAAAAGAAGACCATGTACTAAATGTGCATTTGTTTAAGGCATGGGTGAGAGCTCTACTTGTGGTGTCATAGCAAATACATTTGAAAGAGTCCTGAATTACAAGTCTGGGGAGACAGATTCCGTTAGTTAAGTCACAAAACAGGATGACCTTGGGTAAATTGCTTAAACTCTTGTGTTTAATTGTAAAGTAGAGAGAAGGAATTAGATAATCCTACAACTCTAGGATTCTGTGGATGGGAGAGAAGTCGTTTGTCCCTCTTCTCCTCTAAGATTTAATAAATATGGGTGATATTTCTAAGAATACTGAAAAAAGAGGCATAGTATAATTTTTTTAAAACCCCAGATTTTACTGTACAAATTTAATGGAAATGAAATAATTACATATTAGCCATCAAAACACTATATCAAGACAGTATAATTAATGTATTAAAAAACAGTCTATAATTCTTAGGATTAATGGGGTTAAATGAGAATATTTAATGACAGGGATTTCTAATAAAGAGAATCATAAATATGAAGAGTAGAGCGTAAGTATGTAGAAAGAAAAGAGAGATAGTCTTTCTTTAGGGTCTGTTGTTATTAAAACTTAACTTTTAGATCTTGTATTTTAATTTTTCATGTGGAATTTTGGCAAATGCCACTTGGAGGCACTGTTACACTATTGTACTGTACAATTTATACTATCAGGATGTCGTGTAATGAAACTTTCAGTTTTTATTTCCTTTTTTAATTCTAATAATCACTTGGGGATGGGTAATTAACACTGGTTGTGGTCTTTGAACTTTGACATTATTCATATTTATCACCTTGTAATTTTTGCTGTTATAAATAATCTCCTGTTCATCTAATAAAACAGATTTCATTAATTCCTGTAAGAATGAAAGAAAGGTTTTAGGACAACACCTAAGAATTAACTTGAGCATAAATTTTGGTTTACAAACTAATGTCCATTTTTCAATTAGGAATTTTTAGTATTTTTTAAAAATTAGCGTTCATTTCAATTTGCTGTTATGCAAAGCAGAATTATCATGAGGCCCCAGAGAAAATATTGATGAGAACTAATCTCATCAATGATTTAAAAATCTTGAATGCAAAATACAGGCAATTAACAGGATTACATTAACATCTAATGCAATACAACAGCATGCACAAGATACACATTAAAATTGGTTTTCACAGGAAAACTAAAGTTCATAACTACTAACTTTTGGTAAGAAATTTTTAAAGAAATGAAGTCGTACTTTTCAAGATTTTCTCATTTTTATGACGTTTATTTTAAAATATATATAAAAATTCTTTCTATACATATAAAGAACATGTATTGTTGAAAGTTCATGCTTTTTTGTTTCAAATATATTTGAAAGATGCTGAATATTACATAAGAAAGTATATGTATTTTACCTCTTTTCTATTTTACCCTGAACCTAGAATATACAAAACAATGCAATAGAAGTAATCACTTTTTACTGTTACTTTTGCATAGGATATTTTAATGTTTTTATTAGGAATGATGTTGTCATTGTAACATTCAAACTACAAAATTAAAATGTTAACTTTTATCAAATTTTAATCAATTGATAATAGATAATACTGATTAAAATAGTATATTTACCTATACATGAAATGAGTAAATAGTAACAATTAGATTTCATCTGTATATTAACAAGCTACAGCTTGAAAAGGTTAATGAAATTTTAATTCTTTGAACTCTTGTGAGTCCTATGACATATTGAAAATGATGTGTCATTTGGATACCTTCAGTGGGAAGAGGCTCTCTTCACTAACCTGACTTATCGATTACATCTCCACACACAATTCTGGCACTGACTCACTATTCATTTTTTTGGCATTCATTGCTTCTTGGGATGGTTATTTATCTCCAGGGTCTGACCAGCTAAGACGTTTACTTTTCTCATCACCACAGAGTTTACTCTGTGCTATTCATAATGAAACACTTTCTTTACGTAACACAGGAATTTGATTAATATTTGGATAGATGATAGATAGATAGATATACATATATACATATATGTATTCTTGTTTGCAGTTAATACATCACATATTACAAACTAACAATGAAGGGAAAAGTCTGTTTATTTAAATTCATACATGAACTACAGTTTCACATAGTCCCAAAAATGTACTTTCTCCAGTAAATTAATAGAAAATTATATTTAGAGCTGAGAAAGTCAAAAATAGTGATAATTGAATTTTCCCCTTTTCAAGTTAATGGGTAAGCATTGTATAAAGAAAGCATAATAGTGAGATGTCTGTGTGTTCTAGTTTATTTTTGTGTAACAAACTACTCCAAAACAGTGGAGTAGGGGGTTGACAGGACTCAGCTAGGCCAGTTCTTTCTCAGGGTAGGGCTGGGACATAGGGAAGGCTTTTTACAAGCATCTGGTGCTGGGTCCTATGGGCAGGCCTGTCTCTCTCAACCTGGTATCTATCTTCATGTGGCAGCTCAGGGTAGTGAGACTTCACACATGACAGCTCAGTGGCCCCAGGCCATTGTCCCAAGAGAAACAGCAGAATGTGCGTGGCCTTTTCTAAACTATCTTTGGAAGTCATACAGCATCACTTTCACCACATTCTTTTTGTCAAGGCAGTCACAAAGACCCACTCAGTTTCAGGGGAGAAGACACAGATTTCACAGATTTTATTTCAGGAATGTCAAAAAAACCATGACAATTCTTAATGCAGTTCTTTTATCAAGTTTTCCAATCAGAAATAGACTTCTATTACATCCAAATTACAAACATCAACACAAAGTATGAGGGCATATTTTAATTATAAATACATTCAGTTTGGTATTTTGTGTGCTTTGAGATTTTAAATTCAACCAAGTGTATATGTTCTTACAAATTGACAGTGTTTTTTTTTTCAAATTTAAAATAAAATCTGTTTCTTCTATACTAGTGAAGAAATATTTCCTTAATCTGTAATGTTCTATGACTTCTGGATTTTCTGATCCTATAAATCTTAGGATGGACTCATCAGAAGTTACATGGTCCAATCATCTGTGTAAAGCTTGAACACCTTGACAACATCCCTGATGGGTGAGAATCCAACTTATGCTCAGATACACACAGGAATAATTGACTAGCCCAGGGAATTCCATTCAAGTCATACGCAGAGACAGTAGTCAGAAAATGTCTTCCTTAATTTAAACTACCTTCTGGCTGCTTCTTTACCCCAGGTTCAAAAATATTGAACCTGGACCTAATGATATCAGTGTAAATGTACACATCCTGGTGCTTCCGTAGACCTTTGGATTATATAAGGTAGTAAATTCCTGGTGGGATCGCCTGTACCAAATAAGTAACTCCTACAATGTAGATCAAGCTTATACCAAAAAGCCACTTCCCATTCAGCACAAAGATCTACTTAAATATTTTTGTCTCTGTCCCATCCCTAGCCCCAAAAATCAATAACAGGGTTTACTGAAAAAACATGCTGCTTAGATGGAACAACAAATGTAAAAGACTGACATATAAACTTGACACCAATTATGTGGGTGAATAGAAAGAGTGCTTGGCTTCTTCCTCCTGATCCAAGACTTGGAGAGCTGAAGAAGAGCCAAGACTCTGTTACATTAAAAGACTTTCAATGTGCTCTTTGTCCTAATGTCCTTGAATTGAAAATTCTATTAGAACATTGAAATTGTTCATCTTGTTATGTTTGAATCGATGGAGAGGAGATAACTACTCTTTCTTCTTCCCATCTCTTATCTCTGCTCCATCTTTTTTGACTATAAATTGAAAGAGAACAGTAAATATGCTTTCAGTTGTACATAATGCCTACAGTATCTGGCATTGAAAAATTCAATAAATATTCAATAAATATATATTTACTGTATGAATAAATTTTAAAAAAATATTGGAATTCTCTTTGCTGTCAGATATGTCTCTGACCTCCAGTGAGAAAAACAGTAAAGGAATTTCTACAAGAAAGTCTTTTTTGGAATAGAAGGAGGGCTGGAAAAATCACAGAAAAAAAGGAGTATGCCCCTTCCCCTTTCAATTCCAGAATATATTCCATTTTAGAATATTTTGATACACATGTAAGAGATATAACCATTCGCACAAACTTAAGATATCCCCAAAACATGTTTACCTAGCCTGAGGACAGCAATGCCCTCTGACCTTTTACAATCAAAGAAGAAAAATACAGAAGCCTGTTCTAGGGGAAATACTTAAACAGTAATCCTCATGCGCTATTACCTTATTTAACAAAGTAGATCAACTGGTGGGCTTACTGCTGGTATATGTGGATGAAAGCCTTACCCAGTATGAAAGTAAAGAGTATGTTAAGAAAAAAGGAAAGGAGGAGATGTAGGACCTGCAATTTTCCATGCTGATATTTTTATTTGCTAAAGTAATAAATGTTTCATTGTCAGAGGGTCATTGTGGGATTGAGGAAATATACAACATTTAGAATCAGGTAAGCTGTGAGGTCAAATCTCAGCTTTAACACTAACTTTGGAGAGTTACCTCTCTGAGCTAGGTAACTCATTTGTCAATATGGTTATTGAATTTTAAATAATGTAATGCAATCATCATGCGCAGAACATGGTCCCCCCCATTCTTCTATTTCTCTTCTTTTTGTCATCAGTGGTTTATACTGGAAAATTATCATATCTAGGGTTTTATAATAGTGGTATGGATGTTAAACAGTGATAAATATCAGACATCTCTCAAAATATTGAAACTGGACTTGATACCATAAGTGTATATACATAAGAGTGAATACACCCTGGTGCCTCCCTTGATCTTTGGTGTATATAAGTTAGTGAATTCCTGGTGGGATCACCGGTATCAAATAAGTAATCCATTGCAATGTAGATCAAGCCATGTTTCTTGACCTTAAGGGAATCTCTGTCTAGTGGGTGAGATAAACACAACACAGAGATATTTTCAAAATATAAGATAAAAGGAGCAAGATATGAGCACAGGGCTTGGATTCAGAAGGCACAGAGTTGGCTGTGTGCTTAAGTTCAAGAGTGATGGTGGTCATTTAAGTTCTGTGGGCTTCCTCGATTTTCTCACCTATACAGAGTAGGAATGGGGCCTATAATCATAAGCTATGTTGAAGATCTAAAAGTCATAATTTACTAAACCTGTCTACAAAATGTATGTTTTTTAATATACAAAATGTATGCTTTTTAAATTTTTTTCTTAAATTTTTGTTCTATGAATTTAGTGTAAATGAAAGGTAAAAGAAAGAGAGGTCAAGTGGAGGATTAACATATATTTAATATCTGGTCTGTTAACATTTCTTGATTCTCCAAATCTAAAACTCAAATTATTTGTAGTGTATAAAATTAGAAAATCAATAAATCAAAAAGGTTCCGATTCACCAAGTCTGTTCCTGCTCCTTCCTAGGATGTTAGCAGAATTTCTTGTTGGTGCTGTTACTATAAAAGCGTGGATAGTTTCAGAATTACACAGTGGAGTTGAGAGTTACATTTGCCAAACATTCCATCTGCACCACACATTCCTGGTCCTCTTGGCCATGTGATGAGTTCTGGCCTATGGACTATGGGTAGCAGTGATGTGTGTTACTTCTAGCCAACACTGAGAAAAGCAAGCACATAACTCTCTAGTTCTCCTTCCCCTAAGGCAACAGCAGGCAAGACCTCATGTTGATGTGGTAGAGCTATAAGATCAGTGTGGTCTCAATTGCTGGGGTCCTAGTTGTCTGAACGTTAGCCCTAATCCATAATAAATTATGTACGAGGGAGCAATAGATCTTTGTTCTGTTAAAACAGAGACCTCAGGGTTGTTTGTTACCACAGCATAACCTACTCTGGACTGACTAAATCTTCTCTGAGATTTCAGCATGATGGCCTTCTTACCACATCACTTGACACTTAGTTTGCCCATGTAGCCATTCAGCAAATATACCGAAGTACACTTGAGAAAGTAAGTTACAAAATTAGGGAGATGTATATGTATATGAATAAATTGCTGAAAGAGAACTAAGGCTTTTGGAGGATCAATAGTCTTCAATAATTATATTATCATTAAATAGTTATACTGGATGAAATTAATAGAGATATGAGCAGAAAAGCTGGGTAGTTTTATATAGCATATACCCTTACCTTATGTTGGGTTGGCCAAAAAGTTCCTTTGTTTTTTTAAGTAAAAATAAAAGACACATTTTTCATTTTCACCAAGAACTTTATTGAACAACGTATTCACCCTTTGTTCCACTACCTTCTGCCATTTTTCAGGCAAATTCATAATTCCATCTTCCCAAAACTTTTACCTTTTTGTGCAAAGAACTGTACCAGGTACCTTTTAGAGTCTTCCAGGGAATTGAAATATTTCCATTAAGAGAATTTTGTAAAGACTGAAATAAATGGCAGTCCGAAGGTGCAATGTCTGGTGAATACAGTGGATGAATGAGAACTTCCCAGCCAAGCTGGAACAGTTTTTGCCTGGTCATCAAAGAAACATGCGGTCTTGCGTTATCCTGATGGAAGATTATGCGTTTTCTGTTGACTAATTCCAGACGCTTTTCATTGAGGGCTGCTTTCAGTCGGTCTAATTGGGAGCAGTACTTGTTGGAATTAATTGTTCGGTTTTCCAGAAGGAACTCATAATAGAGGACTCCCTTCTAATCCCACCATATACAGAACATCACCTTCTTTGGATGAAGACAGGCCTTTGGTGTGGTTGGTGGTGGTTCATTTCACTTGCACCACAATCTCTTCCGTTCCACATTATTGTACAGTATCCACTTTTCATCACCCGTCACAATTTGTTTTAAAAACGGAGCATTTATGTATGTTTAAGTAGAGACTCGCATGCGGAAATACGGTCAAGAAGGTTTTTTTCGCTTAACTTATGTGGAACACAAACATCAAAGTGATGAACATAACCAAGCTGGTGCAAATGATTTTCAATGCTTCATTTGGATATTTTGAGTATGTTGCTATCTCCCGCATGATATAACGTTGGTTGTTCTCAATTAATGTCTTGATTTTATTGCTGTCAACTTCAACTGGTCTACCCGACCGTGGCGCATCATCCAGCGAGAAATCTCCAGGAGGAAACTTCGCAAACCATTTCTGACATGTTCGATCAGTCATAGCGCCTTCTCCATACATTGCACAAATCTTTTTTTGTGTTTCAGTTGCGTTTTTCCCTTTCTTGAAATAATAAAGCATAATATGCCGAAAATGTTGCTTTTTTTCTTCCATCTTCAATATTAAAATGGCTAAACAAAAATTCACCAATTTTGATAAGTTTTTTTAATGCAGACTGATAATGACACCTGTCACAATACAATCTAACAAAATTGTTTCAAATGAAGTTAAAGACTACTAAGCGCTACTAGAGCCATCTTACAGAAAAGAAAGAATGAACCTTTTGGCCAGCCCAGTTCTTTGAATCAAGCAGATCCACTAGCACACCAAGGTAGCCAACAACTGTCTTAGAAAAGTCTAAACCTATCCACTGTCTTTACTTTCTTTCCAATTTATATAAAAGAGTAGAAATGACTTACTGGTAACTTTTCACTGAGCTTTTAGGACAGGGTTGAAGGTTCAAGAGCCTTTTTTTGTTTGTTAAACAAAATTATGTTATATGCTAAAACTGTGGAAGTAGCAATTGTGGAAAGTTTAGTCTAAAAGGATTCCATTTTGTAAAAAGGCCTTTGAAATGAACTACATTGAAATTGAATGGATAAATTACTGGAAATTTCAAAATCTAAGAGAAGGCAAGTGGATTCATAACTACATTTCAAATTTAAAGTTTTGGTTTTTTTTTTAATTTATGGCTGTGTTGGGTCTTCGTTTCTGTGCGAGGGCTTTCTCTAGTTGTGGCAAGCGGGGGCCACTCTTCATCGCGGTGCGTGGGCCTCTTACTATCACGGCCTCTCTTGCTGCGGAGCACAGGCTCCAGACGCGCAGGCTCAGTAATTATGGCTCACGGGCCCAGCCGCTCCGCGGCATGTGGGATCTTCCCAGACCAGGGCTCGAACCCGTGTCCCCTGCATTGGCAGGCGGATTCTCAACCACTGCGCCACCAGGGAAGCCCCGAAAGTTTTTTACTAGAATTATTTGAACGCAAAATTTTGGGTGCCCATGGGAAGGGGAGTATAGGTATTACCAATGATGTTCTAAATATAATATTTGTACACTATTAAACCTAATGAACTATGAATATGTGAACTGAAAATGTCATTTCTCTATTCATTTCAACTGATTTAAATCGGGTGTTGACGTGGAGGCAGTGTATATCTTACTTCAGAACATTTTGAAGACTGACATCTAAAGGACTTTTATTACTTTGGTTATTTGTAGTTTGTTTGAAATATTTGAATGACCAGTTTTAAGACAGACCTGTATCATGTAATGCACATGCTAGAGGTCCCATCAGGCTGACATCTAATGAGCAGACCACCCAACCTTTATCCCACACCGCCTAGGCACAGCATCCAAGATTCATAAAGAGGGAAACCTGTTCAGCTCCAGTTTTCAGCAGTTCCCACAATGGTACTCTGACTCCCTCTGGGAGCCTGGCAACTAGCTTCAGCTCACAGGCACCTCAGAGGGTTCTACCACTTGTCTGGTGAGTCTGGACCAGCTCTGCTCAGGCAACTCAGCAAAGTTCTCTACCATCTGGTAGATTGTACCAGACCTTCAAAAGGTCTGAGCCCCAACCTTGGGGACATCATTTCCCTTTCAAGTTTGTCCTTTTTTGGAAACTCTCCCTCAGTCCCTGGATACACTTCAGAATCATCTTCTCACCTTTATAGTTACTCTAAAATATCAGCTTTATAATAATTATTTACATTAAACTTCCCCTATTTAAATCACTCTGTGATTTCTGACTCCTGGTTAGACCCAAGGTCCTCGATAATTTCTAAGATGATAAAAGGGTCCTCAATAATTTCTAAGATGGTAAAAGGGTCCTGGGACCAAAAAGTTTGAGAATGACTGCTATAGGGTGTAGTAAAAGTAAGTAAAAGTGATGGCCACTGCCTAGAGAGACTAGGGAACAATATCATTTGAAGCACTTGCCCCTCTGGCAATAAGTCAGTCCCATTCTAGTAAAGACTTGAAGATTGAAATGTCTTCTAAAATGGGAGAGAGAGATCCTCTTGTGGGTATAAGAATTTTGGAGTAGTCTCCTTTTACCCTTATGGTTTTAGTTAATAAAACTGGCATTTATCCTGGGACATTTAAAAAATACGTACTCATCTTTTCCCAAAACCTATTTTTCCTTCAGTCTTTGCATTTTATTGTATACCTCAGAATGTGACCAGTTCTTATCACCTTTATCACTATTACTCATGAACCAAGTCACCATCATTTCTTGCCTATGTAATGACATGATATCCTAACTGGATTCTAGGCTTCTGCCCTTACCCCTACAGGCTGATATCTGCATAGCAGGCTGACATCTACATAGGAACCTGGGTGATACTGCTAAAAAAAAAAGTAAAATAATGTCACTCCCCTACCAAAACCTTCCGGTAGTCCTCCATATAGCTCAGAGTAAAAACCAAAATCTTTACCATGGCCTAAGATTTTCTACACAATTTTTCATTCATTACTTCTTTGCCCGCACCATCTGGTACTTTTCCCATTACTCCTGTTCCAGCCATACTTGCCTCCTTGAAAACAAGAGATACACTATACCTCAGTGCCCTGACACATATAAACTCCTTGATGGCTGGATAGTTTTTCACTTTATTTCTACAGACTTAGTATCCAGAACAATACTTGAAAACATTATTTACTCTGTAAATCTTTTCTGAATGAAGGAATAAACCACAGTCTGAGCTGAAAGGCTACAGAAACCTAGATAGAATCTAAAATAATAGTTTTCTCCGAAGTGAATCCTAATTCTCAAATTTACCTCTTGTTATACATATTTTCTTACAGTCTACATTCTAGAGGATATTGTGGTTTCATTCCAGTTTAAAACCATATCCCAAACAGTGTCAGAATTACAACCCTATGTTAGAACCAAACTATTTAAAGTCATTCAAAAAACTTTAATTGAGCACTTAACACATTTAAGATACTCTTTTAGCTACTGTGTGAGCCAAAATGATGAAAATATGATACCTGTCAGTTATGTAAAAGACAACATAAAGTGTACTGTGCATTTTTCCACTATCAAAGTGGCAGACCAAACACACATTGAAATCACTGCTTGCCATCTCAAATCTACAAAGTATAGGGGAAAAATGTAAAAACTAATTAGTGAGTATACAGCCATGACCAAAACAAAGGGGAATTCTCAGAGGCACTGAATTTGTGTAACATATTTGGAAAAAAAAAAAAAAAATAGTGCGTCCAATTGAAATTTTCCACTACAGCAAAAAGGACCTAAATGGAATGTCACAGCCCTCAAGGGAGATCAGACAGCCCAGAATACAATGTGAGAATTCTGTCACAAAAGTGAGGCACACCACTAATGATCAGCAAACATCAGAAGGACATCAACATTATGAATGAGGAAAAAAAAAATCAAATGTACAAAAACTCCCAAAGAAATAGAATTAATTTATCAATCCAGAAGTAGAATTTAAGTAACACAAAACAAATAGGAATGTGAGTCTCATTCTTATTTTGGAGACTTAGAAATTCGGAGAGATGCCCTAGGAGACTTAGAAATTCAAAGAAAAAGAGATCTATGAGATGGTGGGTTATTTTGGGAAAAGTTAGGTATTTAACCATATGTTTTAGAAAGCATAAGATTTGGATTGATGGAGAATAAAGACAAATTCCATTTCATTGGAAATGGAAAGGTGATGAGGACTCAGACATTATGATGACACATGGGGAGGACAAAATTTCTGGAATAGAGAATTGATGTTAAAGAAAAGGGAAAGATAAGAATCAAAATTCAAGGCAGAGATAAGGAAAGTTGTAGAAATTTGGATTTGCTTTAACAGATTGTGGGAAAAGTGGTAGGTTCCTTAGCAGAGAAGAAACATATGTCACTGGACAGTAGAGAACCAGTTTTAAAGACAATTGCTCTTTTGTACTGAAAAGAGTAGTAGTAAGTCATAGGAGGAAGAATCCTAAATATAGGCAGGGTTAGTGAATACTTTTATAGGCCTAAAGACTTCTGAAAAAGTTTCCCAGGCTGTTAGAATCTTATTAAGCTTCACACATTTTCTCTCATTAATTTTACACATTTTCAAATTGGTAATGAATTGATGAATATCATATGTAGAAGTTTTAAAAAATGGCTCCAAATTTGTTGGCACTTTTCCTATTGAGTAGTAGGGTCCATGTACTCTCTCTTTTGATACTGGATGGGTTTGGGACCTATGGTGAACATAAGGGTAGAACAAAAGTGAATGCGTGACCATTTTTTGTTGTTGTTGTTTTTTGTTTTTTCTTTTTTAGATTCCATATATATGTGTTAGCATACGGTATTTGTTTTTCTCTTTCTGACTTACTTCACTCTGTATGACAGACTCTTTGAAGAACCTAGGGGCAGGATGGGAATAAAGACCCAGACCTACTAGAGAATGGACTTGAGGACATGGGGAGCGGGAAGGGGTAAGCTGGGGCAAAGTGAGAGAGTGGCATGGACATGTGTACACTACCAAATGTGAAATCGATAGCTAGTGGGAAGCAGCCGCATAGCACAGGGAGATCAGCTCGGTGCTTTGTTACCACCTAGAAGGGTGGCATAGGGAGGGTGGGAGGGAGAGAGACGCAAGAGGGAAGAGATATGGGGATATATGTATATGTATAGCTGATTCACTTTGTTATAAAGCAGAAACTAACACACCATTGTAAAGCAATTATACTCCAATAAAGATGTTTAAAAAAAAATGTTAAAAAATAAATAAAAGTCAAAAAAAATGAATGTGTGAATATAGTACAATAGTGGTTGTATACCCTCAAATTCAGAATGGTTTCTAGGCAGCAGTAGTACTTGGAATAGAATTTGGTATTTTGAGGCAAGGCAAAGTCATAAAACAAATGTGAATTAAAAAATAGACAAGATACAATAATCTAAAACATAAAGTGAAAATATAAAACATTGTATTTAGCTTTATGTGCTGTTAGCTTTAGGACTGGGTCATGGGTGGATGCTTGAATGGGTCTTCAGGAGGCTATTGTGAAGGCTTAAAGGAAAGTGAGAAAGCTATTATTGGAAGCTGGAGGAGAATAGATTTCTTGTTACATCGTGTTGAAGAATTAAGCACAGCTAGCACCTGCAGTAACATAGAAAATAGACTATGTACCTAATGAATGGATAGATCTGGCTAAGGACATTTCTGGGTAATATGTTTAAGGTGTCAGTTGCTTTCTTGTGCATCATAAGGTGAGACTAGAGAGAGATAAGCTAAAAAAGAACTTATTTAATTTTTCAGGCAGAGCTTAAAGAAACTATAAGAGCCAGGACTTTCTGGCTTTAAAACAAATCAACCAATCCTCAGTGCATTAGTTCAGGTCTTCCAAGAATCGGATGTCAAGACAGGATTAGATTGTAATAGGTTTTTAGGGGAAAATACTTGTGAGGTAAAAAGAGGAGGGAGCCCAAGAGGGAGGGAGAGCTGGTAGACCATGATACAGCCGTGACACCCGTGGAAGAGAGAGAGAAGGAAGGAGAATTGGATAGGCAGAGTCTTAGACTATAGTGCAGTTCTGATAAATTTTAACAAGGCCAAAGTTTCTGGGAATCAAGACTGTGTACAAAAGACTGTGTATACAAAAATGGTGGTAGCTTCAGAGTGCAGCAGCTAGGGTCATCTATCAATTAGATTTCCTGCAGCAGAAAATCTGAGTCATGGATTTAGCCACCACAGTTCACTGTTTGCACTGAACAGATATGTTTGTCTACACATGTTCAAAGAGCAGCTTCTCCATGGTTCCCATGGCCCTTTTTTCCTGAGGGTAAACTTGGAAGGGGGAGGTTAGTGGGATACTTTATAGCCCCCATTACTGTAGCTTATCTTGGAGCCATAAGCAGTACTCATTCTTTCCCTTCTCCATTATCCATTCTAAATTCCCCTCACTCTCAGCTTTTCCTTGGCTGGTCTTGGCTGGTCACCAAGGTGACCAAACCTTCATTCTTGAGCGGCTGAATCCTTGGTAGTCATACACTTCTCAAATCCGGGCTGCAATATTTGCCCACTTATGGTTACAATATAAAAAACAAATGCCAGGAGGTGCCCAAGTCTATCATCTGCATTCCATATATATATATCTGTGTTCTCATTGAGTAAAAGCAGCTTTGCCTTCTGCTGATCAGGGTCAATTATTCTTGGAAATATGGTGACTCCTCTTTTCTGAGCAGGAATAGCAGGAATCAGGTTGAAACAACTGCTCAACTGCAAAAATGGGCTACCTCTTACAGAAGAGGAAGGATGACTCAGAGGACAGAAACAAGGCCCTGGAAGGTGGAGCTAACAGCCACAGAGAATTCTAAAGCCAGGAGCAAAGAGAATAGGACTGGGCTCTCATCTAGAAACTGGCAGCTCATGCTGGCTGGATTTCAGAAATGCTGTAAGCCAATGACTGCTGTGTACTTCCTGTCCCTTTCCCTTATCCCTGTCCCACATCCATTTTTGAGCAAGAGTGCCACTGCAGTTATCCAAGAGTATCCCATCATTGTACTTTGGGTATGTGGGGGAAGATGATGAGACTCTTTAGTTTACCAGTCTTCAGGTTGAGAGAAACTATATTCAGGGACTGTACTAGAGGGATGACTCTGAGGAACCTCATCCATATCTGGACCTTATTTAGTTGACATTATCCTGGATTTTGAATTTGAACATAATTCCTTAAAGAGTTGAGACATTTGATGCTGGAGAGGGTGTGGAGAAAAGGGAACGCTTCTACACTGTTGGTGGGAATGTAAGTTAACTTGGTGCAGCCACTATGGAAAACAGTATGGAGGTTCCTCAAAAAACTAAAAATAGAGTTGCCATATGATCCAGCAATCCTACTCCTGGGTATATATCTGGACAAAACTATAATTCAAAAAGATACATGCACCCCAATGTTCATAGCAGCACTATTCACAATAGCGAAGACATTGAAGCAACCTAGATGTCCACTGACAAATGAATGGATAAAGAAGATGTAGTACATACACACAATGGAATACTACTCAGCCATAAAAAGAATGAAATAATGCCATTTGCAGCAACATGGATGGACCTAGAGATTATCATACTAAGTGAAGTAAGTCAGATAGAGAAAGATACCATATGATATCAGTTATATGTGGAATCTAAAATATGACACAAATGAACCTATTTACAAAACAAACAGACTCACAGACATAGAAAACAAACTTTACCAAAGGGGAATGGGGATGGGGAGGGATAAACTAGGAGTTTAGGATTAGCAGGTGTAAACTACTGTATATAATATAGAGAAACAAGGTCCTACTGTATGGCACAGAGAACTATATTCAATATCCTATAATAAACCATAATGGAAACAAATATGAAAAAGAATGTGTGTGTGTGTGTGTGTGTATAACTGAATCACTGCTCTATATCAGAAAATAACACAACATTGTAAATTAACTCTTATAAAAAATAAAATAAGATAAAAAAATAGAGTTGAGACATTTGAGGAGTCTTAAGAAAGCCTGATTCTACTGTGCAGATATGATAAATATACATAACTGTGGCCAGATGACACTTTGGTGCCTTTTTTAAAATAGTGGGAAATTGACTCTCCTCATATGAGAGGTAGTTCTGTGTCCTCTTGCCAAGAGAATGGGTGAGGTTTGCATTTGCTTCAACTAGTAGAGCCCAGGAGAAGTGATCCTATGTGACTGGAGCTAGTATAGTAGTCCATGTAGCTTCTTCCTGAGTCACTTGGAATACTCACTCTCATGACATTCTCTCTTAGAACTCAGCCACATAGAAGGCCTCATGTAAGTGCCCCAGTTGACACATCCAGCTACACCTGTCCTTGGCGTCATCTCATCTCTGATACAAGAAAGGCATGAGAAGAACACTCTAGAAGATTCCAGTCCCCTGCTTTTCAAATCTTCCCAGATAAACCCCAAACCCTATGAAGCAGAGAGGCTGTCATCAGTGTGTCCTATCCTAATTCCTGACCTACAGAATCCTTGAGAAAATAAAATGGTGGTGTTTGCCACTCCAAGTTTTGAGTGGTTTGTTTATAGCAATAGTAATTAGAATGTCATCCAATATTCCTTTTTAGAAAGGCTAAAAAATTTTAATTTAAAATAAATCTCTAATTCAAATCCTCTCCTCTATATTCCAAATCAGTTAACTGTTTACTTTATTTTTCCCCCAAATATTTGAAACTATAGTAGCTATTATGGCTGTAGAGTTCCTAAATCACAGCCTTCTTATATACCATACTCCTGAATTTGGAATTTGAAAGAGACACCTGAAGTTATGCTACTGGAAAGATGATAATCTTTCCAAACTAGTATATTTTGGAATGAAAAATAATATTTGACAATTAATCTTAAGTCATTATTAAATAATTATTGACTTGACAATATTTCATTCTTAGGAAAAAAAGAATACTTATTTACCTAGAATACATTTAGGAAAATAAATATCTGCTGAATATTTTAAAAGTCCAGTAAACCTGTATGGAAACACAAAAGACCCCGAATAGCCAAAGCAATCTTGAGAACGAAAAATGGAGCTGGGGGAATCAGGCTCCCTGACTTCAGACTATATTACAAAGCTTCAGTAATCAAGACAGTTTGGTACTGGCACAAAAACAGAAATATAGATCAATGGAACAGGATAGAAAGCCCAGAGATAAACCCACACACATATGGTCACCTTATCTTTGATAAAGGAGGCAAGCATATACAGTGGAGAAAAGACAGCCTCTTCAATAAGTGGTGCTGGGAAAATTGGACAGGTACATGTAAAAGTATGAACTTAGAACACTCCCTGACACCATGCACAAAAATAAACTCAAAATGGATTAAAGACCTAAGTGTAAGGGCAGACACTATCAAACTCTTAGAGGAAAACATAGGCAGAACACTCTATGACATACATCACAGCAAGATTCTTTTTGACCCAGCTCCCAGAGAAATGGAAATAAGAGCACAAATAAACAAATGGGACCTAATGAAACTTAAAAGCTTTTGCACAGCAAAGGAAACCATAAACAAGACCAAAAGACAACCATCAGGATGGGAGAAAATATTTGCAAATGAAGCAACTGACAAAGGATTAATCTCCAAGATTTACAAGCAGCTCATGCAGCTCAATAACAAAAAAACCAACAACCCAATCCAAAAATGGGCAGAAGACCTAAATAGACATTTCTCCAAAGAAGATATACAGATGGCCTACAGACACATGAAAGAATGCTCAACATCATTAATCATTAGAGAAATGCAAATCAAAACTACAATGAGATATCATCTCACACCGGTCAGAATGGCCATCATCAAAAAATCTAGAAACAATAAATGCTGGAGAGGGTATGGAGGAAAGGGAACACTCTTGCACTGTCGGTGGGAATGTAAATTGATACAGCCACTATGGAGAACAGTATGGAGGTTCCTGAAAAAACTACAAATAGAACTACCATACGACCCAGCAATCCCACTACTGGGCATATACCCTGAGAAAACCATAGGTCAAAAAGAGTCATGTACCAAAATGTTCATTGCAGCACTATTTACAATAGCCAGGACAGGGAAGCAACCTAAATGTCCATCATTGGATGGATGGATAAAGAAGATGTGGCACATATATACAATGGAATATTACTCAGCCATAAAAAGAAATGAAATGGAGGTATTTGTAATGAGGTGGATGGAGTTGGAGTCTGTCATACAGAGTGAAGTAAGTCAGAAAGAGAAAAACAAATACAGTATGCTAACACATATATACGGAATCTAAGGGAAAAAAAAAGGCCATGAAGAACCTAGTGGCAAGACGGGAATAAAGACACAGACCTACTAGAGAATGGACTTGAGGATATGGGGAGGGGGTGGGGTGAGATGTGACAGGGTAAGAGAGTGTCATGGACATATATACACTACCAAATGTAAAATAGATAGCTAGTGGGAAGCAGCCGCATAGCACAGGGAGATCAGCTCGGTGCTTTGTGACCACCTAGAGGGGTGGGATGGGGAGGGTGGGAGGGAGGGAGATGCAAGAGGGAAGAGAAATGGGAACATATTGTATATGTATAACTGATTCACTTTGTTATAAAGCAGAAGCTAACACACCATTGTAAGGCAATTATACTTCAATAAAGATGTTTAAAAAAAAAAAAAAAAAAAAGTCCAGTAAACCAAAAAGCAAAGTTCAATATATGAAACACATGTACCTACTTATAGAAGTGGAGGTGTTTGTACATAGAGGGAGTCAACAGAGAGAGAGAGAAGTGGGGGCAGATGAGAAAGTATATGAAATATGGAAGCACAAAGTAATTTTGCATGTTACTGTGGACCATATTTTCCTAAAATTACAGAATGTGAGGCTACAGAGCCATGTGATTTCTCATTCATCAATTAAAACTTAGTCAATTTCACTCTACTACATATTTTTTCTTTTGAGTAGCAATATTTCCAGGGCTTAATGTGCCATTTAGGTTCTCAGAAGGGCTTGTGAACAGCCCGTGTGATAGAACAGGCCTTCATTCAGTGAAATCTTGCTGACAGCCGAGAGTAGAACATTGCATTTTGTACCCTTAAGATAATATAATTGCCGGGATGCAATTGCTCTTTTATCTTATGGTAGTAATCAATCAGTGATTGACAAGTCTAATTAGAATCCTTGGTATGTGCAACATGATAGCACTTTCTAACAGCATTGTAGTCTAAAACATCTTTTCAGCAATCCTGTAAGAAAAACATAACATTTTATAGATAATTCAATTTACATTGCTGCCATTACTGTTTGCGTATATGGAAAGGTTTTATTGAGGTAGAATAATACCAACTTTGAAAGTATAAATATACACCTCTAATGGTTCTATGGTGTCTCCCAAGGCCTCAGTATTTCTGCTTTAAAGGTTTGATGATTTTTCAAATTGGCAAAGGTAGATTATTGTATGTGTATAATTTTTTTATTTTCTTTAGAACATAGTGTATTTTAGGTGCATAGATTTATGTTTTGATGAAAATCTTCCCCATCTCCTCTTCCCGAGAGAGGTAATTCATAGTGGGATACAGTAATCAGAAGAGAAGTAGCATCTGTTAAAAAATACGGTGCTTGGTTACAAAGTCAAGATAAAATACCATATTTTGTTAGGCACTGAAAATATCTAGAAAAATCAGTGCTCATTTCCTTCTATAATATGACATGTGTTGAGTCTCTGAACAGATTTTTTCACATTGAAATATCTTCAAAAATGTTAAACTTTAAACTCGATAATTACACCGTGTATTGTCTTTTAGCATTTCAGTTAGGTTCTGTTAATCTTGAACTTGTGCAACTTACTTCGTATGCAGAGGGAGAAAGTGGAATTACAGGAAATATTAAACCATTCTTTTTGTTCTTGATAAAATGATAAAATAATGTACAAAGTGCTTTCCTTCGCATGTCTGGTATTTCTTTTAGAAAATGAGGCTTTCCATCATACAGAAAGTGATAAATTACTGAGAAGGCATACTATTTTTTCTTGCAGTATGTGGATTGAATCAGAGACATGGGTTTTTCTGAGATGTCAAAAGACAGTGTAAAAAATATAATTATAGTTTTGCTCTGAATATCCCAATACAGTAATTTGAATTTAAATGCCTCCTTTGACATTCTATAAATTAGGAACATGTGTTTTCAAAACTAAATTTAAAGCTGAAAAGTAAGCACAATATCTGAGAAAGCATCAAAAAGTAGTCTTTAGCAATGTAAGGATGCAAAGGTGATGACTAGGGGATCCATTTGAAGCATCAGCTTCAGACGAACAAGATGTAAAGCACCCCAGAACAGAGACAACTCAGCAATTCGTTTCTTTCAAGATGATTTTTTGGATGTTATGTGAAGTATTTATCATTTTTCATATTTTATAATACCACAAGTGTTCTCTGTGATACTGCCACTCCACACACCACTGCAGTGCATCTAGAGCTCAGCAGAAATATCCCGCTTTTGATGACTTCATCTCAGCTCCCATCAACTACATGGTAACTTTTAAATTCAAAATAAAAATATTACCTGAATATGATATTTGATCATACAAGCCAAAAAGCATGTTACAAGAAAGCAAGAAGTTGTGCATTTTGCCTCAGAAAAATGTTTAGAGAACGTTCTTGAAAATTCTTCTCAGCACTGGCAAGGCAATCACAAGTAGGTACATCACTTTATAAAATCACTCAAACATATTTCTGAAGAAAAATGCCTAGAATTTTTACTACCTTGACTTTCTCCATCATGATATTCTCAACTATTTTCTATCTACCTACTCCCTCCCAACTATTTAATTTTTCTCCTCTATTCTATAATTCAAATTGCTGCTTCCACCTGAATTTGCACAGTATATAGGCTTATTTTTACAATGTTTTTGGATTCAACATTTCAGTTGAAACGCATAAAAACTTGAAGCAAATAAATGTTTCTATGTATTTGACCATGCAGGAAATGATGTCAGTTAACTCATGCAACTAGTTATACCAGAAAGAAGAGTGGAGACAGTTTCCTGGTTCCTGGTCCATGCCTTTTCACTGGACTATATAACATCATATATATCATATGCATATATGTAATAGTATATGTTAATAATATATTAATCATATATATATATACATATATATATATATCATAGTGCTATCTATGTTCTTTTGAGTTTAATTCCTACAAGTGAGCCCTGCCTACCTTGTAGCACAAGTGAAGCAAGAAAAGGAATCAAGTGTCCGTATACCATGAGATCTTTTGCCATTTCCTAACTTATCTTGACCTTCAGTACTTTACAATTTTAGTTTGAAGTCCTAAAACTTAAAAAAAAAATCTTTCAATGAATTCTGTATCTGATTAAGTCAAAAAGCAAACTGAAAAAAATCAACAAAATTGGATATATGTTTATTGCTTAAACTGTCTTTTCAAAAAGAGGAGCAAAGTATAATATAAGCCCTAAATTTTATTTTAGTAGGTATAGAGGGAAAACATATTTAACCTTAGAAGGAATATCATTATAGGAGGAATCCTACCAGGTTTTCAACACAGATAATCAAGATTCTTCTAGGAGAGAAACATCTTAACCTAAGAGAATGCAAAGAAGTTTTTAAGAAGACGTTTTCTCCATATGTGCTTGTAATAGAAGGTACTCTTACTAGTTTGACATGTTTTTAAATTACTTGACGTGTTATAAATCCCTGTGTTTGTGTTCAGTGAGATCGTATCACTTTAACAAAAAATTCAGAGGTTGTCCATGCCATAAATAACATACTCTGAAGCAGATTGGAAAGGAATATGCCAAATACCCATTCTGCTTTCCTGAGCTCATTGGTGAAACTGCCCTGTATCTGAGCATAAACTGTAAGCATTTAGATGCCCAGTGCAGAGCTTGCACATTTCAGTTCCTCACATATGCTGTGGGTCTCCTCAACAATGTTCTCTTCCCAAATATTTACTTGAAGAACTACAAAGAACATCCACTACATAAACCCATCAAAAAAAAATATTCAACAGATCTCATGGTGTCTGAGTGAAAGGGTAACTAAATTTAATTTTTAAATTATTTGAACACTGAAAGACCTTAGGTGTTATAAGGGTAAACTGAGATTAACCATTACTGATAATACTCTTCAACTGTATAAAATTAAGTAAATGACTAATTTTCCATTTAAACTGCATTTCTTTATATTCAATAGCATCCACCTAGTACAGACCTTAGATTCAAATCTTAATGAAGACCATAAAATATTGTCTGGACATGAACTGTTGCCTTTCAGCTTTTCATATATGAGTTAAAACTGTTGACTTAATGGGTAAATATGCTGAAACAAA
The DNA here is from genome assembly GCF_028021215.1 of Eschrichtius robustus. Classification (NCBI taxonomy): domain Eukaryota; kingdom Metazoa; phylum Chordata; class Mammalia; order Artiodactyla; family Eschrichtiidae; genus Eschrichtius; species Eschrichtius robustus. The sequence goes on from NC_090828.1 coordinate 87,911,688, forward strand.
GAGTATAAACCTTTCTGGGGAAATGTCAGAGACGTAAACGTCAAGATGAAATAAAACTAAAAGTAAGGGCTCTTAGTGCTCTGTTTTGATCTATTTAATTTAAGTGGACAAGATTTCATTAAATACTTGATTAGTAAATAGATAATATAGGGAATCAAAAATGAATAAGACAAAATCCTGATTTTTTTTTTGTATTTTACTTTATTTATCTTTTTATAGAGCAGGTCCTTATTAGTCATCAATTGTATACACATCAGTATATACATGTCAATCCCAATCTTCCAATTCAGCACACCACCACCCCCACCCCACTGCCGCTTTCCCCCCTTGGTGTCCATACGTTTGTTCTCTACATCTGTGTCTCAATTTCTGCCCTGCAAACCGGTTCATCTGTACCATTTTTCTAGGTTCCACATACATGTGTTAATATACGATATTTGTTTTTCTCTTTCTGATTTACTACACTCTGTATGACAGTCTCTAGATCCATCCACGTCTCAACAAATGACCCAATTTCGTTCCTTTTTATGGCTGAGTAATATTCCATTGTATATATGTACCACTTCTTCTTTATCCATTCGTCTGTCGATGGGCATTTAGGTTGCTTCCATGACCTGGCTATTGTAAATAGTGCTGCAATGAACATTAGAGTGCATGTGTCTGTTTGAATTATGGTTTTCTCTGGGTATATGCCCAGTAGTGGGATTGCTGGATCATATGGTAATTCTATTTTTAGTTTTCTAAAGAACCTCCAGACTGTTCTCCATAGTGGCTGTATCAATTTACATTCCCACCAACAGTGCAAGAGGGTTCCGTTTTCTCCACACCCTCCCCAGCATTTGTTGCTTGTAGATTTTCTGATAATGCCCATTCTAACTGGTGTGAGATGATACCTCATTTCAGTTTTGATTTGCATTTCTCTAATAATTAATGATGTTGAGCAGCTTTTCTTATGCTTCTTTGGAGCATGTCTGTATGTATGTCTTCTTTGGAGAAATGTCTATTTAGGTCTTCTGCCCATTTTTGGATTGGGTTGTTTGTTTTTTTAATATTGAGCTGCATGAGCTTTTTATATATTTTGGAGATTAATCCTTTGTCAGTTGATGCATTTGCAAATATTTTCTCCCATTCTGAGGGTTGTCTTTTCGTCTTCTCTATGGTTTCCTTTGCTGTGCAAAAGCTTTTAAGTTTCCTTAGGTCCGATTTGTTTATTTTTGTTTTGATTTCCATTACTCTAGGAGGTGGATCAAAACAGATCTTGCTGTGATTTATGTCAAAGAGTGTTCTTCCTATGTTTTCCTCTAAGAGTTTTATAGTGTCTCGTCTTATATTTAGTCTCTAATCCATTTTGAGTTTATTTTTGTGTATGGTATTAGGGAGTGTTCTGATATCATTCTTTTACATGTAGCTGTCCAGTTTTCCCAGCATCACTTATTGAAGAGACTGTATTTTCTCCATTGTATATCCTTGCCTCCTTTGTCATAGATTAGTTGACCATAGATGCGTGGGTTTATCTCTGGGCTTTCTATCTTGTTCCATTGATCTATGTTTCTGTTTTTGTGCCAGTACCATGTTGTCTTCATTACTGTACCTTTGTAGTATAATCTGAAGTGAGGGAGTCTGATTCCTCCAGCTCCGTTTTTTTCCTTCAAGACCGCTTTGGCTATTCAGGTCTTTTGTGTCTCCATACAAATTTTAAGGTCTTTTGTTCTAGTTCTGTAAAAAATGCCATTGGTAATTTGATGGGGATTGCATTGAATCTGTAGATTGCTTTGGGTAGTATAGTCATTTTCATAATATTGATTCTTCCAATCCAAGAACATGGTATATCTCTCCATCTGTTGGTATCATCTTTAATTTCTTTCATCAGTGTCTTATAGTTTTCTGCATACAGGTCTTTTGTCTCCCTAGGTAGGTTTATTCCTAGGTATTTTATTCTTTTTGTTGCAATGGTAAATGGGAGTGTTTCCTTAATTTCTCTTTCAGATTTTTCATCATTAGTATATAGGAATGCAAGAGATTTCTGTGCATTAATTTTGTAGCCTGCAACTTTACCAAATTCATTGATTAGCTCTAGTAGTTTTCTGGTGGCATTTTTAGGATTCTCTATGAATAGTATCATGTTATCTGCAAACTGACAGTTTTACTTCTTCTTTTCCAATTTGTATTCCTTTTATTTCTTTTTCTTCTCTGATTGCCGTGGCTAGGACTTCCAAAACTATGTTTAATAATAGTGGTGAGAGTGGACATCCTTGTCTTGTTCCTCATCTTAGAGGAAATGGTTTCAGTTTTTCACCATTGAGAATGATGTTTGCTGTGGGTTTGTCGTATATGGCCTTTATTATGTTGAGGTAGGTTCCCTCTATGCCCACTTTCTGGAGAGTTTTTATCATAAATGGCTGTTGAATTTTGTCAAAAGCTTTTTCCGCATCTATTGAGATGATTATATGGTTTTTATTCTTCAATTTGTTAATATGGTGTATCACATTGATTGATTTGCGTATATTGAAGAATCCTTGCATCACTGGGATAAATCCCACTTGATCATGGTGTATGATCCTTTTAATGTGTTGTTGGATTCTGTTTGCTAGTATTTTGTTGAGGATTTTTGCATCTATATTCATCAGTGATATTGGTCTGTAATTTTCTTTTTTTGTAGTATCTTTGTCTGGTTTTGGTATCAGGGTGATGGTGGCCTCCTAGAATGAGTTTGGGAGTGTTCCTTCCTCTGCAATTTTTTGGAAGAGTTTGAGAAGGATGGGTGTTAGCTCTTCTCTAAAGGTTTGATAGAATTCACCTGTGAAGCCATCTGGTCCTGGGCTTTTGTTTGTTGGAAGATTTTTCATCACAGTTTCAATTTCATTACTTGTGATCAGTCTCTTCATATTTTCTATTTCTTCCTGGTTCAGTCTTGGAAGGCTATACCCTTCTAAGTATTTGTCCATTTCTTCCAGGTTGTCCATTTTATTGGCATAGAGTTGCTTGTAGTAGTCTCTTAGGATGCTTTGTATTTCTGCGGTGTCTGTTGTAACTTCTCCTTTTTCATTTCTAATTTTATTGATTTGAGTCCTCTCCCTCTTTTTCTTGATGAGTCTGGCTAATGGTTTATCAATTATGTTTATCTTCTCAAAGAACCAGTTTTTAGTTTTGTTGATCTTTGCTATTGTTGTGTTTGTGTCTATTTCATTTATTTCTGCTCTGATCTTTATGATTTCTTTCCTTCTGCTATCTTTGGGTTTTGTTTTTTCTTCTTTCTCTAGTTCCTTTAGGTGTAAGGTTAGATTGTTTATTTGAGATTTTTCTTGTTTCTTGAGGTAGGCTTGTATAGCTATAAACTACCCTCTTAGAAGTGCTTTTGCTGCATCCCAAAGGTTTTGGATCGTCGTGTTTTCATTGTCATTTGTCTCCAGGTATTTTTTGATTTCCTCTTTGATTTCTTCAGTGATCTCTTGGTTATTTAGTAATGCATTGTTTAGCCTCCATGTGTTTGTGTTTTTTACGTTTTTTTTCCCTGTAATTCATTTCTACTCTCATAGCGTTGTGATCAGAAAAGATGCTTGGTATGATTTCAATTTTCTTAAATTTATGGTGGCTTGATTTGTGACCCAAGATGTGGTCTATCTTGGAGGATGTTCCATGCGCACTTGAGAAGAAAGTGTAATCTGCTGTTTTTGGACGGAATGTCCTATAAATATTAATTAAATCTATCTGGTCTACTGTGTCATTTAAAGCTCTGTTTCCTTATTTATTTACATTTTGGATGATCTGTCCATTGGTGTTAGTGAGGTATTAAAGTCCCCCACTATTATTGTGTTACTGTCGATTTCCTCTTTTATAGCTGTTAGCATATGCCTTATGTATTGAGGTGCTCCTATGTTGGGTGCATATATATTTATTTTTATATCTTCTTCTTGGATTGATCCCTTGATCATTAGGTAGTGTCCTTCCTTGTCTCTTGTAACATTCTTTATTTTAAAGTCTATTTTATCTGATATGAGTATTGCTACTCCAGCTTTCTTTTGATTTCCATTTGCATGGAATATCTTTTTCCATCCCCTCACTTTCAGTCTGTATGTGTCCCTAGATCTGAAGTGGGTCTCCTGTAGACAGCATATAGATGGGTCTTGTTTTTGTATCCGTTCAGCAAGCCTGTGTCTTTTGGTTGGAGCATTTAATCCATTCACATTTAAGGTAATTATCGATATGTATGTTCCTATGACCATTTTCTTAATTGTTTTGGGTTTGTTTTTGTAGGTCCTTTTTTCTCTTGTGTTTCCCACTTAGAGAAGTTCCTTTAGCATTTGTTGTACAGTTGGTTTGGAGGTGCTGAATTCTCTTAGTTTTTGCTTGTCTGTAAAACTTTTGGTTTCTCCATCGAATCTGAATGAGATCCTTGCTGGGTAGAGTAATCTTGGTTGTAGGTTCTTCCCTTTCATCACTTTAAGTATATTATGCCACTCCCTTCTGGCTTGTAGAGTTTCTGCTGAGAAGTCAGCTGTTAACCTTCTGGGAGTTCCCTTGTATGTTATTTGTCATTTTTCCCTTGCTGCTTTCAATAATTTTTCTTTGTCTTTAATTTTTGCCAATCTGATTACTATGTGTCTCGGTGTGTTTCTCCTTGGGTTTATCCTGTATGGGACTCGCTGCGCTTCCTGGACTTGGGTGGCTATTTCCTTTCCCACGTTAGGGAAGTTTTCAACTATAATCTCTTCAGGTATTTTCTCTGGTCCTTTCTCTCTCTCTTCTCCTTCTGGGACCCCAATAATGTGAATGTTGCTACGTTTAATGTTGCCCCAGAGGTCTCTTAGTCCGTGTTCATTTCTTTTCATTCTTTTTTCTTTATTCTGTTCCGCAGCAGTGAATTCCACCATTCTGTCTTCCAGGTCACTTATCCGTTCTTCTGCCTCAGGTACTCTCCTATTGATTCCTTCTAGTGTAGTTTTCATTTCAGTTATTGTATTGTTCATCTCTGTTTTTTTGTTCTTTAATTCTTCTAGGTCATTGTTAAACATTTATTGCATCTTTTTGATATTTGCCTCCATTCTTTTTCTGAGGTCCTGGATCATCTTCGCTATCATTATTCTGAATTCTTTTTCTGGAAGGTTGCCTATCTCCACTTCCTTTAGTTTTTTTTCTGGGTTTTTATCTTGTTCCTTCATCTGGTACATAGCCCTCTGCCTTTTCATCTTGTGTGTCTTTCTGTGAATGTGGTTTTTGTTCCACAGGCTGCAGGATTGTAGTTCTTCTTGCTTCTGCTGTCTGCCCTCCGGTAGATGCGGCTATGTAAGAGGCTTGTGTAAGTTTCCTGATGGGAGGGACTGGTGGTGGGTAGAGCTGACTGTTGCTCTGGTGGGCAGAGCTCAGTAAAACTTTAATCTGCTTCACTGCTGATGGGCGGGGCTGGGTTCCCTCCCTGTTGGTTATTTGGCCTGAGGCAACCCAACACTGGAGCCTACCTGGGCTCTTTGGTGGGGCTAATGGCAGACTCTGGGAGGGCTCATGCCAAGGTGTACTTCCCAGAACTTCTGCTGCCAGTGTCCTTGCCCCCACGGTGAAACAGAGCCACCCCCCGCCTCTGCAGGAGACCCTCCAACGCTAGCAGGTAGGTCTGGTTCAGTCTCCCCCAGGGTCACTGCTCCTTCCCCTGTGTCCTGATGCGCACACTACTTTGTGTGTGCCCTCCAAGAGTGGTGTCTCTGTTTCCCCCTGTCCTGTCGAAGTCCTGCAAGCAAATCCCACTAGAGTTCAAAGTGTGATTCTGTATGAATTCCTCCTCCCGTAGCCGGACCCCCAGGTTGGGAAGCCTGACGTGGGGCTCAGAACCTTCACTCCAGTGGGTGGACTTCTGTGGTATAATTGTTCTCCAGTCTGTGAGTCACCCACCCAGCAGTTATGGGATTTGATTTTACTGTGATTGCGCCGCTCCTACCGTCTCATTGTGGCTTCTCCTTTGTCTTTGGATGTGGGGTATCCTCCTTGGTGAGTTCCAGTGTCTTCCTGTTGATGATTGTCCAGCAGCTAGTTGTCCAAAATCCTGATCTTTAGAAGTTAATATCTGGTGGAATGCCAGAAACATAAATGATTACACAAGTGTATCTCTATTATGAGACAGAATAATAATGGGGTAAGAAAGGTAAAAATGCAGTCCTTTGAGAATTCTGAGGAGGGTTAAATGATATCAGTCTACTGAAGTTCTATAAGATTGCATGGAGGAGGTGACTTTTAAATGGCTTACAGAGTGATAAAATTTTTAGTAAGTAAGAAATGGGAAGGAAAATTATTCCAGGAAAAAGAACTGAATGTGTAAATTAATAAAGTGTAGAGTTAATTTAGAAAACCCTGAACTACATATGAGGGAGATTAGTGAGGTATTGAATGCTCTTGACTTTTTAACTATGGGTTTAAAAAATATTTATTCATTAATTCAGTAGGCAATGGGGGAGCCTGTGAAGAAAAATGATATTATTTGAGCTATACTTTAAGAAAATTAATCTTCTGGTAATCGAGACAATTTATTGGATTTTCCAATTCAGAGACTATTCCACTCTAGACAGGATATAGTGACATTTTTTAGCAGAGTGATAACATTAAGAGTAGAAAACAAGGGATGTTAGAGCAAATACAGAAAAATAGAAGCAAAGTCTTACCTTGATGGGAAAAGAGATTCAGAAAGGAGAGAAAATAAATAAATCAATAAATACTTTCATGATGAAAGCTAAATTGGGATGATGATATAGAGATATTTTAAGAAATATGCAGGAAGAGGGCAGCTGTGTGCCTAGGATGAAACTCAGAGGGTGACTGAACAGTGAAGTTGGTGCTGATAAGTGATACTAACTGGTCCTTATCTTTACACTGGTCAGTACAAATATCAGTGTATCTCAGGAAACTGAATTTCTCATTGTAAATTAATACATTGACATTTTGGTGTATCAGAGATACTTTTATATATTTGATTAACATCAATGAGTTTTTATGCTATTGAGGGTCTGGTCTGCTCATTTTCTGAGTGAACTGAAACACTGAGCTCTTAAATTTTTTCAGATGAGGACCAAGTTCATACGTGAATAGTAAGGACAGAGCGATGTATAAGTTATGTTTATATCTTATTAACAACTTTGCATTTAAAATCCTAAGTAAATTGTTTTGTTTAAGAAAAGCTTCAGCAAAAGTCATCTGTTCTAAGATGCCTGAGGGTTTCTAGGAGATAAAGATGTGGGAAGAAAAACTGTAAACTTCAGTTGTCTAATCTGTGCAATGGGGGAGGTGGGGGTAATAAAAATACCTACCTTGTTGTGTAGGTATGTATAATAAATTAGAAAATGCATGAAAGCACTAAGAACAGTGTCTGGCACATGATTAGAAAAATTAGTGTTTGCTATGATGATGATTGAGATGAAGAGGAAAGAAACTGACAATGGAAGGGAAGATAGAAACAATAATAAAAAGAAGATTTAGTTTTCCAAAAGGCAGATAGAAAATACAAATAAGCCATTTGATGGAAAATTCAACATTTCTCCTACTTTCTGTTCTGGAAAATGATTTCCATTACAGAATTTTATTTCACTATTGTGTGTATTAGGTTTTGCTTATTTGCTTTTTTTCCCTCAAAATATTACTATCCATTGGAAAGTGAACAAATTCATGCCATAGAAATAACAAGGTACATTCAAAACAAAGTTTTAATAATATAAATAAGGACAAAATAGATCTTTATTGTAATGTTCACAATTAATATGATAGAAAACAATAGAAATTTGGACTGACCACATTTTACTCATGTTATTTACTCGTGTTACAATCTGTGGAATATTAGATTAGGAATGGTACATTTGAAAAATAACTGAATTGCATTTAAGTATTTTTATTATCTTGGTCACTTATACATTTAAAACATTTTATAACAAAGCTATTTTATAACAGCTTTTGAAGAAGAAACAGACCAAGAAATAAGCCATCAAGCTTCAAAAGGTGATAGCAATCCATAAGTGAAATGTTTTGATTTTTCCCTTAATCTAAATGGACTGCTCAATAACTTGGTATGAAAAGTCAGTTCTAAGTTTGATATAAGTACCAACTTTTTCAATTTTATGGTTATCTATAAACCTGGATTTAGTATGTGACTCTTTCCCATAAGCAATAATTTTGGACTTACTGTAATTAAATTTAAGTTCTTATCTACTAGAAAAGATGGTAAAATATCTTTCAAATATGCGTAGGGTCAGGTCTTCAGAAGGTTGTGGGCAAGGGTGGTGAATGTATATGTGATAAGAGCTCACATTTTCTCTCACCTCAGGAGCAACGCTTACAGGATAATAACTATTCACATTTAGTTCACCGAAGGGAACCGTTAACCGTTAGTGTATCCGAGTAACTAGCAAAAGCCATTTTAAATCAAAGTAAATTGATGGATGCTTGTGGCATATTGACATTTGCGGCCATGACTGTAAAGGTCCTGAGGGTTAATTGTTCTATGCTCTCAACCTAGAGTGCAATGTTATCAATTACTAAGGGGTTAATAAATGCTAATTGAATTGAGCTGATAAAAGAAGTGAAAACAACAGAACCAAAATATAAGATATAGAATTTTGAAATAGATAACATAGATAATTTCAGCTTAAATCCTTTTATATTATTTAATATTTTGTATTAAATTCTTTTATATTACAAAAAATAATGTAATCTCTAGGTCCTCAAATAGCAATAAACAAAGAACCTTCTAGATTTTTATTGGTGGGCAATGTAAGGAGGAAAAGTCTAAAGGCAGATTGATTAAAAATGAAGTAGAAAGCAAAGATATATTCAAAAAGATGAAATAAAGATAATAAAATAATAAAACAATGGATTCCAATGAAGTCAAGGAATAAATCTGTGAGTTCATGTGGCACAAAATAAATTAATATCAAAACGTAGGTAAATTCTCAAGAAGAGATAAAGTATGACATTTTTCTGTTAAAGACAATAGAAATAAGGGAAGACAGAATATCTGATGCTGATATATTTGAGTCACTTCACTGAAATGCTCTGAACATTCTTTGCAGCCTATGATTGTGAGGAAAGAATCCTGCTGGAGAAGAAGGAGAAATAAGATTGAGACTCTGGAAGTCTTGCTCAGTCTCAAATTATGATTGCATGAAATATAATTTTTAAAAAAGCCTGATACAGTGAACGTGGTAGTAATTGATACAATGAACCTGGGAGACAAGTAAAGGACAAAAATTATGGACAAGTAGCAAAGAGGCAGACATTTTCTTCTACAGAGGGTCTTAAACGTCTCCATGAGGTGAAAATGGAATGTGTCTCTATTCAGCTCCTTCTTCCACATTGGAGATTCTCATAGCTTCCTACTGCCCCATTGATTCAACCCTATATGTTTGATTTTCAACTTTAAATTAATTCCCTTGGCATAAACTGTGAAAATATGATCCTTGATCTGTCTTCCTTGGTCAACTTCATTGATTTATGTATAAACTTAGTAGGAATTCAAGAGAGCTTGGAATCATCAAAAGGCAGATTGAGATGCATGTTTTATGCAAATTCTTATAGTTGGGTATAGGGAGGGAAAAAAGTACAGCCAGAAGTAATGAGGTCAGGATGATATACATAGCTTTACATGCCAGAGATTCAAAGGCATGAGAATTTAAATTAGAGAGCTGTTCTCTCCCATTCCTTATACATCAGTTTCCCTCTGCTATCTTTTCTATTTTCTGAGACTAGAAATCTTTAGATTTGACCCCTTGTTTATATAATTGAAGTAACCACCTGATTAATCAAAGATTTTTATTTCATTTTCTGGAAATCGTTAGTTATTAAGATCCATGGGGTCCAAGACCATCCTCTCTTCAGCTGTCAAACACAGTAATAATATATGTAAGATAATTAAGGTATGTCTTGTCTACTAGATTGCAAATGGAAGAGGTTGTAGATTGATAATTCCTCCTGATTGCAACTTGTATATTAAAGACTAAGAAATTCAGTAGAATGATATTAATAAGGTGTATATTATGTAATAAACAACTAATACAACTTTTTTGTTTTTACTTTTGGGTAATGTTTGAAAAATGTGTTTATATCTTCAGTTAGGAGTTTATTTTTATCTGAAAGGGTTAAGGAATTAGGGATCTATATCCTCTAAAAGAATCACGTTTAAGATTGGATTTTATTCTATTTGTTTTTTAGATTAGATAATATGGACTTCATTAAAGAATAAAATGAGAAAAAAATGTTCATAAGGAAAATAAATGATATCTACAGCTTCAAAATCACCTAAAACTGGAAGTGTGTTTTTATTATTAAAAATTATATAGATTAAGATAAATATTTATTCTTGACTTTTTAATTTTAGATTAAATGTGCTATTTGTTTGCAAAACAAGAACAAATGCATTAAGATTATACCTGGACTATTTAATACCCTGAAAAAAATCATAGAAGGATAAAAATCTAGCAGTGGGACCAGTCATCAGCATTCAGATTTGTTTTGTCTTGAGGTGTCCAATGACTGCAGTGTGCAGTGGAAATTGAGAATCACTGCATAAAATTATTTAACCAAAGACTCACTGTGTGAAAACCTGGGCTAGAACACTAGCCCAGAACAATAATTACCCTGGTCCCTACACCATAGTTGCCTATCTTGTTTTTACATCGCAATATGATGGATTTGATAGACATAATTTATCATGTAATCAAGAGTGGAAAATTAATGGTAAATTGAGGTCCTGATATGAATAGACTGGCTTGTTTTCTGTATTTATACTGTGCTTCTCAATGACTGTATATGCTGGGTCCAAGTAATACTGGAAATAACTTCTTGGGGTCAGCAATATCAGCCAAAATAATGAAATAGTAGCTGTGTCAGGAAACAACCTCACCTGACTTCTCTATTAGTTGGGGGAGACTATAAAGCGACCTGGCCTCTCTAACATGATCTTAGACCAATTGTTATACTGCATAGCTCTCAAAAGGCCAAGATATCTTAAACCAATGCCCATTGATAAAAGCTTTTCCCATAAACTCTCCCTATTAATTAAATCAAATGTAGCTTTTAAATTGATGAGACTGCAAAAATAAGTTGTTCCTTATGCTTAGTATATTTATCAGTAAAATAATGTGAAATGAAACAATGAGTAAGAATACCTTTAAGAAAAGAATTGTGCTGTCCACAGTCAGTTGTCACTGTGTTCCTTTAAAGAACAGAGTTATTAAGGAAAATTTAGAAAACAAATAAAACAAAACTAAACCTTAGCACTTGGCTAATAGTCAAAGCATAAAAGGTAGTTTCATGTCATGTCTCTTTTGGGTTTTGCTCGGTCGAATGATCCTGAAAATGAACTTATATAAAATGAAGGGTCATTAAGCTAATACCAAAGACTGTAGATAAGAGGTATAACATTTTTTTGAAAAGTGAGATTTATATATCGATGTATTTAAAACATGTAGTTTATTTCAGCATCAGGTTAGACACGGAAGAAATTGTGGAACCAACTGAGAAACCAAAATAACATTAATGTTGATCCTGAAAACTAATACAAATCCACTTTTTTACACTGGTTTTGGAAAACTAATAAAAATAAAAATAAATAAAATCACTTATTTTACCTATACTATCTTTGAGACATTCTTCAATCCAATGTGTAGTTAGGACTGAATTACTTACACTTTTTTCATATTAATTGTATAAAGATTCCTTGGAAAATTCTGATGGCTACCAATATTTATTTAACAATGACAAGGAAACCTTTAACAATATTTCTGAAGCTTTATGCCATTCAGAGGTTGCCTTTGATTTCCAGAAGGACATACTATAAATGGGGTCACTTTCAAGAAGCCCTTGAGTAGAGGGTTTCATTGGGACTGAATTTCGGACAGTTTTATTTATCTTAAAAACTAATAGGAAGTACCTCTGAATTTAATATAGGGCAAACAGTATCCTTTATCTTCCAAAAATATTTAAAATTAATTACATAAAAGTAAGAGGTTAAGGGACACTATAGTTCAGATCCAGGTAAAATTCCTCTAGTTGGAGAATTCAGATTTCAAAATATATCTTAATACCTGTAATATTAGCATTTCTATAACATAATTTAAGGCCCATAGAAATACTAAATTCTCATCAAAAAATTTGATACTACTTCTCAAAACCCAAAAACACATTCTAGTTAGTGAATAAAACCTGAAAATTAACCTTATCAATCAATCATATTCTCCTGTGCACCATTAAAAGCACTAGGATCTCACCAAACATTAGACTCAGTTACTGACATGTGTGGAAGACAAAATAAGCTTTGGAATCAGACAGATATAGAGTCAATTCTTGGTGTCACCTCTTACAGATGGCAGACATGAGTAATCTCTTTATAAGTCGTAGTTAAATTTTTATTAACTAAAAATATTTTATTCACTCAAAGTCTGCTTGTTGAATGCAAGACTTGTTGGGTATCTAGTTGCGAATCGAACAAGATACAGTCTCAGCCCTTATGGAGTTTATAATCTAGTGAATATTTCTTATAATTTTTGTCTCCTGTGTTTTATTGATGTAGATTTTCTGAAATGCCCTTGGTTTCTAAGATCATACACTCTTTTTCCAAATTTTGTATTATCATCAGTTATTAGTCTCAGCACCAACCAACCAGATTTGAGATAACATACTAAAGGCAGAAACCAGTTTGTCTTATAGAATTTTAGATTTTTTTTTTTAACTTGTGCTTCCTGAGGCATTATAGAAATAAATAGGCACCACTTTCAGCTCAACTTAAAAAGATTTATGGACAGATCCCTTATTATTCCTTAGTCCTAACTCCTGGCCTAGTTTCCAAGATCTTTAATAATTATTTAACAATAAAAATATTTAGAATATTTTCTTTCCCCTTAACCAGTTTTCATTTAGATACCCCTGTCATTTTTTGGGGGGTCACCTAGGCTCAAATCAGCAGAATGATAGTAATAATTTTATTAACTTATTAATATAGTAATAAATTAATATTAAGGTATATATTAATAGTTGTTGAATTCTCCCCACCTGCGAGACACCATTTTAAGGAATTTATATGTATCATCTCACTTAGTCTTGATAACCACCAGATAAAATAAGTATCATTTTTGTTAGAATTGAAGCACTGAGGCTAATGAAAGTAGAGAAAATTACTAAAAAATATACCAGTTAGTATGATTCAGATTTGAACCCAGGGAGTTGGTAGCCTTTTATTACTCTGCATTCTTGCTTCCTGACTGGACTATATTTGGCTCTTGATTCTTCTTTCTCCATTTACATCCACTCTATCATCAAGGCCAGTCAGCTTTTTAATTTTTTATTATTATTTTTTAAATCTTTCTTTTGCACCATCACAGTCACCATCTTCACACAGGTTTCCATCAGCCCACCACTTATTTGATTTTACTTCTCTCTGTAACTTACTGATCCTTCAAAGTGCTGCTAGATTAGTCATCTTAAACCCACTCTGTATAGGTGTCTCCTATCTGCTTTATCAGAGTCTCAGCTCTTTAACTGGCTTTCAGTGACCCCTCTGGCTTTACCCTCGCCTAAATACTTTAGTTTATCTCCATGATGGGAACCTGTTACTTTACTTAAGTTGTCATGTTACTTTATCCTGAATATGTAGTCTTGCCTTTGAGCCTTTTCATACGCATATGTCCCTTTGGGAAATGCCTTCTTTTATCCTAATTGCTTATTCAAACCAAAAAAATTATATATAGTTTGCTATACAAAAACCTCATGGTAACCACAAACCAAAAACCTATAATAGATATACACACAAAAAAGAAAAATGGAATCCAAACGTAGCACTAAAGATAGTCATAAAATCACAAGAGAAGAAAGCAAAAGAAGAAAGGGGGGGAAAAAAAGACATACAAAAACAATTCCAAAACAATTAACACAATGGCAGTAGGAACATACATATCAATGATTACGTTAAATGTAAATGAACTAAATGCTCCAACCAAAAGACATAGACTGGCTGAATGGATACAAAAACAAGATCCATATATATTCTGCCTATAAGAGACCCACTTCAGATCTAGAGACACATACAGATTGAAAGTAAGCAGATGGAAAAAGGTATTCCACACAAATGGAAATCAAAGGAAAGCCAGAGTAGCAATACTTATATCAGACAAAATAGACTTAAAAAAAAAAGACTATTACATGAGACAAGGAAGAACACTACATATGATCAAAGGATCAATCCAAGAAGATATAAAAATTGTAAATATATATGCACCCAACATAGAAGCACCTCAATATATAAGGCAAGTGTTAACAGACATAAAAGGAGAAATTGACAGCAACCCAATAATAGTGGGGGAATTTAACACCCCACTTACATCAATGGACAGATCATCCAGACAGATAATCAATAAGGAAACACAGGCCTAAAATGACATTACACATTAGACCAGATGGACTTAACTGATATTTATAGAGCATTCCATCTGAAAGCAGCAGAATATACATTCTTTTCAAGTGCAGGTGGAACATTCTCCAGGATAGATCACATGCTGAGCCACAAAGCAAGCCTCGGTAAATTTAAGAAAACTGAAATCATATCAAACATCTTTTCTGACCACAACACTATGAGGCTAGAAATGAACTACAAAGCTACAGTAATCAAAACAGTATGGTACTGGTGCAAAAAAACAGGCATATAGATCAATGGAACAAGATGGAAAGACCAGAAATAAATCCAGGCACTTACGGTCAATTAATCTACAATAAAAGAGGCAAGAATATACAATGGTGAAAAGTCTCTTTGATAAGTGGTACTGGGAAAACTGGACAACTATATGTAAAAGAATGAAATTGGAACATGTTCTGACACCATATACAAAAATAAACTCAAAATGCTTAAAGACCTAAATGTAAGACTTGGTACTTATTACTATAAAACGCCTAGAGAAATACATAGGCAGAATACTCTTTGACATGAATCATAACAATATTTTTTTGGATCCGTCTCCAAGAGTAATGGAAATAAAAACAAAAATAAACAAATGGGACCTAATTAAACTGAAAAGCTTTTTCACAGCAAAGGAAGCCATAAGCAAAAAGAAAAGACAACCTAGACTGGGAGAAAATATTTGCAGATGATGTTACCAACCAGAGATTAATTTCCAAAATACACAAACAGCTCATACAGCTAATATCAAAAAGACAAACAACCCAATCAAAAAAAGGGGAGAAGACCTGAATAGACATTTCTTCAAAGAAGACATACAGATGGCAAACAGGCACATGAAAATATGCTATATATCGCTAATTATTAGAGAAATGCAAGTCAAAACTACCATGAAGTATCACCTCACACCAGTCAGAATAGCCATCATGAAAAAGTCTACAAATAAAAAATGCTGGAGAGGGTGTGGAGAAAAGGGAACCCTCTTACACTATTGCTGGGAATATAAATTGGTACAACCACTGTGGAGCACAGTATGGGGGTTCCTTAAAAAACTAAAAATAGAGTTACCATATGACCCTGCAATTCCACTCCTGGGAGAAAACTCTAATTCAGAAAGATACATGCACCACAATAGTTGTAGCGGCACTATTTACAATAGCCAAGACATGGAAACAACCTATGTCCATCAACAGATGAATGGATAAAAAAGATATGGTGTATATATATATATATATACACACACACACACGATGGCCATAAAAAGAATGAAATAATGCTATTTGCAGCAACATGGATGGACCTAGAGATTATCATATTAAGTGAAGTAAGTCAGAGAAAGACAAATACCATATGATATCACTTATATGTGGAATCTAAAAAAAATGTGATACAAGTAAACTTCTACTTACAAATAGAAAGAGTCAGAGATGTAGAAAACAAAGTTATGGTTACCAAAGGGGATAGCGGGGGGGGGGGGAGGGGAGGGATAAATTAGGAGTTTGGGATTAACAGATACACACTACTATATATAAAATAGATAAACAACAAAGACCTACTGTATAGCACAGGATACTATATTCAATATCTTATAATAACCTATAATGGAAAAGAATCTGGAGAAGAATAAATATATATATAACTGCCTCACTTTGCTGTACAGCTGAAACTAACACAACATTGTAAGTTAACTATACTTCAATTAAAAAAAAAAATTAATTATCCAATGTCCAGTTCAGTATGATTTCTTCTAAACATTTCCCTAAAGAATATCAGCCCTAATTCGTTATCACTTTCTTCTCAAAATTCACATATTATTAAACTTCCCTTTTGGCACTTTATATGTGTGCTAGTATACAGTTCACATAAACTGTTTCTTATACACTATATTTCTTATACACTATACACTGTTTCTTATACACTATATGGTAAATATTCATTAAACACTAACCTAAGAAGATCCTGTGTTTGATTCTGTAAGATATTCTAGAATAATTCAGATAATCCTCAAATAAAATTTTGTCCAGTAGGGAACTGTAAACTTGGTTAAACCTAGTTATAAAAAAATTATACCGTATTTCCACATGGCTAATAAGCCAATGATTGTATGATATGTCATTGATTTATGACATTAGTTTAAGCCAACTAATACACTCATTACCTCATGGTCAGAAATATCCTCATTTTAGAATGAGCAGTGTAATATAATGGCTATGGACAGAGTTTTGGAACCAAACCTTTTGGATGCACCACCCCCCAGAGACGGGCTATCGGGAAAGACATTGAACTTTTCTACACTTAGCTTTCCTCACGTGCAAAATGTGTGTAATAAGAAAGTTTGTCATACAAGGCTGTTGTGCGGATAGAAGGAGTTAACATATGTAAATCAGTTAGAAAATATCTGGCATATAATAAGGACTATATATTAGTTATTACCATTTAAAATTATGATTGATCTTACATGATAAATGTGAAAAAAGTGCACATCTTAGAATTGATATTCAGTTCAAGAATAACCCTATGGTGAAAAATGTAGTGCAAGAGTCTATATCTAGTTGGGGGAATCAGAGCAGGTACAGAGTTAGTGGAATATCAAATAGACCTTGATAACCAGATAGACTATTAACTTATACCTAGTCCCAGAGATGTGACAGCATAGAATATGTAGAAGTAATTGGGCATTCATATATTTTTCCTCTAGGGAGTATATAATCGCTTTTAGAGAAAAGTCCTTGTTCTAGATTTCTTTTTCAGATTCTAAGTATCCATTCAAATATTAAGGCCATAGTAGGCCTTCAGGAAAGAGGGTTTTTTTAGTAAAGTTTTAATGAAATGAATAGGACATCATGCTGAAAATTACTGGAAATGTGCATGCACATTAGTAATTATCTCCATAAAATCAACAGATTTTCAATGGTTAGGCAATTAGCATTGGTAATAATGATTTGTGCACTGTATCAATTTTTTTTTTTTAAAAAAGGTTTGCATTCTACAAAAGCATAGAATTTTTCTCTCTTAAAATAGTAGTCTTTTAATGTGGGAATTTGTGTACACCAAAAAATTAATGGTGAAAGTTCAGGGCCAAAGGGAAGGACATTTTATTTGCCAAAATATAAAATATATGGAATTAGATTTTCCATTGTGCTTTCACCAGTGGTATTTTAAATACAGTTTACCAGAAATAGAAGTAAGTGAAAGAAAATGTGGATACTCATATACTGTTCTGTAGAACATTTTAATTTTATTTCCCGCTTTCTACTCATTAGAAATTACCCATCATTATTAAGTATGAATGAATCATTTAATTTAGTCAGAACCAGACCTTTTGCTAAAATTTTGACCTGGTGTATTTTTTTCCTGGATAGCCAAAATTAAAAATTAAGTATAGGCATATATTTTCTTTTATTTAAGTTCTTTAATATTAGCTGTAGCTAAGGACAAACTTAGTAAATAGAAATGCTTTCTGCTTTCCTACATCTCTTCAGCAAAAATCTCTAAGTGTACATTGTACATTAGAAAATGAAAATAATTCCCCTACTTTCAATTTCCTCGTATAAAGAGTTAACATCTTAGGCATGCTGAGTTCTCAGAAAACTTAAGTGGTAATCAATCACAGATAAAAATGAATTAGAGATCATTCACTACTTCCTATGATTATCCCCAGTAGGTAAGGTGAAGTAATTGAGAACTGAGTGGTGCAGTTTCCTTACCTGTAGGTGTCTTAGAACACAAGGATCATTATAAAACTATGTTATGATAATAAAGATTATTTTGTGCACAAGTAAGCATGTGAAACAGGGTTTTTAAATGTTGTGATAATTCATTTTAGCCTAAGAAATTTGAAATTTTTCTCCCGGAATTGACAACATTTTAGAGGTCCAACAACCCTCCATTCTCTGTTTCCCTGTGATATATAATATGCAGGACGTTGCTCAAGAAGGTGGATTACTAGGTTTTCAGCCTTATATGTAGGAGAATATCTTCATCAGAGTGACCAGTTGACTCTGTTTATCCAGATTGTATATAATAGATTATCATCATGATTATCTGTAGTCCCATGTTAGCTTTGAAAGCTAAATGCTACATATAGATTAATTTTAAGTGTGCAGAACATGACTCATAATAATTCTTATTCTTGATGGTTGAGAATGAATAAGACAATATTATCCTTCTCTGAAGAAATGGGGTTTAAAGGAGATATTAGGACTCGCCCAACAGGTGTCTGAATTTGCCGTTTTAGATATGTACTTTGTTGCTTTTGTCAATGGATTTTGATTCTTAGGTCAGAAATCAAGCATAAATATCCTTTGGATACTTTAAACCTTTCTTTGCTAGATTGGCATGGCCTTCCAAATGCTACTTTATACCAAAACAGAGAGAATAATCTCAGTTGGACAAATTATAGATATCAATTTTTAGCAATCATATTCAGATTTACAGTGCATGTTCTGGTACCTTTAAATTTGCATAATTTCCTTCTGCAATAAATTTTAATCAAATATTTTGTACCCAGTTGTACTCTTGTCTGAAATCTTCCAAAGTGCTGTTGTTGCCAAGGAAACCATTTCCTTGTTATCTGTGCATTCAGCAGTGTTTCACTGTCTGGCTCATTTTTCTCTTTCTCTCTTTCACTCTTTCCATGACTCAACTGGAAACTTTATGTCATTAATTAGTTAAAATGAAACACATTGCTTTCCTCTGAGTAAAATGCTCATTTAAAAGATGCAGAACACAAGTTTCAACAATGGCTTCATCACCATATTATTTTTGTGTGGGTGTTGCAAAAAAAAGAAACCAAAAAAAGAAAAACAGAACCTTTTTTTCCAGGCTTTACTCTACATTTGGAACCTGAAAAGTGTATGAAGTCTTTGTTTTGATCTCCCAGCTATATATGAGTGCTGTGAAAGTCTGACACAAGTGCTTTTTGAATAATTTTTAACCCCTAGTCTTTGCATATAGTATGAAAAGGAAAAGGTGGGAAAGAAGACATAAACATGAAAGAGAACTTTAAAATAATAAAATGGTTTAGGGTCAGATGTTTTCTAAATACTTCTTGCCTGCTTATCCGCTCACACCCTATTCCACGTCCCAAATTTTACCATTAACAAACTACCTCATTTTCAACCCCTTTGCAAAATGCACTTGTGTACCTTTCAACTAAGAAAAATATATTCTCAGTAATACTTTGATGGCAGGATTGATTTTTCTTCTAACAAACTATACATGCTTAATGCATTGAGTAGCACCATCAGCAGAATTCTGCAAACATGGGTAGACTGCTTAGGATATGAATGCTGCCTATTGAAGATAAAGGCAGAATCAGTACTTGATTGGTAAGTTAAAACCCAGAAAAATCTAGTAAGTCCTGGTACAATATAGGCACCTAATTTACTTAATTACATTTTCCACATTTCATATAGGCACACATAATTTTATAAGTAATAAGACAGTTTCTTATGAAAAATATTTTGTAATTTACAAAGTTCACACGAATTGAGTGTGTTTTTCTTCAAATCCATACACACACAGAAAGAAGTAAGAACTTGATCTTCTGAAACACAGAGGTATGCTTCATTCTGGGTAACTAAGTTACCTAGATTGCTAATGTTTGCTCTTTTTTAGAAAGTTTTAGTTTCAGTCGTATACAATTAATTTCTTGTAAAATAAGTGTTTAAGAAATGATGGGTTAACTCAATTCAAACTATCCCACTGAAAACAAATAGAAATACAGAACAAAATATTAGTTTTGTTTGGTTGATTTATGCTTTC
Organism: Eschrichtius robustus; assembly: GCF_028021215.1. Taxonomy (NCBI): domain Eukaryota; kingdom Metazoa; phylum Chordata; class Mammalia; order Artiodactyla; family Eschrichtiidae; genus Eschrichtius; species Eschrichtius robustus. The sequence goes on from NC_090828.1 coordinate 87,931,867, forward strand.
AACTGTCTCTTGGAACCAAGAGAATTAGAGTTGAGGTCTTCTAAGGAAGAGCTATCCCAGTAAATACCTCACACTTACAATCCAGATTTGTAATTTTCTAGGTTCCCAGACCCTGGGAGTAAGAAACTAAAAATAACCAGCCATCACAAAGATAGAAACTCAAGTATGAATCACCTCATCCCATGATCCAGAAGCAAAAGCAAATTATCTTTGAAGGAAGGTAACAGCATTTAGGGCCTCAAATTATCTATGAATTTAATTTTAAAAAATTATGGACAATGTCTGGCATTCAATAAGAAAAAAATAACCTTGCAAAAAACAAGAACCGAATAAAAGTTAAGAAAAAGAACATAACACAAGCAGATATTAGCTTTAGCAGACAGATTTTAAAATAACTGTGAGAAATTTGTTTAAAAAAGTGAATTCATGATGAAGAATTTCATCAGAGAAGTAGAAATTTAATATAAAAATAAAACCAAGTGGAAAATTTAGAACTAAAATTTATTATATGTGAATTAAATCATCAAGGAAGCATGGGTTTTAAGGAGGATTAAATTCAGTTGAAGAGGAAATTAGTAAACTGGAAAATAGATCAGAAGAAATTGTCCAGACTGAAGGAAAGAAGAATAGAAATATAGACTATGAGTCATAGACAGGAAAGTTCTATCATATGCATAATTGGAGACCCAAGAGGAAAATATGGAAATAATTAGAAGTAATATATGAAGATATAATGGCCCAGAATTTTCCAAAAATAATGAAACACATCATCAGATATTCAAAAAATGATTCAACCCCCAAGGAAGATAAGTAAAAAGATCATATTTAGACATAGAATAAAGCTGCTAAAAACAAAGAAACAAGAAAACCCTAAAAACAGCTGGAATGGATAATAAAACATGCACATAAACACATATACTGTCTACTATCATTGAAACTATAGTAAAACTGGGAACTAATTTTTCAACAGAAACAAGGGAATCTAGAGGAAAACTGAATTATATTTTGTAAGTGCTAAAGAAAACAACTACCAAGCTAGAATTCTGATTGCCAACAAACACATGAAAGAGTGCTCAACATCACTAATCATTAGAGAAATGCAAATCAATACTACAATGAGGTATCACCTCACACCAGTCAGAATGGCCATCATCAAAAAATCTACAAACAATAAATGCTGGAGAGGGTGTGGGGAAAAGGGAACCCTCTTGCACTGTTGGTGGGAATGTAAATTGATACAGCCACTATGGAGAACAGTATGGAGGTTCCTTAAAAAACTACAAATAGAACTACCATACGACCCAGCAATCCCACTACTGGGCATATACCCTGAGAAAACCATAGGTCAAAAAGAGTCATGTACCAAAATGTTCATTGCAGCTCTATTTACAGTAGCCAGGACATGGAAGCAACCTAAGTGTCCATCGACAGATGAATGGATAAAGAAGATATGGCACATATATACAATGGAATATTACTCAGCCATAAAAAGAAACGAAATTGAGTTATTTGTAGTGAGGTGGATGGACCCAGAGTCTGTCATACAGAGTGAAGTAAGAAAGAGAAAAACAAATACCATATGCTAACACATATATATGGAATCTAAAAAAAAAAAAAAAAGATAAAATGGTTCTGAAGAACCTAGGGGCAGGACAGAAAAAAAGATGCAAATGTAGAGAATGGACTTGAGGGCATGGGGAGGGGAAGGGTAAGCTGGGACGAAGTGAGAGAGTGGCATATATACACTACCAAATGTAAAATAGATAGCTAGTGGGAAGCAGCTGCATAGCACAGGGAGATCAGCTTGGTGCTTTGTGACCACCTAGAGGGGTGGGATAGGGAGGGTGGGAGGGAGACACAAGAGGGAGGAGATATGGGGATATATGTATATGATGTATATGTATAGCTGATTCACTTTGTTATAAAGCAGAAACTAACACACCATTGTAAAACAATTATACTCCAATAAAGATGTTAAAAAAATATATATGGCAAAACAAATACACTAAAAAATATACTATTTGTCAGCCATAGGCTTGAATTAAAGAAACGTTTTAAAAAGAAAGATAATAAAGCCAGAAAGAAGCAAAGATTCAGGAACAAGTAATAACAAATCAAGAGATTAGCCATTTGCACTTATTTTAAAAATACTGGCAAACACCACAGCAATAATAGCAACTTTGAAGGTTATTGCATTATCTTAGAAATGGTAAATGTACTAATTTATATTAAACATTAACAAATCAATAATATGTTTAATTTATAATGTAGCTATGAAAACTAATGAGAATGTAAAGTACCACATTAATAGAAAAAACATAAGATAATAAGAATGTATAATTAATCAAAAGAAAGCAAAAATGATGATAAGAAAATGGAGAAAGTATGACAGATAGTGTATAGTGAGACAGTTGACTTAAGACCATATAATTCAGTGATTACACTAAATGTAATGGATTAAAAATTCCAAATAAATGACAAAAATGCTATAACAGATAAAACAAAACAAAACTTCTTACAAGAGATCTGAAATAAAAATGCTGAAAGAAAAATGTTGGGAAAAGATATTCACATAACCCAAAACAAAATAAAGCTGGTATTCCTATATAAAATTAAAAAAAAAAAAAAGACTTTAGGGCAAGAAGCATCATAAGGTAGAGAAAGACGATATATCAATTCTTAAATTGTATGCATATAATAAAATACCTTTAATATTTAAACAGAAAAATAAATGAATAGAACTAAAAGTCAAATCCATTATCACAGTGGATAAACACATGGCTTTCAGTACAGAGAAAAAGAAGACAAAACAATCAGTGAAACTATAGATCTGACATTTGCCAAATTTGTTTCTGTTTTTTTTTTTTTTAATTTAAGGTTATATTATAAAAGTATTTATCAAACACTTACTGTGTTCTAGGCAATATTTTAAGCTCTATATTTAGTAATACAATGATCAATGACAACTACCTTGATTTCATTAGGTTTATAATCTCTTAGGGAAAGGTGAGAGAAAAATAAACAATTGAATGAGATAATTTCAAATGATAAGTGCTATGAAGAAATTAAAATCAAGTGACATGATAGTAGATGGGTACCTAGTGGTGGCAAGCTGTGAATTTCAAGAAAGAATTCTCTGAGGAGATAACATGTGAGCAGAGATCTTGTGAATGTGGAGAAAGAACTAGACATATTTAAACAGAGCACACTAAGTATAAATGAATAAATTTTTGAAGCCTCAAATGAATACATTTTATGAATATAATTATATGTTGGAGATGTTGCTCTAATGTATCCCTCATACCACCTTAACTATGCCCTTCTCCCTGCCAATCTCCCACAAGCCTAGGACCAACAACTCTTATTGTTTGTTTGCCGGGACAGAAGGTGTTGCACAAATACTCTATAGAGCTATTGAAGTGCAGTTGTCTTTCTCATCTTCTTCACATATGTGATTGAGATGTTTTATGCCTCTGGAACTATAAAGACTTACGCTTTTGAGGTACAAATGACTACTAGCTTCTACCTCTTTCATGTGATCTAAGCTGAGTACAGCTGCAAGCAACATTAAATGTGGGATGGGTAGCCATATTTTTCTGAATCAATATATCTTCATTGCTTTTAGTTCTCTTATTCTTCACTGCTGAATAAACCTGCAAACCTTCATCGTCTCTAACTATAGCTCCTCTTTAGTTATTTTCTGTATTATGTGGGGGTTAATGGAGGCTATGGATAGCTTATAGAAATTCCTGCCTTGTGCATCTCCCTCCTTTTTCTGAAATGCAAGTAAAAGGAACTCTCTACCTGAGATGAAGTCAACTAATACTTAAGGAGCTCAATGTTTTGGGGAAGAAATATCCAAAACATATCAAAGAGTGAGCCAAAACATCAACTATTATTTTTAACAGTGGCTGTGTTCATGTGTTAGCCCATTGTATCTATTTTCTTCTATTTTTTTTGTTTTTCATTGGTATTTGCTATGTTTTTATGAGGAATGCACAGTACTTTCATAGTAGAAAAAAAGCAAAAATGTTAAACATTATAAATGAAGAAGTTATCTGGGGAAGAATTCTTAACATTTCTAAAAGAGAAGGCAACAACAGCAAACTACTATAAAAACATAAATAGAAACAAGCACACGGGGGTGGCTATTGGTGGCGGTCATAGACAGTTCCTTTCAAATGACCTATGATCAGTTTGAATGCTTTTCCAGGGTCCTCAAGGTGGACACACTTTCTGATGTAAAGGAAATGGAGCTGTGTAACTACTCAGACCATGTTGGCTTGCCCTCTGTTCTGTTGGTCCTTAACAATCAGCTCCTGGTTGAGAAGTCTGGCCTTTCATAAGCTTCACCAGTGAAACTACACACTTTGATTCTTTTCCACAGTGAACTGAGCAACAGCTGTCCATCAGGTCTACTGATAGCTTCTTTGATAGCTCGGCCGAATTGTGCATTCCAGGGTGTTCCAAGTATTGTTTATCTGCCAAAGAGCTTCTTTTGTCTTTTCGAATTAATTCCAGGTCCTGACCTGAACCTCAATCCTGAAATCCCCAAAGGCTGATGTATGAAAAGGCATGCTCTCCAACTTACACCTAAGTACCCAGATATTCACCCTTAGAAAAACTCTCAACCTTGAAAGAATAAAAAAAAAAAAAGAAGAAGAAGAAGAGAAAGGGGAAGAGGAGGAAGGAGAAAATAAAGTGTAGGAACAGGAGAAAGTGTCCAGTGGACAAAATGAAGCATGGGTGTATCAAAAATCAAACTGTACTTTTGAACTAAGATTTAGATTTTGATTTGGGAGAATATAGCAAAAAAAATAAAGTATATTAGGAAGAAAAGTGTAATAAAGCTTTCTGCTTCTGTTTAGTTTTCAAAGGGTTTACTTTAGTCTCCTCTGTTAAAACAAAATGCATACTATATGCTCCCCTGTCATTATTGGTGTCATTTCCAACAATACAGGGCAATATTTTTTTCTCTAGAGAATAAGCCAGTCACTTTAGATTTTTCCAAATGCTGACTCTTATTTCCTATATGTTACCTTTTTATATATAAGGGTAAGCCAGAAGAAATAAAACTAAAATACAGACTGTAAAGTGACAGAAACTCTCTATTTTGACTTTGTCAAACTGGAATCACTTAGAATTCTGCCAGTTCAGTTACTCTTGTCCTATTGGCTTTCTCTCGATGAATACGTCCTTGTCAGGAGAACAACTAAAACCCACTTCACGAAAGTTTAAAAAGACACTTTGGCCTGTAAAACACAGGATGCCTTCAGAGTCAGGCATTGAAAAGGTAAGGAAAAGGCAATCTGCAGAGACAAACACAATTGAAAGTAAATAAATTGTAGGGTTTAATCGTGAACATTCTTTTACCTGTGTTCAAGGAGATAAAGCTATTCTCACAGCCTCAGTATATTTAGAAATGGAGAGGAACTTTGAGAGTGTCCAGATATACCTCTGTGCTGCTGGAGCCATTTTAACCTGAAGTGAATCAGAATGTGATTTATTTATTTCCTAGCATTTATTATTTAAATTAAAGACACAAGCTGAGCTTTGGAAGTATTCATTGGTGTAGCTCTCCAGCAGAAAATAATGAATACTTCAAAAAAAAAAAAAAAAAAGAATACTTCAGGCATGTGAATCGGCACCATCAGCCTGTTAACATTTATTGACAAAAAAGAAAAAGGGGAAAGTAGAAGATGAAAGGAGACATGGGAATACATTTCTTTGTAAACCTTTATTTTTTATACTGCGAACTTAAAATAAATTCTCAATTTTATTCATCAGTTATACCCCAATAAAGCTGGGGAAAAAGGCTCAACTTTGCTGTCTGGAGTTGGACTGAGGACTTTCAACAGCATGTGGATTATGCGTTGTTACAAATGAAGGGATGGAGGAACAGTCAGTAACAAAGGGACACTAGCAAGGACTAGGAGAGAAGAAAATTGAAGTAGGAAGAGCTGTAACTTTGCAGTAACCAGATTTTAGATATAAGGCTTAACATTCAAATCTTCCCCAGCTATTCTTATTGACCTAAGTCATCTCAAACATTAAACAAGATTTTGAATTTCATTTTTTTTTTTTTACAAAATACTTAATATGATACCTGACATGCAGTAGACACTCACCAAATGACAGCAAATATCCATGTGTGTTCTGGGCTCAGTGTTCAGGTGCTGCATGATACACACATACCTCCATTTCACCAGAATAAATGGAAGCATCACTTCAGAGTCATTCATATATCAAGTTTCTCCTTAACAAAACTACAGGTGATCTATTTACTCCCTCCTCTGGAAATATAATAGCCTTTCCCCTTAGATCAGTCTTTTAATGGTTTTTTCTACTGATATATTTTCCTTTTACCTTTCTTTTCCTTCTTTATTTTATTTTTGTTACTATCTTGGAAAGCTAGCCTCTGTTGCCGTAGCTAACAGAGGAAGAACCTGTATGAAAGTAGTCATTGGTAAGTGGCCATCTTCAATTTATTGTTGAAAACATCATTCGGATCCTCAGATGATTCCTTCATAATGCTTGTCTAGGGAAGCAGAGTAACAATGATTTAATTTGAAAGCAAGGAAATTGTTCCCTGAGCTATAAGTAAACAAATGAATGGAAAATGTCTCCTTCCTTTACTCTGTGACAAACTTTCTACTGCTTTGGATCCTTCTAGTACCTTGCTTTCTTGGTACTAGATAACATGGATTGTGGTCTCTTTCACACCTTAATCCTTTGACCCTTCTTCTACTGTGTGAAAACTAGAATATGTCTGTCAAAGCTTCATAGTTGTATTCTAAAGACAACTAGGCAACAGTGGATGTGGACTTCAGAAATTGAATGCTAGGACTTGAATAGTGATGTTAGAATGTGGCCAGGGGCCAAGCAAAAATTCATTTAAAGTGAAGGGAAAAATTCCAGAAGAGACAGTTCAGAGCATATTTGTCAATATTTATTTTGACATTGAAAGTTGCTTTTTGACCTGTCTCTTGACAAAGCCTTGCTCTTTAAGAGGAAAAAAAAGACCTGACTGATATGAACATCATAATTGCACCTTTACCTAAGATCTCAAATATCTTTGAGAGGTTTTGCCAAATTTCCTATCTGAAAGCATCATTATTCATTATATGGCTTTTCACTAGGATGTACATATTATGAACTAAAGAGAAGGAAGGGTTATTATGGAAACCTGGCCTAAGGAAGTAGGATTGGTTTAAGAGCTACATCTGTTAGAAATACAATTAAGAGAGTGTTTTCCTATAATGCTGGGCTAGGCTAACCTGGTCATCTGACATGTTGCCTGGCTTGTACAGGGATTTCATAAAATCCATGCTTAGGGCATTCTCTTTTCTGTAATCATTCACATTACTATGTGTCCATTTACCCAAAGCTAAAGAGAAGTCAAGTGTTCAGAGTAATATAAAGCTTTAAAGATTTCCTTTGTGTGATCTTTTCTAGTTTTGCCGTAATATAATTTTGTTTTCGTGGGTTGGGAGAGAGGTAGGGCCTGCACATGCGGCTGGGTGGAACTATGGCTCACTAGGGGTCTCTGTGTAGGAACTTCTAGATGGCTCAGATAAGTGATGGCAGGTCAGGGCAAGTCTCTCCAGTGGGGTAACTTTTGGTGGATTCTTCAGCTTTTCACTAGCATAATATTAAAACCATAGAAGGTTGACAAACAATATCCTTTTGAACTACCCAGTTTCACCTCTCCTTCTACCAGTCCAGTTCTCTCTGATGAGCTGTTTCAGTGGCAAATGAAATAAAAACCCATGGTATTAACCTGTCATATTATGAAACCCTTTTTTCTCTGCTGCATACATTTGGCACAGCTGTGCATTTTGCATTTCAATATCCCTCCACCAGTGGGCTGCTTGAAACTATTGCTTTTCTATGGGAAATTAAGCAGGGAGCTGCTTAATGCTCCTTGTTAGTTTTTTAATAAAAATGAAAGTGAGAAGCCAGCAGTACCAAGAGCAAATGCCTGCAGGACACCATGGCTGTGCTAAAAGCAAAGAGGAGGAACCAAAATGCATATTACCTTTAAACTGCCCCTGCATGGATGGCTTTGCAGTACCCATTCCACTGTGGTCCTACGAAATTGCCTCTCAAATGTTGTTTAGAGGTTATGTTAAATTGGGAGAATCTTCTCCTGGGATCATTAGGCAGCTCTCAATTTGATTTCCTAATAAAATATTGAAAGATACAATGTAGAGGCAGAGCTACAGCTATGGAATTTGTGTGGCTTCTGTGGATTCAGGGGTCAAGAAGAGGAGGACAAAAAATAGAGGGATGGAGAGAGAGAGGAAGCAAAGAGACTGGGAGAATGAGACATAGAAAGAAGAAACACAAAAAGAAGATAAGAGGCTGAAACAGACTGAAAGGCAGAGAAAGTCAGAGTGAGAGAAAGACAGAAAAAGAGCAGAAACAGGAAAGATGAAAGAGAGAGAGAAAGAGAAGAGAAAGAGGGTGGCCAGCACTCTGAACATGAGTGTCTGGCATGGCATTAAACAGAAACAGTTCACCTAGGCTTAGCCCTTGATCTCACCAAACTCATTTCTAGAGCTAAATACCAGACTTTCAGGGAAAACAATTCAAAATTGATCCTTATTTCAATGCAGTCCATGTCTGGTGGAGTGTTGCAGAGATTTGCAATTGTAAACATGAAATTAGTCATTAGCAACAGTGTCCCAAAGCAATAAAGATTTTATTTCTTTTCCTTCCTTACTTTTGTTACTTCTCTGCTAACATGCATACAATTAAATTTATTGAGATGACAAAACTCAATAATCCAGTTTTCTAAATAGTGACATGAACTAACTTTAAACCTTAAAAAGTTTACTGTACAACAGGCTGTTGACTAAAAAAAAATGCACAATGTGGGAGTTGTGAGTTGAGAGAAATTGACAAGAATGTAATAATAGTGAGGAGGACTTTGATACCTCAATTGTTATGTCTTAGAGACAAAATGGTTAACAATGGTTAGATCATAGAAACAGAAAAATCAATAAGGAAACATTGGTTTTAAACTGTATGCTAGACCAGATGGGTTTAACAGATATTTATTTACAGAACATTCCATCCAACTGCAGAATACCCATTCTTCTCAAGTGCACATAAAACTTTCTCCAGAATAGATCATATGTTAAGCCACAAAACAAATCTTGATAAATTTAAGAAGATTGAAATTCAAGCAACTTTTCCAACCACCATGATATGAAACTAGAAATCAGTTATAAGAAAACTGGAAAAAAAAAAAAAAACCCAGAAAACTGGAAAATTCACAATATGAATTAATATGTGGAGATTAAGCAACGTGCTACTAAACAACCAATAGGTCAAAGAATATGAAAAGAGAAACTAAAAAAAAACTTGTAATAAATAAAGATGGAAATACAATAAAATTTATGAGATGCAGCAAAAACAGATCTAAGAAGTATATTTACATGATAAATGCCAACATTAAGAAAAAAATAAGAGCTCAAATAAACAACCTAACTTTACACATCAAGGATCTAGGCAAAAAAAAAAAAATAATAATAGTAATAATAATAATACCCAATTTAGTAGAAGGATGGAAATAACAAAGATCATTGTGGAAATAAATGAAATATAAATTAAATCGACAATAAAAAGATCAGTAAAACTAGGAGACATTTTTTAAGATGAACAAAATAAACCTACCTTTTGCTAGAGTTACCAAGAAAAAAAGAGAAAGGACTCAAAGTCAGAAATGAAAGAGGATATATTACAACTTATAGCACATAAACATAAAGGGTCATAAGAGACTACTATGAACAATTATATGCCCACAAACTAGACTACCTAGAAGAAATGGATAAATTCCTAGAAACATACAACCTATCAGGACTAAATAATGAAGAAACAGAAAATCCAAACAGACTGATTACTAGTAAAGAGATGTAGTCAGTAATCAAAAAAAGTCTCAATAAACAAAAGCCAAGACAAGATGGAGTCACTGGTGAATTCTATGAAACATTTTAAGAAAAATTAATACCAATTATTTTCAAACCCTTCCAAAATGGAAGATGAGGGAAACTTCCAAACTTCTTTTATGAGGCCAGCATTACCCTGATACTAAAATCAGCCAAAAAAGCTACAAAGAAAGAATATTATAGGTCAGTATCCCTGATGAGCATAGATGCAAATATCCTCAACAAAATATCAGCAGACTGAATTCAACAGTACATTAAAAGGATCATTTACTATGATCCAGTGGGATTTATTCCAGGGATGCAAGGATAGTTCAAAGTTTGCAAATCAATCAGTCATCAGATTTACAAAATGAAGGAAAAAATCATTGATCAATCTCAATAGATGCAGAAAATTAATTTGACAAACTTCAACATCCGTTTATGATAAAAACTCTTAACAAACTGAGTATAGAAGAAATTAACCTCAATTTAATAAAAGCCATATATAACAATCCACAGCTAACATATTCAGTGGTAAAAAACTGAGCGTTTTTCCTCTAAGATCAGGAAGAAGACAAGGATACCCACTCTCAGCACTTTTAATCAACATAGTATTAGAAGTCCTAGCTAGAGCAATTAAGCAAGAAATATAAATAAGATTCATCCAAATCAGAAAGAAGTAAAACTGCCTCTATTTGCAGATGACATAATGTTTTATATATATATATATATATATATATATATATATCCCTAAAACTCCACCCAAAACAATTAATAAATGAATTCGCTAAAGTTATAGGATACAAAATCAATATACAAAAATCAGTTGTTTATACACAGTAAGAATGAACTATCAGAAAGAGATATTAAAAAATAATCCCATTTGCAATTGCATCAAAAAAAAATACTTAGGAATAAATGTAACCGAAGAGGTGAAAGACCTGTACATTGAAAACTGTAAGACATTGGTGAAAGAAATTGAAGGAGACACAAACAAATGGGAGCATATTCCATGCTAATAGGTTGGAGGAATTAATGTTAAAATGTCCATATTATCTAAAACAATCTACAGATTGAATGCAATCTCTATAAAAATTCCAAAGCTATTTTTCACAGAAACAGAAAAAAAAAAACAATTCTAAAATTTGTATGCAAACACAAAAGACCCCAAGGAGCCAAAGCAATCCTAAGAAAGAAGAACAAAGCTGGAGACATCACACTATTTTTAAATTAAATTTCAACACTATAGTAATCAAGACAGTATGATATTGCATAAAAACAGACCCATAGATCAATGGAACAGAATCAAGGCCTCAGAAATACACATATATTGTCAATTAATTTACAACAAAGGAAGCGAGAATATACAATGAGGAAAGGATAGTCCTTAAATGGTGTTGGGAGAGCTGGATAGACAAGTACAAAAGAATGCAACTGTACCCCTTTCTTACACTATACTGAAAAATCAACTCAAACTGGATTAACGACTTAAATTTAAGACCTGAAACTATAAAACTTCTAGAAAAAAATAGGGGATAAGCACCTTGGCTTTGGTGTTGGCAATGATTTTTTTTTTTTTTTTTTTTTTTTACACCTAAAGCAAAGGCAACAAAAGCAAAAATCAACATGTGGTATTACATCAAACTAAAAAGCTTCTGTAAAGCAAAGGAAATCCCATCAACAAAATGAAAAGACAACCTACAGAAGGGGAGAAAATATTTGCAAATCATTTATCTGATAAGTGGGTAATATCCAAAATATATTAAGAACTCACACAACTCAATAGCAACCAAAAAACAATCCAATTAAAAAATGAGTAAAAGAACTGAATAGACATTTTTCTAAAGAAGACATGCAAATGGGCGACAGCTTCATGAAAAATGCTCAACATCACTAATAATGCAAATCAAAACCATAATGAGATATCACCTCACACCTGTTAGAAGGCCTGTCATCAGATAGATAGCTGATAACAAGAGCTGGCAAGGATTTGGAGAAAAGGGAATGCACTGTTGGTAGGGATACAAATTGGTGCAACCACTATGGAAAACAGTATGGCAGTTTCTCAAAAAATTTAAAATAGAACTACCATATCATCTAGCAACCCCACTTCTGGGTATATATCCAAAGGAAATGAAAACAAGATATCAGGATATTGAAGAAATATCTGCACCCCCATATTCATTGTGGCATTATTCACAATAGAAGCAACCTAATTGTCCAACAGTGGATGAATGAACATATATATATATATATATATATATAATGGAATATTATTCAACCACGAGAGAAAAGTAAATCGTTTTGTTTGAGACAGTGTCAGTGGACCTGGAGGGCATTATGCCAAATAAATAAGCCAGACAGAAAAAGACAAATAGTTCATGGTCTCACTTTTGTGGAATCTAAATAAATATTCAAACTCACAGAAACAGAGAGTAGCAAAGTGGTTCACAGGGACTAGGTTGTGGGGGAAATAGAGGGAATTTGGTAAAGGGGTACAAACTTTCAAACATAAGATGAATAAGGTATGAGGAGCTAATGAATTACATGATGACTGTAGTTGATAGTCAACACTGTATTGTGAAATTATTGAACAATAATTTAAGAGACTAAAACTTAGATGTTCTCACACACACACAAAGATAAGTATGTGAGGTGATGGATATGTTAATTAACTAGATAGGAGGAATCCTTTTGCAATTCATATGTGTATCAAATAATCATGATGTGCACTTTAAATATCTTACAATTCTACTTGTCAATTATACTTCAATAAAGCTGAAAAAAAGGTGTCCAAACCAAACCTTGTCCATGAATGTCCATAGCAGCAGTATTCATAATAACCAAAAAGTGCAAACTACCGAAGTGTCCATCATTGGCTGAATGGATAAACAAATGTGATTTATCTACAATGGAATATTATTTGGCTATAAAAAGGCATGAAGTACTGATACATACTGCCACATGGGTGAACCTGGAAAACATTAGGCTGAGTAAAAGAAGTGAGAGATAGAAAAATCCACATATGCTTGTTCCATTTATATGAAATATCCAAAATAGGCAAATCCATGCAGACAGAAAGCAGGCTAGTGGTTATCAGAAACTGGAGGTTGAGGGGATTGGGGAGTGACTGCTAACGGGTAAGGAGTTTCTTTTTGGAGTGATGGAAATGTTCTGGAATTAGAGAGTATTGATGGTTGTACAACATTGTGAATATACTAAGGGACACTGAATTGAACACTTTAAAATGGTTAATTTTATGTTATGTGGATTTTTATCTCAGTTTAACAAATGAAAAACAATAAAAGACTGATGTGTGCTTCAACATGGATGAACCGTAAAAACATCAGCTGAGTGAAAGAAATCAGTCACAAAAGACCATGTATTATATGATCCGATTTCCATGAAATGTCCAGAATAGGCAAATATAGTTAGAAAGTAGAAAAGTGGTTGCCTTGTGGTGGGGCTGGAGGTGGGGAAGGTTGGAATGTTATAGTTAAAGAATATTTCATTTATTTGGGGGTTGATGAAAATGTTCTAAGATTGACTGTGGTGATGGTCACACAACTGTGAATATACCAAAAATACTTGAGTTGTACACTTTAAATGTGTGAATGTTACAGTAAACTGAACCTCAATAAAGCTCATAAAAAAGAGAGAAGTTGGTCATAAAAAAAAAACAGAAGAATAGCCAATGAGCACATGAAAAGATGCTCCGCATCATTAGTTACCAGGGCGTTTCCAATTAAAACCACAATAAGAAACCACTACACACCCATGAAGGTGTATGTCTACCCAAAGATTTGCATATGAATGTTCACAGAAATTTATTTGTAATAGAAACTGGAATCAATCCGAATGTCCAGGAACAGGTGAATGGATAAACAATAATGCCCTGTGATAAAAATAAACAACGAACTATTGATTCCTGCAGCAATATGGATGACTCTCAAAAACTCTAGTAGACGCAAACTCACCTATAGTGACAGAATGCTGATCGGTGATTGCTGGGAGGCAGGGGGTGGAAGGAGAGATGGATTAAGAAGGAGCATGAGAAAAGTTTAGGGATAATGGAAATATTCATTATCTTGACTGTGGTGATGCTTTCGTGGGTGTATTCATATGTAAAGACTCAGCAAATTGTACATTTTAAATAGGTCAGTGGGTTGTATATCAATTTTATCTCGATAAAGTTGTAAAAAAAATAACAAAAAACTGTCAATGCACTCTTGTTACCTTTGGATTAAAATCTAGCTTGCAAGCAGGTAATCAAAAAAAAAAAAAGAGAGAGAGAAGTTGGGGTCATCTCTTCTAAACCCTTGCTTCAGTAAGATAATGTTTATTTTATACTTAAAGATATCAATATGCCCTAAATTTATAAGAATATTGTTATCACTTACTTAAAGAAAATAATGTGTGAATTCTAAGACTCTCTAAAGATAGATATTTGGTAAGAGGGAGAGAGAGAAGAATGCTCTTACAAATTATTTCTAAGGAAAAATCTCTGCTTATCTCACCCATTCCTCATCTGCCTTTGGTTTGGTTAATACTTTGGGTCATGGGGATCATGAAGAGCAAGTCTCAAATGACTTTTACAAAGTTTTGAGCTTAATGTAAAAATTGAATGAGAAATCTCATATTCAAGCATTTCTCTGTGTATTAGCCTGGACTGCGAACAAAAGGAGTAGAAGATGAAAAAGATTTCCGTTGAAATCCAGGAGTTACAGAGAGAGGAGCAGCACACTCAGAGGTCAGGGATCCCAAAGCCAGCGTCCTGCCTTCAGACTTCCCACAGAGAAGACACCTCAGAAAAGTAAACACGAAAAAGAAGAAAGATGGGGAGAGGGTATTGAAAGTGGGAGGTGGAGAAAAATATATCAAAGGAGAAGACAATTTTGGATGGCTCATATGGATGTTATTCTTCTTTTTTCCTGAATGGAAATTAAAATCTGCCTGATGGTGAGACTGCATATCAGGTGACATGATGTGACTCATACAATTGACTACCCAAGTACTCAAAAGAATCAAAAGTTTTGGGGTAATCAAATGTTTCAGACAACTCTTCAACATACTTTTAATAATATCTCTGCCTCTGTCTTTCCACATTTTCTGGTTATGTGATAAAGAGACTTATCTGATTTCAGTCTTCCTTTGCCTGGCCTTTTCATATCTCCAGTCTGTTTTAAGTTTCAACAGTTAGCCCAATATGCCAGTTTTATTCAAGGAACACAGTTTCTCACTTATATTATTTCTCTCTATTTGCCTCCCTCTCCCTCCTTCCAGACCTACTCACAGACTAGCAAAAATGTGTATCCTTTATTTGATCTCCCTGCTGTAATTTAGAATATCTTAGGATTTTCCAGGTTGTAATGTGGTATTCAAGTTGTCTGACTTAATATCAGAGTAAGTTGTACACCAAAGGAATTTTGCAAATGAAACGCTTAAAGACAAGATGATGACACATCACAGTTTTCCTTTTCTAGTCAAAAGCACTACAGTGTATTAGGTGGAAATCATCAATGTCTCAGGAAGACACAGTAACTCAAAACTGCTACAGCACTGCAAGGTTCTACAGTTGGGGAAGAAAGAATAAAACTGCCAAAAGAGCATCAAGGAAGTTGAGAAAGTGATAAAGTCTGAAAATGCATTTATGAATGACAAGTATGTGGGTTTTATCAACTCACTTTCAGAAAAGTTGAAAAAAATGCAGATATTATGTTTTTTCTCCTATTATTATTATTGTTATTGAATGCTTCCAACAGCAGACCTGTTTTCTTTAAAGGAAAGAATTTCATTAGGAATCACCCGATTTCATGTCAGTCTGTTATTTTCCTCTCAAACCAGCATAGGATAGCAGTTGATGCCTGGTGGCTAACCTCCTGGTAATTGATGCAGCTTCATTTGATGATTAATTATTCATTGAGCACCTACGGTGCCCAGGGAAAGCCTTGCAGTCTTGCTAGCAACTTGCAGCTTGCTAGGCAAACAACGACCAAATGAGGCAAACAAAAATGTGACAAATTTACTCTTCTCCTGTGAGTTCTGGATCCTCGAAGAGGGAGGGTATTCCCAAAATGAGATTAGGGTCTGCATCATTTTAGAAATTTTAGCAAAATCATTTGAAAATGATTAGTGTAGCAGTGTGACAGCACTACAAATCAGGGATAATTTGGGACAGAGACTTTCTTTACTGGATTTAAAGTAGATTTAATATATATTTTGGATATATAGTTCAGAGTCTATATATATATATATATAAAACACATATGCGTGTGTGTGTGTATCTATCTATCTCTATCCATATGTAAATATGAGGTCCGTGGGTTGGGGGGGAAGACAAAAAATATTCATAAGGTAAAATATTTTCAACCTTTGGCTATGATAAATGAAAGAAAATTGACAGGGTATTTTTGTGGCTTTGAACACAAAACCCAAGCGTTAATACCATTTATAAGTAAAAGTGCCTCCTAAAAACAGGGCAGGTGATGATTCAATTGTGAAAATCAAAAACTGAAGGATAACTTTCCTCCCCCTCACCATCCTAACCCCTGGCAACCATTAATGTGTCCCCTTATTTCTGTAATTTTGTCATTTTGAAAATGTTACATAAATCGACTCATACAGTAAAAAAAAGCCCTCAAGGATAGAGATCTCCAGAGGTCTTTACTAGAGGGGACACAGTTAACTCATCCATGCTGCTAGGGATTCAGGGAAATTTAGTTCCAGTTCGGCACCTCATTCTCCAGACCATTGGTGGATTGCTTTGTCAGTCTCTGAGGCATGAAACTTGAGTTGTCTATATAGATTGTTACAACAAGCCACCGTAGGGTCCTGCCTCACTAACTCATGTGATTGCAGGTATTTCAGAGAAACCCATACATGCCATGGACTGTACAGAGCTTTGACATTCTTTCTCTACTGTATACCAGTTTACCAATGAGAACGTGGAGGTGAGAGGTGGGGTGTTCTCTTAAATTTAGAAAGTAGGTATAAGTTTGTAAGCATGAGGCTGAACAGCCCTTGTCATTTCATTTCTATCTGGGGTGACATTTTGAGCCCCATTCTTATTAACTTAAATGTCTAAAGCTACTAGGTTCATTGAATTTTTTGAAAACTTGCCCTTTTTGTTCATTTTCTCATCTGTCAACATTATAAAATGTAAATGACACAGCTACACAGAGAAAATCAGGGATCCTATTTAGTTTGTAAGTCTTAGAAGTCCTTCAAAACAAAGCTTATGCATACATAAAAACACTGATCAAAATGAAGTCTGCAGTCAAAACCAAATAAAGATCAGGCCAATGGCTCTCAGTAATAGAGGTTATAAAACCCAGGAGATGAAATGGATGTGATATGTGGATCTTTGTATCTCCAGCAAGTAAGGCAACATAATTTATAGAAAGCACTGCATTTACCTCCACAGAACTGGAAAGAGAACAGCCACCTCGCCCTTATTTCAGGGAACTGTCATTTCTTTCATGCCTAATGTGCTTTGGCCCAGAAAAATGTTAACCCGTGGGCTAATATATTAGACCTGTATTTTGATATATCCATTCTTCTTTCTGAAAACTTGTTGAACGACTGTCTTATCTTCCATATTCCCAAAATATCTTCTAGTCGATACTTTTTCTAGTAGGGTTGACAAATAAAATATAGAATCCCCAGATGATTTGAATTTCAGATGAAAAACAATTGAAAAATATCAGTATATACCATGCAATATTTTGGGCATACTTATACTAAAAAAAAGAAATCATTGTTTATCTGCAATTCTAATTTAGCTGGGTATCTTGTAGTTTTATTTGCTAAATATGGCAATCCTAAACATGGTAATTCTTAGAAAAATCACATACACTTTTAAAGGGTATGCTTATCTTCACCAAACCTATCACTCCCTCCTTAACTCTCCTGACTGATTATTAAAACCAGTAAGGTTATTTGTACATAATTGATGAAAACAATATTTATATTTCCTTCTGGCCCTAGAATCCCCAAAGAGTCAAGTATTTTCACTTCCTGTGATGTAGATCTCTTTAGCAGAACTATTTGATGTGGAAGCCACTGCCTTCTGTGGCTGCAAAGTGCACAGCCAGAAGTTCATTTGACCTCTTCACTAACCAGAGCCATCAATGCATTTCCACTTCATTTGTTTTCATTCCCTGAAGTAACAGCACAAACAGAAAAACTTCAGTAGAGCAATTATGTGACAGTGGGTGCTGAGGAAGGGGCCCAAAGTGACATGCTTTGGAGCATTAAAAATTTTGTAATCAATGAGACTTCTTACTCAGTGATGTGACTCATTTGTTTTTAAATATCTTGTGACCACATACAGTCTTAGCCTGGAGGTAGAAATACATAACTTTTCAGGAGACTTCGTAGAGGCTTGTGATCTTTACCTCTTGGAAGACTTGCTCTTGAATAGTAATTGCTGGTTTTTACCTATATAAATTTCTGATGATAAAATCTCCTACATTTGAAAAAAAAAAAGGTACTTCCTTTTATACTAGTTTAGAAATCTTTGCCCAAGAGGGTCCTTTTTCTTTAAGTTATCTGCCTGCATCTATTTCCTTAATGCTTTTATCCATTTTTTACAGTGTTGTTTTTTTTTCCATTTGTAAAGTGAAGATAGCACTGTTTACCTCCCTTAGTTGTCATGAGGATTAAATGAGATGAACGTCAAAATTCTTAGCTTAGTTCTGAACAACAGTAGTTTATTGTTTGACAGTGATTGACTAAATGCCTTCTGATGTGCTACTCATACCATTTTGCAACTAACTTATTAACATGTTTTCTATATAATGTTAAATGTGCAACTAACCTGCTTCTTGCTGCCACATGGAAGGTTGGATTCTGCCATTTTCTTGGCACAATTTGAAGGGATAATTGTTATAATTTCAGTGTTATTATGCATTTGTCCTAAAGGACTTCATGTTTTGTGTTGTTTTTATGATGTTAAATTTCTTTACTAAGTTGAGTATCATTTATAAACATCCCATTACCAAATTTAATACACATTTAGATTTCTTTAACTGATTGAATTTTAAATGGGATCAATAGGAACTTTGCCTAATTGTTACCCTTTATTGTTCACAACAGTTTAACACTTTTCAAAGAACCTCTCCACAAAGTATTGAAAACTATCATAATGTCTACACAAAAAGCATAATTAGAGGAAGATGATTGATTGATAGCCACATTTATTATAAATAGTAAATCAATAATACAAAAGGTTACCCTAAGATACCCCTACTCTCCTTAAAACATTGACAGCCTGAAGAATGGGGTTCAGAATAAAAATGTTAGCAAACCCATCGTAGGTAGCATTTTCAGTAATAAAAGATTCTTATAACCTCTTTAGCTAGGAAAATGAATAAATATCTCAAAATTAGATATAATATTGTTTTGTGTTATACAATTTTTGAGTTATATAACTGAATTATTATAATGGAGAAAGTAAAAAAAGAGGGCCAAAAGGAGCAGAAATCTTTTTAAAAATTAGCTATTTTGCTATGATTTTAATTAACTGATTGCCGTTTTTATTTCTGAAATTTAACTATCTCCTATAGTAGCCATGTTTTATCACTTCCTGTAATTACCTAAAACTTATATCACAACCACTGAAGAACATTAAAATTTCAAACATATTTAAAAAAATAAGGTAAATATAGGATCCTTAAATATTAGTGAGATACACATCTCCTAGGGCCTCAGGATATCAAATTATAGAAAAATAAATGAATGCAAAAACTCACTGAAATAAAAGAGTATTATTTTTTTTTTTTTTCTTTTTTTTTTTTTTTTTTTTTTTTTTTAATTTATTTATTTTATGGCTGTGTTGGGTCTTCGTTTCTGTGCGAGGGCTTTCTCCAGTTGTGGCAAGCGGGGGCCACTCTTCATCGCGGTGCGCAGGCCTCTCACTATCGCAGCCTCTCTTGTTGCGGAGCACAGGCTCCAGACGCGCAGGCTCAGTAATTATGGCTCATGGGCCCAGTTGCTCCGCGGCATGTGGGATCTTCCCAGACCAGGGCTCGAACCCGTGTCCCCTGCATTGGCAGGCAGATTCTCAACCACTACGCCACCAGGGAAGCCCTAAAAGAGTATTATAAAATGCAGCTCCAGTTGATACTTTTGCTCTTGGCCCAACTGCACCAGGTGTCAAGGTCTGTGATTCTAAAGTACTTTTTAAAATATTCAGATGCACAGACAAGCTCATACTTAGCCTTTAATTAAAACAGAATTTCTTCTTGAAGGGTAACTCATTTTTTAAAAACTGTGTTTGTCTTTCTGAGAACAGGGGCTTATATTTTCTCTTTCCATGGAGTCAATCTTAAAAGCTAATACAAAACTCTACATGCATCACAAATACAGCTAACCAATGCAACACACACTGCTTTTATGAATATGACATATAAGAATATGGGCCTAGTATTGCCCAAACTTGTTAGAGATATTGTCCAATTCATAACTACAAGTATGTGGATTCAAAAGTCAGTACATCATCATAAATACATTTAAAATTTAAGGGAAAAAACAATAATGAGTCATTTGGATGAGTTATCAAATAAGGGAAGACTGAAGGAGAATATTTTGACATAAGGCTTAAAGCCAAGAAACTGAAGATCCAGGGAGGATATAATAAGAGAAAGCAGGTGGTATTAAATTGGTGAGTGGAAGGTAGTTTGTATAACACTTACAGGAGCAAGTGTTCCTACATATCACATAATGATTAAGAACATGAACTTTGGATTTAAACATGTCTTGGTTTAAAACTTGACTCCTCTTTACTAACTGTGGGACTCTTCACAAGTTCTGGAAGTCTCAGGAACTTCTCAGTGATGGAGATGGTGATGATGATACATCTCTTATAGCTTTTTACATCATGAAGTCAGAGGATGCACGCAGAGGACATAACACTCATTACATGTAACAAATGGTAGCTCTTTCTATTCCATGGGTGCGCAGATCCATTTAAAGAGATATGGAATGAGCGGATTGCTTGTCACTATCTATTACACGAGGAAAAAATACAACTATGCCGTCAGAGGTCGATAATCATGCACACTTAAAAACAGAATTCAGCATTTAAAGACAAAGAACAATGAATTAGTATTTAGTATGAAAAATATCCAAACAAAAATATTTGGAACTATATAACATAGAAAATTAAATAGCACTTTTGTAATCCAGACATCTAGATATAATCACTTTCAACCTATAGTTTTCTCTTATCTCAGACTTTTAAAAATATATTCACATACACACATAGTCATTCACATACTTTCATTTAATTAATTAATTTATTTGATAAAAATTCAACTATGCCAAAAATAAGTATCTTGACATTTTTGGATATGGATATATTGCCATGTCAATATATTTGTTGATATTGACATATGATATGCTACATATTACTTCATTGCATATAATTTCATACTTTAATAATTAATGATGAACATTGAAAGTACTTTCAAAATTGTGTCATTATAAACAATATTAAAATAGAACTTCCATGAGACCATGTTGATGTAAGTAAATTATTGAAAAATAAATGAATGGGAGAGAATAGACAAATCTCTTGTACAGAAGGATTCCAAATAATTTATGTAGGTACTCTGCCCTCGAGGAGGTGAGTTGCACATGGTGACTTCCTTCCAAAAAGTACAGTACGAAAAGTAGAGAAACCAGACTGACAGTTCCTCATCTTGGTGATCATGTTTAACATTGATAGTCATAAGTTATGCTGATAGCATATACCCTTGTAATGAAAATGGCACTTTATCTCTGTGGTCTTCCTCTCAAAAACACATAACTCTAGTCTGATCATGAAACAAAATCAGACAAATCTTAATTCATGTCATTCTACTAAATACCTTCATAGGCCCTCAAAACTGCCAAAGCCATCAAAAATAAGGAAAGACTGAGAAACTCATAGCCAAGAGATACAGCCTAAGGAGACATGATGACTAAATGTAATGTGGTAACTTGGAAGGAATTTTGGAAAGGAAAAGAGACATTACGTAAAAAGTAAGGATATCTGAATAAAGTATAGACTTTAGTTAATCACAGTGTACCAGTATTGGTTCATTAATTGTAACAAATGTTCCAGGCCAAGGAAGATGTTAATAGTAGACCTGGAAGTAGGGTATATGGGAACCCTATCTTTGTAGCTTTTCAAACAAAATCTAAAATGTTACATAATAAAAAGGTTATTAATAAAATAAATAAGCCTTCTTATACAAATTTTTCCTACTAACAAAAATACCCGACATAAATTTCTAAGAATGGAAAAGTTTGGCTCAAAACATGCTCACATTTGAAATTCTTGAATATATACTTTCAATTCTTCCTTAGTAGTTGTACCATGTACATTTTTACCAACACTATCCTCTACTCAGAAAAATATAATCTTTTCAAATGTTTTCAATATGCTCAATTAAAATTGTATCAGTTTTAAAATTTGCATACACACTTAAAAATGAAGTTGAGTGTTCACGTTACTTGGCCATTCATACAGTTTATTAGGAATTATTATATATGCATATATGTAAATCAACAGGAATATTTTAACATTCATTCAAAATATTTCCCCAGTTTGAGATTATTTTCATTCTTGTCTATATACCCTTGTTTATAACTTTCCAGTGCCTAGAAGTATATTTGGGATGAGAGAAATCTACTGAGTGGAGTCAGTCAGAGCGTTCACATACTATTTTATTTTTCATGTCATCTCTACCTCTGGGAAAGACACTTGAAGCTGCCTTCCAGCTACAATTCTGCTATAAAAAATAAAGGAATATTGTATAATCAACTGATGACTGCAGTAGATTTATGTTCCATTTAAATTTAGAACAAAAAAGCTAAGTATTTTCCTATATATCTCTATGTTCAGTTTGCAGTGGATAATGCTGTGCAGGAGCAAACTAAATATGATAACCAATTCAAAATATACCCAAAAAATCAAGATAGTTGTGAAGAGCAAATAATTTTCAGAACTACCAGATAAAAATGTAAAATACTTATCATCTTTTATTATAATTCAACTGTTATATAAATTGCTTTTTATTCTGGTTATCTCTAAACTTTGTGATAATTTTTCCAGAAACATATTGACTTGAAGTAGAAAATTCTGCAACTGTAATAATCCTTATCAAAATGAATATCCTCTTTAAAAATCAAGTCCGGAATAATTATGTTCTTTATAGAAACCAATTAAGCAGTTTTTACTGTAAGTCAATACCAAGGCAAGGCTAGAACTAAAAACATCTGCTTAGACTTTAAGCATTTATGCCAAAGACGAATTGCTGACCAGTATTTTGCCATTTTTCCCTTTAGAAGTGTCTGAAGATCTGGGATAGTGTCTTTTTCCTCTATTCCCCTTAGATTTTATGAAAGCTGCACCATTACTGAGAAAAGTCAGTTTTATAAATCAGTTTTTTGGACAGATTCCAAATTTCTACTACAGAACTCTCTGCGCTGACTGATCCCTCAAATATAAAGCATCTATAACGAGCATCACCTTGTATGTTCCCTCAAATTTTTCAATACATGAAAAATCTGATTGAGAACATTCGCTGATATTTATTGTGCATGCATTAAGGGCTTTAAATAGGCAGTTTTATTTACTCCTCACATAATCTCATAAATCAATATTACTAATCCCCATTTTTTCAGATGAGGGAACTAAAACACAGAGCAATTAAGTAACTTACCAAATATCTCAAAGCTAGGAAAGTAGACAAGTCATTTGAAACATGCAGACTTCTTTAGAAACCATATCCTTAACCTTGTGTTGTGTTCCCTCATAGATCATAAATGGTACTGAGGCAACATTGGAAGAAAGATGCTATTAAAGTTATGACGTGGAAAAGTGGGAGAACAGAGGTGATATGGAGCAACTATAGTGATGCAATTCAGCTTGATGATATACAGAATAAAACCAGGTCTTTTCTTTAGACATTTAAAAACACTTCTTGAGTGTCTAATATGTATATTTCAGGCACTGGATTATCATTCACGTGAATACAAATAGACGTGAATAGTATTCTGTGGAGCTCATCATCTAATTGGGGACACATTAAAAATTATAATAATTGTGATAAAAAGGAAATAACTCTGAGTTATGGATATTATAGTGTGTCTATTTCTAGGCTGTGTGATTGACGAAGCTCACCTCAAGGAGGGAAGATGGAGCTGAGACCATGAATGAGAAGGCAGTAACTTGCTTAAAGTGGTATTTTTCCAGGGTGGAGCTGGTGCAGTGGCATGAGTAGGAAGATCAAAGTGGAATTTTTAGACTTAAAGAAGCCAATATAGATGAAATATAGAATGAAAGGTGAAGAATGGTATAAAATTACCTAGAGAGAGAGTCATGGGTTGAACCTTGAATGCATATTTATTTCAAGAACAATGGACAATCTTTGGAAGATTTTTAGCTCAGGAATAACACAAATATCTTTATCTTGGGTTGGCCAAAAAGTTCGTTCGGGTTTTCATAAGATGTTATGGAAGAACCTGAACGAACTTTTTGGCCAGCCCAGTATTTAAAATATATCACCCTGACCCCAGTGTGAGAACAGATTCAAAGTGGTCAAGATGGGAAGAGCAAAATGAGATGCAATCTGTTGTAACAGTCCAGGTGAGGTAGACTTTAACCACAGTGGTGGTGTTCGGGATGGAGAGATATTTAGAAAATATAAATGAAGAACATGGAAATTTATTTGGTATGAAATTAAAGAAGGACAGATTGAAACCTTTGAATTTCTAGTTTGCTTAACTTGATGGATGGTGGTCCCATTCATGAAAACAGAGAATGCTAGGGGAAGGCATGATATTTAAGGACAAAACTAAGTTTGATTTTGGACATGATGAGATTGAGTTGCCTTTGAAACATCCCAATGCAATTGCCATGTAGGAAGAGGATGATAAGAGTCTAGAACTCAGAAATGAGCTCTGGATAAAGAGATTAAAAGTAAATGAAACCACAGATGTGAATGTGATTGCCAAAGAAGAGATTGTATAGTGAAAAGATGAGAAATAAGACCAAATCTTGGGGACTTCCAGTATCTAAAATCTAAAAAATAGTAGGAGAAATTAGTAAATACTAACATAAATGGGTCAAAAAGATAGGTGTTGTGGTACAGCAGAAGAGTATATTGTTCCTGAAAGCCAAGGCAAAAGAGAATTTCAAAAGAAAGAGAACAATTAATACTACCTAATGCTACTGTGAGTTCAAATAGGACAAAGACTTAAAAATGTCCATTGACAATATCAACCTAGAGATAACAAGTATCTTTTTTGGATAAGCTGCTGGAATAACTTCATTATTTTTTTTACTCCTTCACTGACTCTTCCTCCTTTTTTCGTAAGTTATATATTTTGTTTGTTAAGAGAGGTAAAGTGGAGGTAGGGTGGAAAGGGATATAGTCAAGGGTAGAGACTATTTCTACTTGCACAGGGCAGTATCTATCAGTTATGTGAATTGTCTGTACACTCTTAACATTTATTTAAGTCTTCAGCCTTAGAGAAATGTGCTTATTCTCAAATTATCTATAAATGGCCTACAGACAAGACATTTAAAGTGTGATTTTCTCAGTTTGCAAAAATTAACCACACTTACTCTTGCAAAGAAAAGTATGCTGTCCATCAAGTTGGTGTTCGAGTGGTCATCATCTAGTGGCCATCATCTAGTGTACCATCTAGTATTCTGCTCATGGTCAAAAGTTCAGCGAGGATTTCAGATGAAAATTTGGAGAATTACTGTGCCCAGGAGGGGAGCTTATTTAGGCGAGAGAACACACTGAGATAAACTGCCACTACTGAAAATAGAATTGTTATGAAGGGCGGTGTGGCTGTGATGATGATTGTAGAGACAGTGGTGGTTTGTCTTTAAGCTCTACTCTGATTCAATCTAAAGGATTGAGTTTCCTTTCACTTCCTTGTCCCCTCTAATCCTGATCATACATGTTCTTCTTATCAGACATGATCATTACTATTGAGACATATGGATTAGTCAAGTCAGTCTGATTTACTGGGCCTGGGCAGAAAATTTAACAATTACATGAGTTAAGTCCCACAGACCTCCACGAAATAGGCTAATGTTGAGACATGAGATAATTTCATAAAAAAATAATTAAGGAGTTTGGGAGTAGAATTCAGTGCACGGGCTCAACGATCCTCTTCTCATCACTTAGCTTACAAAACTAATGTTACAGCTATTCATGGCCATTTATTGATAAAAGAGCAGAGAACATATTGCCAAAGGAGGATGTGGGTGTCAGGCGCTGTTTCCTGGCCAAATTTCAAGTTGGATAATTCTCTACCAACTTCCTAAATCTTCCTTTTCTTTTACTGGGGCAATATCCCTTCCTTTCCTTCCTTATTAATCAGTGTTGCTTGCTGTTAAAGATTTGCCATGGTATATTTCAAAGCTGATTCACTGATATTCTAAAGCTGAATAATAAGAGTAACAGTCCTAATTACTCTTCTGAATGGTAATAAAGAAATCCAATGTACATAAATTGAGCATCTCCTTTGAGCAAACAGTTTGAATCAATTATAGCATGTACAAGTTTGTTATTTCAAACGGAATTTCATATTTAGCCAATGGAGCTTTTCAACAGTGCTTTAACTTCAGACCAAAGGTTGACGTCTGTTACTATCAAATAGAAACTTACTGGTTGAGGTATCTGTTTTGAAAGGCACTAACAATATTTAAAGTCATATTTCCAATTTAAACCTTTCTACTTCTTTGCTTTGCTTTTTCTCATCTCCCTCCTTCTACAAACTTTTAACAGAAGCACTCAAGCAACTTGGATGGAAAAGCTATCTTGACTTCATATAAAGACCAGCATCTTAAGTGGTTTCCAAGTTGTTTTGATGGATATTATTTATCAAGTCATTTCAGTCTCTCTGTTTAAAATACACAAAACCAAATGTACTCCGACAGACAGTAAAGTAAATCAAATAATATATATTCAGTTATTTCCCAAATGCCTGAAAGAAACAAGTGTAGCACTTACAAAAAAATGACAAGTGCTTTGCTGGCTTTACCTTTTTCTTTCTTTATCAGGCTTGAAATCATTTCTGAAAGGAAAAAAGTGTCCACTGTGGACATTTCTCTTTCAACAAGATAGCTACCTATTCTGTACTAGGTAGCATCAGCAAGGTAAATACAGAAAATAACTTTAAATGGACACATTAAACAGTAAGAACTTGAATGCAATTGATACACTTCTAAGAGACAGATTCTAAAGTCGAAAAAAATTATAATTACTCTGTTTTCCCAGGAGAAAAAGGAATATAAGTGATAAGAAAGCATTAGCTTCTTTATATTAAAAAAGAGTTAAAACATTTTACTGACTAATTGACAAGCTATTCATTTGAAGAATTATTTAATAATTTTAATCTACCACTGTTTGGCAATTATACAAAAATAGTACATATTTAGTTATTAGAATAAAAGCAGCAAAATGCACTACAAAACCAAGATGTTCCCTAAACATCTCCACATAATTAGGACATTAAGGTAGTGCTAGTTCATTTTCACTTAGAAATATCTAAGTGTGAATTTCTGATTCCAGTCAATAGAAACCGATGCAGATATTCTAGTAGCTGAAACATGCTAGTCTGTAGGCCACTAGCTAGCGGATAATGTCTAGCTGCTTTATTATTCTGTGGCCTTTAACCAGCTTTCCCTTGCTCATCGCCAACATTTGTTCAGTTCATCCTCTCTGCTTAAAATGCAACTTTACACACACTCTTCTTTCTCCTCCTCCTCCCCCCACCCCTGACTCCTCCTCCTCTTTCTTCACATTCCAACCCACATACACTAATGATACTCTCTTTACTTCAACCACATATTTTCAGTTCCTCGCTGGAACCTGAAGTCTTTCTCTGACTTTGGAAACTAAAGCAGGAATTTACCACAAATCCTCTCTAACTGTAATAATAATTAATCAAAAATATTTTTAAATTGTGTAATTGTTTGGTTGTCTACATCCTATGTAGACCTGTTAGTTAATGTGTGCTGATTACACCTGCTTTAGATTATAAATCATCCCTGTGTATTAATGATATTTCCTCACATAACCATTTGAGAACATTTCTTTCTTACTCTTTTTCTTAATCCGTATTAAATTATAGATACCTGCTCTGGCAGATTGCACAAGTTAAAACTTTCAGGAGCCAAGAGGGCCCTTAGATTTGCTGTCTTCAAGTGATAATGAATAAATGAGGGAGGACAAACTCAGGGTGTAGACAAAGACAGCACATCATAGGCATTAAGAAATACTTAGGTGTGCCTACTTAGCCCACCGTTTGGAAAGGATCCACGTTACTTGGAACAGAGATTCTGCAGAATTGAGTGATAAGTTCTATTTTTTTTTTTTTTTTTTCTGGTCCTACATCTAATAGGAACTAACAGAGGAAAAAAATGTTGAAATGATAAATTTAAAAAAATGACAACTGGGGCACTAGTTGTTCACAAGCCACAATCCAATTGCCAATAGAAACATTTGAAAAGTTCTCATTGTGTGGGAATAGCTGTTGTTGAGAAGTCTGTAGAAGCAAAGCAAGTGGCCAACATTGGTGCCAAGTGGCCTATAAGAGAGAACACATCAATCTACTTAACTAAGGGCTCATAGTTCTATGGTGCCCCAGTTTAAGTATCACTGAGGAGTCTATTTGATTTGACACTACCTATACACAAAAATATGCAATTTTTAAATTTGTGTATGTGTGTGTATCAATATATACTCAAAGACATATATCCATATCTATTATTACAACTAAATGTTTAAGCTTTCTGAAGTCATAATCTTATTTGATACAATACCATTTCTTTGGCTTTACTCATTTGGCTGAATACTAGCACTGTTCAGTCTTCTTCCTGGTCTTGGGCATCATAATCTTGCTTTGTTCTCTTTGGAATCTTATTCTGCATCATCATATTCCCAGCTAAACATCCACACAGATCTCTGTTAGAAAAGCTGCAATGGGATCGCCTCAATTTTTAGTTAATATTCCTAATAAAGCCTTGTACTATACAATAATTGTGCCCAACTGCTAGTAAGAGAAATAGAAAATCATAGTGATGCAAACAAAATTGAAGTTTATATCACCGTCTCACAAAAGAAGTAGAGTTAAGCAGTCCAGGACTGATGGGAAGGCTGCATATTGCCACCAAAGATGCAAACACCTTTAATGTTTGGCTCCAACATTCTCAGCACTCAGCTTCCATCTTCAAGGTCAAGGTACAAATAACTATAGCTCATCAACCATTGGGTTTAAGATCTAGGCAGGAAGAAGGAAATGGAAGAAAGTGGTGTTAAAAAGGTGCACATTAACCCTCTGTTCCAAAGAAGTTTTCTCAGAAGTGCCATCCGTCAACTCCCACTTAAGTCTAATTGACCATCTTGGCCTCAGGGGGACCTGAGAAATATTGTTGCCTAATCGGGCACATAGCCATATGCAATAAAATGGTAGTTGATTCCTAAAGAAAAACAATATACTCGAAGTAAAAAACTAGTATTCTCTGATTGAAGTGTTCTCCTCTCTTAGTAGAAAAAAATATATGGTATTAATGAATCCTTTAGCTTCCTCTGAATTTTTACATTATCTCCTTAAATTTGCAATTACCCAAAACATTACAGTATTAAAATGTTTCTACTCTGATTTCTATAACTTTTACAACATAGAAGATGTAATTTGAAGAACTCAGTTTTTTAAGAAAGAAAAATAACAGCTTTCTTCCTACTATAAAGTGTGTCAACATGTATGGCAGATTGCATTATGATTTCAAATCGTTTGCTCTTCTCTCTTCTTTTGTATTAGAGGTTTACATACTTTGGCACATTGCTATGTGACTTACATTACCTCCCTGAAGGTGAAATATACCTCCTCTCTCCAATGTCAAGTGTGACCATGTGACTTATTTCAGCCAATAAAATGAACCAGAAGTCGTACAAGCCTATCTTAAATGAAGCTTTACGTGCTGTTGTCTGTCCCCATCAACTATGTTGCTCTTTTACCATTGCCATCAGAATAGCACATCCCAAATGGGGCTCTTCCTTCAGCCTGTGTTCTGGAAGGTGATGGCATGTAGAGTAGAGGCGAAGCACGTGACAGCCACAGACATAAAACAATGTCATATATGCTACTAAGATGTTAGGGTTACTTACTATCATTGCATAAATTAGGGAAAGTTGACTGATACTCAAGTACATAATTGACTTATTCTAATACAAATAAAAATTCTTTTTTTTTTGTTTTATGTTATTAAAATTTCTTGATAAACAAACATCAAAGTCACCTGCACCTGAGGGGTTTCTTTCTTCCTTCTCCTAGAGGTATGTTTTAAGCATTACCAGAAACTGTGCTTGGTGAGTTTATCTTACAGAGTTCCCATCATTACTTGCCACACAGGTGAGGTGAGGGAAAGTAAAAATAGAATTGCTTCTCCCATTTTCTCTCTTCCTTTTTCAAATGTGAACCCTCTTCCTTTCTCCAGATTCTCCTATTAATAACGAACAAAAAAATGAAGCAAGGTGGAAATCAAGCATTGGGTATTCAAGCAGAACTTTCATTCTTTCAGAAATAGTTGAACTAAATCAAAGTTGTCTGAGGAAGAATAAAAATGTGATTTTCTCTCATTGAACCACACTATATTTTCTGAACATGCCTCTCAAAATCTAAGAAACAATTGTGCTGCTACTAATTAAAAAATGAGAAAAAAGTAGATTTTTTGTTTTGGGGGGGTACCAAGTGAAATCGCTTTAAGAAAAATCTCTGCATTGGGTTGGCAGGCTACATTATATCAGAATTCAAAACAACTGCCTTTAACATAAAGAAAAGAGATGATTTTGAGAAAAATATGGATACTAGATTTAACTCTGAGGTGGTACATATACACTTACACTTACTTATTTGTTCCTTTTTTCCCCTAACCCTGATTCAACTACAGTAATTCAATTCTCATGTAATTCAAATAACTGTGTTCCTTTTAGAAGTAAGATTAGTCACAACAAAGGTAGAAAAAGAGATTTAGGACTGGGTGATATAATAGACATTCTTTAAAAATAGCAGTAATATACTATTGAGAAGGAAAACACTTTAGGGAGAATGTATAAAGGGAAGGCAGCACCAGAGCCATCACTGGAGCCCATGATTTCCATGATGTGACACTCTTTTAATTAGGACCAATTACTTTGAAAAGCTAAACTGCTTTGGGTAGAAGTCATCAAAGAAATATTTTATACTAAATCTCATGATAAAGCAAGTTGTAGTGCCACATGACAGTGACAGAGGTGATATATGCCACTTTGAGAGATGGACCCTTAAATAAAATAATAAAATAAAATAAAATTAATTTAAATTAAATTGAATACAATTAAATTTTAAAATTCCCAATTCTCCACCATGTCCTTCCTTCTTCATTTGCTAGCTAGAATTAGAGGATCCAGTAAGGATGCAGAAGTCCTAAGAAGTGCTGAGCCCACTATATCAGAAAAGCTAATGGGAATTTTGTGCTCACCGGGCACTGTGAACACTTCTTGAACAGCCTTGAACTGCAGGGAAAAGAGGGGGACACACTAAACGCCCATAAAGCCTCTGTTCGTGCGCATGCTCCACTGTCCCTTAGACTTAACTTAAAAAACATAATTTTAAAAAATACAGTTTTTAAGTATTTCAAGTTGCTGATATCAGAACCAAACACGGTACCCTTGTGAGTAAGGAGACTTCTGCAACCGCACAGGTCACAAGCCCATGAAGCCAGCTCAGGACTGGTTCCGCTCCCTCCCTCCCTCCCTCCTTTCCTTCCTTCCTTCCTTCCTCCCTCCCTCCCTTTCTTTTTATGAGTAAAGTGAGAAAGCTCTTAATCTTAGAAAACAGGATATCTTAATGATCCTGCATGATCATGGCTTCTTTAAGATAAGGAACAATGAAAATACAGCCTAGAAAAAAATTTTTTAGAAGCATAGGCATTTTGTTGCAGGGCCAGGATTTTGACTAGCCTGATTATCAGATAGCAATATTAAGCAAATAAAGCTTAATATTTGTCAGTGATCAAAACAGCTACTTTCCCAGACCATTTTCAAAGGTCTATTTGAGAAGGAAAGGAAAGAAGGAAGGGAGAGAGGGTGGGTGGGAGGGAGGAAGGAAGGAAGGAAGGAAGGAAGGAAGGAAGGAAGGAAGGAAAATGGATCCAGTGAATGACACTGTGTAGAGCAAAGGTCCTTGATTTGGACTGTGATATTAGCCAGAAATAAATGTTCATTTTTGTTCAGCCCCTGATACTTTAGGATTGTTTATTATAGTAGTTGGCCTCTTTGAGTAAAACTTCGTTTGTACTAAAACAAGGAGCTCTACCCTAATTATTATCTGAGCAAAAATAATATTTCTAGATAGAACAATGGGAGTAACACAGAGAGTAACCATTGCTTATTCAGTTGTTCTAGTTGATAAAGGAGAATAATTTTGAAAAATGTTAGAACAATCTAGACAGTTTCCCTACCCTACCCTGCTTCCTCCTTCAATCTTCAAGGTCTACAGGTAAGATAAACAAAAATTAAATTTGAATTTTATGTTTCTGTTGTTTACACCATGGGAAGAAAGCCATTGCCTGGTCCAAGCCTGACTGTGAGAAAGTTAAACTTTCACGATGGTTTTATAACTACACAATTACATTAATTTACTGCTGTGACTTAGGCCTTTTTTTAAAATTCTGAGAACCTTATCTCTTTTTTTTTGCAGCTATACAGAGAAACAAGAGAAAGCCACAGGGTTAATGTTTACTTATTCCAAGTCAAGCTGGCTTAACACAAACTTTCTGTTCCCCTCTTCCTTCATTACTAATTGAATCTTTAACAGTAGCCTCCAAATGATAAATAATATTTTATCTTAACAGAAATCTTCACAGAAAGTGGATAACTTAGGAGTGTTCATGATTGCTTTTTTTCCTGTGTTTTAAGTGTTTTCCATGGTGATTATTTTCATCATTGCCTTTGTTCCAGTCTTCTAATAAGGAACACAGAGTTACACAAAATGGCCTCACTGAGAAATAGGATGTCAGGCAGGAAGAAATAGGTGCATAATTGAAGTTTTGTAGCTGTTAAGAGATTGAAGGGCTCAGAAGATATTTTGCTATTATTGGCATGGTTAAGATGACTTGGATGTTTTGGTTCTTGAACTAAATAAAATAAATGTACAATGTGTCAGTAGTTCCAAACAATGATTCAGTAGTTCCAAACAATGATTCTGCTTTTACTTTTCTGCTCCACTGAGATGAGTGACTTTACTGTCAGTGAAACTTATGACAAGGTTAGAAGGGAGACTGATTATTTTGGGGTGGGAAGGATGATGTTAGAAAACCAAGATTCACAGTTGGCAAAAAAAAAAAAAAGAAAAAGAAAACCGAGATTCACAGAACACAAAGCTGCATGTCACTAGACATTAAAATTATACCTGGGATCATAACAAATATTAAGTGATTGAATACTCTATGCCTAGCATTGACTCAGTAACAAATATTATGGGGAAATCCTTCTCTATAGATAAACAAAACTACAATAAGAATTTCAAAATACTTTGGAAGACACTGAATTTACTTACTTTTAATTGTGAAAGGCTTATTTTACAAAGGCTTATTTTAATTGTGAAAGGCTAGTAGCTAAAGTCACGTGCAGCATGAGTTGTAAGATGAAAGAAATCCATGATTCCATTCTTTGTTAGCTTGTCAAATATAATTATGGCTTTAGTTTTCAGTTATATTTCTGGAGGAAAAGAAAAATACTTACTGACTTTTAAGTTACTACTGGTAAAATGTACAACAGTTATATTTTTATGTTGAGAACATTTTAATGGTGACTTACGTTTGAAAATTGCAGACAACACAAATACATATTTCTTTTGGCACATTGAAATAATAGTAAAACAAAACAAATAGCACAAACCACAACAATAAAGAATATCAAATGGAGGCCATGAAAAAATGAGAAATGTTAGTAAATTTCTAGAAGACAGAAAACAGTAGAGTGTTGACTGATTACATGAGAAGCCACAGTCTAGTTGACAAGCAAAAAGTGTTGTAACCAATGAGCTGGCTGAACTGCCTGCCAAGTTCCAGAAGGCAGGAGTGAGAAGTCGGGTCGAATGTGAAATCACAGGGGTGATTGCCCATGCCTCTCTGGGGTTCTACCATGTAAATGGGGTGACTGAAAATCGCTTCATTGTTTTGAATAAAACAACATTTTATGGATGACTTGGGCAGAAATAATGGACATTAGTGCCCCCATTCCCATTCTTGCACTTAAGGGTTCTCCAGCAAAATGACCATGTGCCAAACCCTTACCCAGAAGATAGGAAACAGAAAAAATAAATAAATGGAGCTAAGAAACGGAAAACCAAAATTCTAACTAAAGTCTTCAGAGACATCAACTATATTACAATTAAAAAAAAAAAAAAACTTCAGCAAGAGAGTAAAAAAAATGTATTGCATCCATTAAAAAACATACAGTGAAAAATAAGTAATCACAAAATAAGCAGGGTTTCTTGGAAACTAAAATGAAAATTTAGTAAGATTGAAAGATAAATTTGAAGAAATTTCCCTGAATATAAAACATAAAAATACATAGAGGTAAAAAAGTATGAGAGAAAATATATGAGATAAGAAAGGATCAACTGTTGGAAATTTCAGAGAAGGATATCAAGAGTAACAATAATATTAATACCGTAAATCTTCTCTGAGTTAAATGCCTTGACATTAGAGAGGACGGAATCATAAACATAATGAAGGAAAAATTTTCAACGCTTAGATATACTGAGCATATCTTAAAATTTTCCAAAAAGACCCTCCAATAGCACACACACACGCAACACTGTAGGTGAGCCCTGGCATCATTGCTCATATAAGACAATAATTGGAGTTGTGTTTCCATGGCACTATGTGAACAATGATTTTCAAACCAGAATGCTTTTCACTATAAGAATTTTGGACTAATGGACTTCTATTTTGTAGTTTTAATCATTTTTAAAAATTGAGATGACTGTAGATTTGCATCAGTTACAAGAAAGAATATAGAGAGAGCCCTTGAACACTTTGCCCAGTTTCTTCCCATAGTAGGACTTTGCAAACTATAGTACAATATCCCAAACAGGATATTGATACTGACAGAATCCAAAAATTTTATTCATCATTCTCCTGTCGTTTTACTTACTCTCATTTGTGCGTGTGTGTGTGTGTGTGCACGTGCATTAACTCCTACACAGTTTTGTCACTTTATTCGTTCATGTATCTACCACTACAGTTAAGATATTAAAGAATTGCAATACCACAAGGATCCCTCAGGTTTCCGTTTTATAACTAAACCCACTATTGTGTTCACTCCCATGCCCATCTCTAATCCCTAGCAACCATTAATCTCTCCTCCACTTCTAAACATTGTATTTTTGAAAATGTTATATAAATGGAATCATACAGTATATAAGTTTGGGTTTGTTTTTACTCAGCATAATTCTTTGAAGCTTGTTCCAAGTTGTGTGTATGGATAGTTTATTCCTTTTTATTGTTGAGTAGTAGTCTGTTACAGATGTACCACACTTTGCTTAACCAATTTTTTGACTATTGAAAATAAAGCTGCCCAAAACGACTGTGTACAGGTCTTTGTGTGAACATAATTTTTATTTTGATGGGATGAAAGCCCAGAAGTTTGATTTCTGACATGTATGGTAGTTGCTTATTTAGTTTTCTAAAAACTGCCACCAAATTGTTTTCCAGAGTTTCTGTACCATTTTACATTCCTATCAGCAATGTATGGTCCAATTTCTCTACATCCTTATCAGCATTTGTTGTTGTCACTAATTTTTTTTTAAATTTTAGCCATTCTTATAAGAATTTAGTGATATGTCATTGTAGTTTTAATTTACATTTCTTTAATGACTAATGATGCTAAACATCTTTTCATATGCTTATTTGCCATCTATGTATCCTCTTGAGTGAAATATCTGGTCATATATTTATCCAGTTTTCTAATTGGAATTTTTTTAATGTTCAGTTTTGAGAGTTATTTATATATCCTAAGCACTAGTCCTTTGTCAGGTATATGGTTTTCAAATATTTTCTCCCAGACTGTAGGTGGTCTTTTTATTCTCTTTATATGAGATTTCACCAAGCAAAAGATTTTAATTTTGATGAGGTTCAATATATCTATATCAATTTTCCCCATTATGGATTATACTTTTTGTGTCAAGTTTAAAAATTCTTTATTAGTCCTAGACACTGAAAATTTTTTCCTTTGTTCTTTTCTTTCATCACTTGGAAAATAGTGTGCCCTGGCCTCTGGCCTCCACAGTTTACAATGAGAAATTCATTACAATCCAAACTGGTGTTCCTTTTAGGTAGGGTGTCATTTATTTTGGCTGCTTTCAATATAATTTTTTCTCTCTCTTCAGTTTTCAAAAGTTTAATTGTGATGTGTCTTAACATGGATTTCTTTGTATTGAATTTGCTCAACTTCTTTGTGGGTTTGTCTTTTACCAAATTTATGAAGTTTTCAATCATTATTTTTTTAAATCCCCTTTTAGTCCCAATTTCTTTCTCCTCTTCTTCTGGGACTTGAATAATACCAATATTGAGTCTTTGCTCATTTTTGTTGTTGTTGTTGTTTTCTGCCTATTTTCTCATTATTTTTCAGATTGCATCAATTATATTGTTCACCAATGCATTCTTCTGTCATCTCTACTCTACAGTTGAGCCCATCCAAGACCTTTTTTTTCCTATTACGGTAATTTTCATTTTTATAATTTTAGCTTGGTTCATTTTTATAACTTCTTTTTTCTATTTTTTAAATTTGTTTCAAGAAATTTTGTAATTATTTATCAAAATATTTTTATGACAGCTGCTTTAAAAGTCTTGTCATCTAATTCCAGCATATGATTCATTTTGGTATTGGCATCAGTTCACTGACTTTTAAAATTTAAGTTGTCTTTTCTTGGTTCTTGCTATGATGGTTTTTTTGTTTTTGTTTTTGTTTTGTATCCTGGACATTTTGTATTATGTTAGGAGAATCTGGGTCCTATTTAACTTTAAAAAAACTTTTAGCAGTCAGATTTAGCACGCAGGTCTTGGCCTACATTTGTGAGCTGTAATACCAACGCCAGTTTAATTATCAGGGTCTTTTGGTATTATCTTGACCTGCCTGGTTTAGCTATTGTTATTGTGGCTCCAACTGTTCCCTGCTGGTGCTGCCTCAGGGTGTATGAGGGATTTCCCTAGGCCTGACTGCCAGGTATCTCTCAGTGGGTGAGGGTGTAGTGAGATTCCCCTACGTGCCTTTCTTCCATGGTGTTTCTGGGTGGGAGAGAAGAGTCTTGTGCTTACAGGGATACAGGTGTTTCTCAGACTGAGCTTCTTGTTGTAGCTGAGTCTCTTGCCCCACCTGCTTAAACCAGTGTCGTTTGGCAGGGAGGGACAATCTGTATCCCACTGAGATGAAAAGCCTGCCTGGACCAGGCTGCTTGCTCTGACTTTGTTCCTTGTGTGGGTTCTGCCTGACCTTCTGGTAACTCTGGGCAGGGTAGGAGAGACTTAGCCATGTAGGGACTAAGAGGCTTCCTGGACCAGGCCACCTGCCCTATCTTGTCTCTTCTGCCAGCTCTGCCTGCCTGTTTTGGTATCTCTTTGGAGGATAAGTGGAGTTTCAGGCCTGGTGGGGAATGAGAGAGCATCCCCTGGCTTTTTGTTTCTGGCAGTGCTCCCAAAATGATCCCCCTTCCTGGTGGTGTCAGGCTCCCCTGATGTTGTCAGAGGGACTTCTCTTTGGGGAAGAGTGACCTGCTTTCTGTTGCTAGGTTAGGATTTGGGAAGTGCTGGATCCGGGTGGCCTTCTTCTATTGGGTGAGGGTCACAGAACAAAACGCACTGCCACAGTTGTGCTTGTTCCTCCCGTCCTGGTGTCCTGAACCAGCTGGCCTTCTTCTTACAGCCTTTCATACCTGTTTGGTTTTTGTCTTGTACCCTCTCTGGGGTATATAGTTGTCTTTAGAGGAGAGATGCAGGGTAAAAGGATTTTATACCATCTTGTCCAGATTAGAAGTCTCTTCATTGACTTTTTAGCATGTATTGCAATTATATAATAATTCAAAAAAATCATTATTTAAAAGAGTAGTTGAATTAATTTTGGAGGGGAAGTAAAATAAAAATCATTTTAGCTTTGATCTGTTTTAAAACCTATATACTTTTTTTTTTTAAGTCCACATGGTTTTCTAGCTTCTTCTAGTGCTTTCTTAGATTAAAATTTTATACTGAAATGACAGTAACAGCTATCGTCTTTACAAAACCCATGCAAGGTAAACAATGTTTTCCCCTTTGAAAGAAGAAAAAACACTGTGCCCAGAGAGATTCACTGAATTGCGCGGAGTATGAGGCTAGATAGTGCTGTCGTGGACTGAGACTCAAATTTAGATCCGTAAAGCTTAATAAATTGTTTCTTTCCTTACATCCCAATTTCATGATTTTAGACTCAGACTTAAAAGCCCATGTAGACTTATAGGAAAATATTCACCTGGAAAGCCTCAATATGCATGAGTTTTGTTTTTTTTTAACTAGATCTATTCAGTGGGAGTATGAAACTGTAAAATGTGGTTTGAAGTCACATTCAGATTTTTCCACTTCCTGTCAAGAAAATCTTGGATAAGTCACTTAATCTTTCTGATTCTCAGTTTTCTTATGCATAAATTGGATTTAATAATATATACCTCATCGTGTCATTGTAGTGATTAGCCAGTAAACATTGCAAAATCACCTAGAATGATTCCTGACACATAAGGGGCTTTGACTAATAACACTCAATAATGATATATTGCTATTGATTTTATTATTACTATTGATATAATGGTGATAATAATAATGATGAAGAAGAATAGGAGGAAGAGAGGAAAGGTTCTTCAAAAATGCTGAGACATAGAAGGGAAATGTTCTAGCCTAACAAATCAACTAGAGCTAATTATGTGAGTGTGGATGAGATATAAGAGAAAATTGGAATATATAATGAGAAAAGGTATAGGGGAAAATAAAAATAATGTTCTAGAGTCAAATCACATTTTTATCATAACAGTCACTTTCCATGTAAAGGCAGAAAATGGAAAATCACATGGGGAATTCAAGGGAAAGGAAAAGTATGAATTGACCACAAATTCTTATTCACAAATTTGTGAATTTGAATTCACAAATTCTTATCAAGAACTAGTTAGAGGCAAAGAATGGATCACTGGCTCAGCTTTACAACTGTGGAAATTTCATGCATATCCTAAGTTAAGTCTCCAAAAGTGAAAGACACCACTATCTTGAAAGAGCTGAAACAATTTAACAGTATTTCCATTAAATGAAGAACTGAAATTTAAATGCAGTTGACAAATGTAAATAGGGAAAATAATATCCAAAGTCTGTGATTGCTTACAGAGATCTTATGCAAATGCCCATCACTGACACATATTAGGATTTAAATGGAACATTGGAAATCATCTGATCTAATAGAATTATTTTACTGATAAGGGAACTAAGGCTAAAAATGAGCAAGATAAAAAATGTGGCATTTCCCATTGGTGCAAATTGCTGAAGGAAAAGAGAAATAAAACAAAGTAAAGTGCCCGATTTCTGGAATCAAGTTCACTGATAACATGAATTACAGAAGTCCTTTTGTAAAAGTGACAATATTGAGGTACCAATCATGCTGATACAGATATCCTGAAAGTAGACTGTAAATCAATTATGTTCCAATATATAATGAAATTTTCCTTAGGGTATTTCAAGGTGAAAACGAACAAGTTAACAAATGAAAAACACTTTGCAATTGACTTCTTCATAAAGTAAGTGATTATTTCTTTTTTTTTTTTTTTTTTGCAGTTGACAAGAAAATTAGTTATTTCTGAGATATACATTTTAAAGTAATAACTAGGATTATTACTTATAACATTATACCAGAACATATAAGATTTTTAGAAATTTCATGTAATGTCTGAAACATTTATATTAACATATTTCCATACATATTTCCATACAAATACAAATATAAGATTTTTAGAAATTTCATGTAATGTCTGAAACATTTATATTAACATATTTCCATACATATTTCCATACAAATACAAATATAAGATTTTTAGAAATTTCATGTAATGTCTGAAACATTTATATTAACATATTTCCATACATATTTCCATACAAATACAAATATAAGATTTTTAGAAATTTCATGTAATGTCTGAAACATTTACATTAACATATTTCCATACATATTTCCATACAAATACAAATATAAGATTTTTAGAAATTTCATGTAATGTCTGAAACATTTATATTAACATATTTCCATACAAATAACCCAATAAAAGTTTAGTATTAGTTGTTTTGTTTGTTTTTTTATACTGCAGGTTCTTATTAGGCATCAATTTTATACACATCAGTGTATACATGTCAATCCCAATCGCCCAATTCAGCACACCACCATCACCACCTCACTGCAGTTTTCCCCCCTTGGTGTCCATATGGCCATTCTCTACATCTGTGTCTCAACTTCTGCCCTGCAAACTGGCTCATCTGTACCATTCTTCTAGGTTCCACATACATGCATTAATATACGATATTTGTTTTTCTCTTTCTGACTTACTTCACTCTGTATGAGAGTCTCTAGATCCATCCACGTCTCAACAAATGACTCAATTTTGTTCCTTTTTATGGCTGAGTAATATTCCATTGTATATATGTACCACATCTTCTTTATCCATTCGTCTGCTGATGGGCATTTAGGTTGCTTCCATGACCTGGCTATTGTAAATAGTGCTGCAATGAACATTCGGGTGCATGTGTCTTTTTGAATTACGGTTTTCTCTGGGTGTATGCCCAGTAGTGGGATTGCTGGGTCATATGGTAATTCTATTTTTAGTTTTTTAAGGAACCTCCATATTGTTCTCCATAGTGGCTGTATCAATTTACATTCCCACCAACAGCGCAAGAGTGTTCCCTTTTCTCCACACCCTCTCCAGCATTTGTTGTTTGTAGATTTTCTGATGATGCCCATTCTAACAGGAGTGAGGTGATACCTCATTGTAGTTTTGATTTGCATTTCTCTAATAATTAGTGATGTTGAGCATCTTTTCATGTGCTTCGTGGCCGTCTGTATGTCTTCTTTGGAGAAATGTCTATTTAGGTCTTCTGCCCATTTTTGGATTGGGGTGTTTGTTTCTTTGATATTGAGCTGAATGAGCTGTTTATATATTTTGGAGATTAATCCTTTGTCCGTTGATTCATTTGCAAATATTTTCTCCCATTCTGAGGGTTGTCTTTTTGTCTTGTTTATGGTTTCCTTTGCTGTGCAAAAGCTTTGAAGTTTCGTTAGGTCCCACTTGTTTATTTTTGTTTTTGTTTCCATTACTCTAGGAGGTGGATCAAAAAAGATCTTGCTGTGATTTATGTCAAAGAGTGTTCTTCCTATGTTTTCCTCTAAGAGTTTTATAGTGTCCAGTCTTATATTTAGGTCTCTAATCCGTTTTGGGTTTATTTTTGTGTATGGTGTTAGGGAGTATTCTAATTTCATTCTTTTACATGGAGCTGTCCAGTTTTCCCAGCACCACTTATTGAAGAGACTGTCTTTTCTCCATTGTATATCTTTGCCTCCTTTGTCATAGATTAGTTGACCATAGGTGCGTGGGTTAATCTCTGGGCTTTCTATCTTGTTCCATTGATCTATGTTTCTGTTTTTGTGGCAGTACCATATTGTCTTGATTACTGTAGCTTTGTAGTATAATCTGAAGTCAGGGAGTCTGATTCCTCCAGCTCCATTTTTTTGCCTCAAGACAGCTTTGGCTATTCGGGGTCTTTTGTGTCTCCATACAAATTTTAAGATGATTTGTTCTAGCTCCGTAAAAAATGCCATTGGTAATTTGATAGGGATTGCAATGAATCTGTAGATTGCTTTGGGTAGTATACTCATTTTCACAATGTTGATTCTTCCAATCCAAGAACATGGTATATCTCTCCATCTGTTGGTATCATCTTTAATTTCTTTCATCAGTGTCTTATAGTTTTCTGCATACAGGTCTTTTGTCTCCCTAGGTAGGTTTATTCCTAAGTATTTTATTCTTTTTGTTGCAATGGTAAATGGGAGTGTTTCCATAATTTCTCTTTCAGATTTTTCATCATTAGTGTATAGGAATGCAAGAGATTTCTGTGCATTAATTTTGTATCCTGCAACTTTACCATATTCATTAATTAGCTCTAGCAGTTTTCTGGTGGCAGTTTTAGGA
Organism: Eschrichtius robustus; assembly: GCF_028021215.1. Lineage (NCBI taxonomy): Eukaryota > Metazoa > Chordata > Mammalia > Artiodactyla > Eschrichtiidae > Eschrichtius > Eschrichtius robustus. The sequence continues at coordinate 87,974,094 of NC_090828.1, forward strand.
TTCTCTATGTATAGTATCATGTCGTCTGCAAACAGTGACAGTTTTACTTCTTCTTTTCCAATTTGTATTCCTTTTATTTCTTTTTCTTCTCTGATTGCCGTGGCTAGGACTTCCAGAACTATGTTGAATAATAGTGGTGAGAGTGGACATCCTTGTCTCGTTCCTGATCTTAGAGGAAATGCTTTCAGTTTTTCACCATTGAGAATGATGTTTGCTGTGGGTTTGTCATATATGGCCTTTATTATGTTGAGGTAGGTTCCCTCTATGCCCACTTTCTGGAGAGTTTTTATCAGAAATGGGTGTTGAATTTTGTCAAAAGCTTTTTCTGCATCTATTGAGATGATCATATGGTTTTTATTCTTCAATTTGTTAATATGGTGTATCACATTGATTGATTTGCCTATATTGAAGAATCCTTGCATCCCTGGGATAAATCCCACTTGATCGTGGTGTATGATCCTTTTAATGTGTTGTTGGATTCTGTTTGCTAGTATTTTGTGGAGGATTTTTGCATCTATATTCATCAGTGATATTGGTCTGTAATTTTCTTTTTTTGTAGTGTCTTTGTCTGGTTTTGGTATCAGGGTGATGGTGGCCTCCTAGAATGAGTTTGGGAGTGTTCCTTCCTCTGCAATCTTTTGGAAGAGTTTGAGAAGGATGGGTGTTAGCTCTTCTCTAAATGTTTGATAGAATTCACCTGTGAAGCCATCTGGTCCTGGACTTTTGTTTGTTGGAAGATTTTTAATCACAGTTTCAATTTCATTACTTGTGATTGGTCTGTTCATATTTTCTATTTCTTCCTGATTCAGTCTTGGAAGGTTTTACCTTTCTAAGAATTTGTCCATTTCTTCCAGGTTGTCCATTTTATTGGCATAAAGTTGCTTGTAGTAGTCTTTTAGGATGCTTTGTATTTCTGCGGTGTCTATTGTAACTTCTGCTTTTTCATTTCTGATTTTATTGATTTGAGTCCTCTCCCTCTTTTTCTTGATGAGTCTGGCTAATGGCTTATCAATTTTGTTTATCTTCTCAAAGAACCAACTTTTAGTTTTATTGCTCTTTGCTATTGTTTTCTTTGTTTCTATTTCATTTATTTCTGCTCTGATCTTTATGATTTCTTTCCTTCTGCTAACTTTGGGTTTTGTTTGTTCTTCTTTCTCTAGTTTCTTTAGGTGTAAGGTTAGATTGTTTACTTGAGATTTTTCTTGTTTCTTGAGGTAGGCTTGTATAGCTATAAACTTCCCTCTTAGAACCACTTTCGCTGCATCCCATAGGTTTTGGGTCGTCGTGTTTTCATTGTCATTTGTCTGTAGGTATTTTTTTATTTCCTCTTTGATTTCTTCAGTGATCTCTTGGTTATTTAGGAACGTATTGTTTAGCCTCCATGTGTTTGTCTTTTTTACGTTCTTTTCCCTGTAATTCATTTCTAATCTCATAGCGTTGTGGTCAGAAAAGATGCTTGATATGATTTCAATTTTCTTAAATTTACTGAGGCTTGATTTGTGACCCAAGATGTGATCTATCCTGGAGAATGTTCCGTGCGCACTTGAGAAGAACGTGTAATCTGCTGTTTTTGGATGGAATGTCCTATATATATCAATTAAATCTATCTGGTCTATTGTGTCATTTAAAGCTTCTGTTTCCTTATTTATTTTCATTTTGGATGATCTGTCCATTGGTGTAAGTGAAGTGTTAAAGTCCCCCACTATTATTGTGTTACTGTCGATTTCCTCTTTTATAGCTGTTAGCAGTTGCCTTATGTATTGAGGTGCTCCTATGTTGGGTGCATATATATTTAAAATTGTTATATCTTCTTCTTGGATTGATCCCTGGATCATTATGTAGTGTCCTTCCTTGTCTCTTGGAACATTCTTTATTTTAAAGTCTATTTTATCTGATATGAGTATAGCTACTCCAGCTTTCTTTTGATTTCCATTTGCATGGAATATCTTTTTCCATCCCCTCACTTTCAGTCTGTATGTGTCCCTAGGTCTAAAGTGGGTCTCTTGTAGACAGCATATATATGGGTCTTGTTTTTGTATCCATTCAGCCAGTCTATGTCTTTTGGTTGGGGCATTTAATCCATTCACGTTTAAGGTAATTATCGATATGTATGTTCCTATGACCATTTTCTTAATTGTTTTGGGTTTGTTTTTGTAGGTCCTTTTCTTCTCTTGTGTTTCCCACTTAGAGAAGTTCCTTTAGCATTTGTTGTAGAGCTGGTTTGGTGGTGCTGAATTCTCTTAGCTTTTGCTTGTCTGTAAAGCTTTTGATTTCTCCATCAAATCTAAATGAGATCCTTGCCGGGTAGAGTAATCTTGGTTGTAGGTTCTTCCCTTTCATCACTTTAAGTATATCATGCCACTCCCTTCTGGCTTGCAGAGTTTCTGCTGAGAAATCAGCTGTTAACCTTATGGGAGTTCCCTTGTATGTTATTTGTCGTTTTTCCCTTGCTGCTTTCAATAATTTTTCTTTGTCTTTAATTTTTGCCACTTTGATTACTATGTGTCTCGGCGTGTTTCTCCTTGGGTTTATTCTGTATGAGACTCTCTGCGCTTCCTGGACTTGGGTGGCTATTTCCTTTCCCATGTTAGGGAAGTTTTCGACTATAATCTGTTCAAATATTTTCTCGGGTCCTTCCTCTCTCTCTTCTCCTTCTTGGACCCCTATAATGCGAATGTTGTTGCGTCTAATGTTGTCCGAGATGTCTCTTAGTCCGTGTTCATTTCTTTTCATTCTTTTTTCTTTATTCTGTTCCGCAGCAGTGAATTCCACCATTCTGTCTTCCAGGTCACTTATCCGTTCTTCTGCCTCAGTTATTCTGCTATTGATTCCTTCCAGTGTAGTTTTCATTTCAGTTATTGTATTGGTCATCTCTGTTTGTTTGTTCTTTAATTCTTCTAGGTCTTTGTTAATCATTTCTTGCATCTTCTCAATCTTTGCCTCCATTCTTATTCCGAGGTCCTGGATCATCTTCACTATCATTATTCTGAATTCTTTTTCTGGAAGGTTGCCTATCTCCACTTCATTTAGTTGTTTTTCTGGGGTTTTTTCTTGTTCCTTCATCTGGTACATGTGGTTTTTGGTCCACAGGCTGCAGGATTGTAGTTTTTCTTGCTTCTGTTGTCTGCCCTCTGGTGGTTGAGGCTATCTAAGAGGCTTGATGGGAGGCTCTGGTGGTGGGTAGAGCTGACTGTTGCTGTGGCAGTCAGAGCTCAGTAAAACCTTAATCCACTTGACTGTTGATGGGTGGGGCTGGGTTCCCTCCCTGTTGGTTGTTTTGCCTGAGGCAACCCAACACTGGAGCCTACCCATGCTCTTTGGTGGGGTTATTGGCAGACTCTGGGAGGACTCACGCCAAGGAGAACTTCCCAGAACCTCTGCTGCCAGTGTCCTTATCCCCACGGTGAAACAGAGCCACCACTCGCCTCTGCAGGAGACCCCCCAACACCAGCAGGTAGGTCTGGTTCAGTCTCCCCCAGGGTCACTGCTCCTTCCCCTGGGTCCCGATGCACACATTACTTTGTGTGTGCCCTCCAAGAGTGGGGTCTCTGTTTCCCCCAGTCCTGTCAAAGTCCTGCAATCAATTCCCACTAGGCTTCAAAGTCTGATTCTCTAGGAATTCCTCCTCCCGTAGCCGGACCCCCAGGTTGGGAAGCCTGACGTGGGGCTCAGAACCTTCACTCCAGTGGGTGGACTTCCGTGGTATAAGTGTTCGCCAGTCTGTGAGCCACCCACCCAGCAGTTATGGGATTTGATTTTACTCTGATTGCGCCCCTCCTACCGTCTCACTGTGGCTTCTCCTCTGTCCTTGGACGTGGGGTATCCTCCTTGGTGAAGTCCAGGGTCTTCCTGTCAATGATTGTCCAGCAGCCAGTTGTGATTCTGGTGCTCTCGCAAGAGGGAGTGAGAGCATGTCCTTCTACTCCGCCATCTTCTGTGTGAGAATTTTTAACTCCCTGAGGAAGCACCGTCCAGCAGTACTGGAGTTTAACTCCTTTATCTCGACCTTCCCATTCGAAAGCAGGCAACTCTTGGGATTCAAAACTCAAGAGTGTGCAAAAAAGGCCTCCTTCAAGTCCAAGGTGGTAACCCAACAAGAGTCTTTTGCCAAGTCCCTCATGGGGGCCTCCGTTTGGTCCGGCTCTTCCCTGGGTTCAGCCGGCCGCCAGCAGAATAGCCTGTTGCATTCTCCTTTGTTCCCTTTTCTCCTGAACCTGGTCCATCCAAACCAAGAGAAGAGAGAGCGCCTCAAGCCCCCCTCAGCGAAGGCCAGGCTTTGCCGGGTCAGGAATCGTGATTATTTCTTAATGTGACAAATTCTAAGTGATCTCTTATAAAATTTTAATCTTCGTATTTATTCATTAAACAAACATGCACCTGGTATATGCAGTACATTTTGGACATGGAACATATATAATGGTATATGGCCCTATTACATAAGAAAGTAGCTTAACAACTAGTAAAAGATGCATCATAACTATATAATGTTTACTCATACATTTCCATTCCATTTCCATAAAAGAGAATGAAACAGATGCTAAGCTTGTGCTGGGGACGTAGTGATACAAAAAGGCTTTCCAAAGAAGTTGATTTCCAAGTATGGCATAAAGGATACATACAGATTTGATGGTGGAGATGGAAGGAGAGAAAGATGCTTCAGACATGAGCAAAAGCACGGGGATATAGAAGTAACTGTTTAAATAACCTAAAAATTGGGCTGGGGTGATGGGAGTTCAAATGTCATGGAAGTAGAAGGTCATTGATATCTGAAATAATGCCAAAGTTCTAGGTTGGAGCCAGCATTTAAAACAATTTGATGACATTTTTAAGAGATGAGATTTATTCTAAGGACAAAGAGAATCCACAAATAGTTTGTGAAGAAGAGATGGCAGTCTGATTATTGGTTTTAGGGGACAGCTGACAACTACCCAGTGAATTGATAGGAGAGGGTAGAAATGGAAGACAAGAGTCCATTTGGAAGTCTACAGAATAATTCAGAAATGATCCAGAAATCCTAAGGACCTGAATTCAAATGTTTACTGTGGGAAAAAAATGAATGGGTGACAAATGATACCATCCAGAAAGTAAAAAGATAACCTACAGAATGGGAGTGAATATTTCCAAATTATACATCTGATAAAGGACTTGATAAGCATACATAAAGAACATTTAAAATGCAATAATAAATGATAACCAAGTTAAAATATCAGAAAATTATTTGAGTAAACATTTCTTTGAAGAAGATATATAAATAACCAGTGAACACATTAGCCCCTGCAGAAATGCAAATCAAAACCACAATGAGACATGACTTCATTCCTACTAGGACAGTTATAATCAGAGAGACAGATAATGGCAAGTGTTGGTAAACATGTGAAGAAACTAGAATTATACATTGCTAGTGGGCTTATAGAATGTTGCAGCCATTTTGGAGAAAAGTTTGGCAGTTCTTCAAACATTAAGCGTAGAGTTACCATATGACTCGGCAATTCCAATTCTAGGTATATACCCAAGAGAAAGGAAAATGTATTCTCGGTATATACCCAAGAAAAATAAAAACATACATCCATGCAAACATTTGTACATGAATATTTATAGCAGCTTCATTCATAATAGCCCAAAAGTATAATAATCAAAATGAATGGATAGACAAAATATGGTCTATCTATACAGGAGAATATTATTTGGAAATAAAAGAAGGAAGTACTAATATGTATGACAACATGATGTAACATCAAAAACATGTTACATGAAAGATGCAAGTCAAAAAAAGAAAGACTACATATTGTATGAGTCCATTTATATGAACTGTCCAGAAGAGTAAAGTCTATAGAAACAAATTAGATTCATGTCTTCCCAAGAGAGGAAGGATTGAGAGGAGAGTGAGGAATGACTACTAATGGATGCTGTTTTTTGGTGGAGTGACAAAGTGTTCTAAAATTGTGATGATGGGTTGTACAACTCTGTTAAAATAGTGAAAAACAGTGAATCTTACACTTTAAATGGATGAATTGTGTGATACATGAATTGAGTTATATCTCAATAAAATTGTTTAAAAAGGAGTGGGTGAATTTGAGTTATATTTCAGAGGTAAAACAGGCAGAATTTAGTAATTCAGAAACTTAAGAGTGTTGATGAATAAGGCTGTCAATAAAATGCCATACTCTGATCTTCTTTGAGATTGTGGGCATTGCCACTATCTATAATGAAAAAGAAAATCTGATAGAAGAACATGTTTGGGGAGAAAAAATTAAATTTCACTTTAGGCATGTTGAATTGAGGTGTTGATTTCTTAAGTTTTTCTTGGTCATTCATGACATTGACGATATTGTAGAGAACAGGCCAGTTTTCTGTAGAATACTACTCAATTCTGCTCTGGATTTTTTGCAGGAATACTACTGAAGAGATATTTTGTTCTTGGTGCATCACATCAAGATGCACATGATGTTGATTTGTCCTATTACTGGTAATGTTAACTCTTAATTAATCACTTGATAAAGGTAGTGTCAGTCAGGTTACTCCACTGTAAAGTTTTTATTTTTTCCTTTGTGATTAATAAGTATATAGTGTAAAGATATTTGTGTTGAATTAATCAGTGAAGCCATTTGACATGGAACTGTTGTTATTGTTTTGGAGGAAAAGATTTTTAATGATAAATGCAATTTATTTATTTAATAGATATGGGTAATTAAGGTTATCTATTCTCATGTGGTTTTGGTAGTTTGTGACTTTCCTGTGGTTTTGGTAGTTTTGGTAGTTTGTATATTTCATCTAAGTCATCACATTTATTGACAAAGTTTTCCATATTTCCCTATTGTGTTTTAATGTCTGTATAATCTGTATTGACATTCTCTCTTTTTTCCCTGATATTGATAATATTAATAATCTCTCTTTTTTCTTAATCAGTCTAGAGGCTTATCAATTTTATTGATTTTTTTTTACAAATAAACAGTTTTTTGCTTCCCGGTTTTTTCTATTGATTTCCCATTTTTAATCTCATTGTTTTTTGTCTCTCTCTGTCTTTATTGTTTTATTCCTTCCACGTGCTTTGGATTTAAAGCTAGTTTACTGGCTTGAGATCTTTTTCTTTTCTTCTTTTTTTTTTTGTTTCATATGTTGCCATAGTTTTTCTTTTCTTTCTTTAAATTAATTTACTTTGGACTATAGGACTATAGTTGATTTACAATGTTGTGTTACTTTCTAATGTACAGCAAAGTGAATCAGTTATACATATACATATATGCACTCTTTTTAAGATTCTTTTCTTATATAGGTTATTACAGAGTACTGAGTAGTGTTCCCTGTGCTATACAGTAGGTTCTTATTAGTTACCTATTTTATATACAGTAGTGTGTGTATGTCAGTCCCAATCTCCCAATTTATCCCTTCCCCCCTTTTCCCCTTGGTAACCGTAAAGTATGTTTTCTACTTCTGTGACTCTATTTCTGTTTTGCAAATAAATTTATTTGTACCATGTTTTTTAGATTCCACATGTAAGCAATATCTTATATTTTTCTTTCTCTGACTTAGTTCACTCAGTATGACAGTCTGTGGGTCCATCCATGTTGCTGCAAATGGCATTATTTTGTTCTTTTTATGGCTAATATTCCATTGTATATATGTACCACATCTTCTTTATTTATTCATCTGTCAGTGGACATTTAGGTTGCTTCCATGTCCTGGCTATAGTAAATAGTGCTGCAGTGAACTTTGGGGTGCATGTATCTTTTCAAATTATGGTCTTCTCCAGATATATGCCCAGGAGTGGGATTGCTGGATCATATGGTAGCTCTATTTTTAGTTTTTTAAAGAACCTCCATACTGTTCTCCATGGTGGCTGTACCAATTTACATTCCCACCAACAGTGTAGGAGGGTTCCCTTTTCTCCACACCCTCTCCAGCATTTATTGTTTGTAGATTTTTTTGATGATGGCCATTCTGACCAGCATAAGGTGATACCTCATTGTAATTTTGATTTGCATTTCTCTAACGATTATTGATGTTGAGCATCTTTTCATGTGCCTCTTGGCCGTCTGTATGTCTTCTTTGGAGAAATGTCTATTTAGATCTTCCGCCCATTTTTTGATTGGGTTGTTTGTTTTTTTGATATTGAGCTGCATGAACTGTTTGTATATTTTGGAGATTAATCCCTTGTTGGTCACTTCGTTTGCAAATATTTTCTCCCATTTTGTGGGTTGTCTTTTCTTTTTCTTTATGGTTTCCTTTGCTGTGCAAAAGCCTTTAAGTTTAATTAGGTCCCATTTGTTTATTTTTATTTTTATTTTCATTACTCTAGGCAGGAGATCAAAAAAGATCAGGAACAAGACAAGGATGTCCACTCTTGCCACTATTATTCAACATAGTTTTGGAAGTCCTAACCAGCAGCAATCAGAGAAGAAAAAGAAATAAAAGGAATTTAAATTGCAAAAGAAGAAGTAAAACTGTCACTGTTTGCAGATGACATGATACTATACACAGAAAATCCTAATGATACTACCAGAAAACTACTAGAGCTCATCACTGAATTTGGTAAAGCTGCATGATATAAAATTAATACACAGAAATCTCTTGCATTCCTAAACACTAACAAAAGATCAGAAAGAGAAATTAAGGAAACAATCCTATTTACCATCATCAAAAAGAATAAAATACCTAGGAATAAACCTACCTAAGAAGGCAAGAGATCTTTTTCGTTTCTACTACAAGCATTTAGTGCTACATATTTCCCTTGAAGCACTACTTTAGCTGAGTTCCTCAAATATTGATATATGTTTTCATTTTCATTTGAAATATTTTCTAATTTTCCTTGAGATTTCTTCTTTGATGCATTCATTATTTAAAAGTCATTTTTATTTATTTTTTAAAATTTAATCCCATTGATTGATTGTCTAATTTAAATCTTTTTGAAGATGTTATTTTTTTTTAATGCCCTTTAATGCTGCTTATCATGATGAATGTTCCGTGTGCACTTGAAAAGAATGTTTATTCAGTCCTTGATAGGAAGTTTTTTACAAATGTTGATTAGATCATATTGGTCGATAGTATTGTTCAGATTGTCTGTATTTTTGCTAATTTTCCATACACTTTTAAAAAATCATTTACTGAGAGTGGGGTAATGATTTGGTCAGTGGTAATTGTTCATTTGTCTTGAACAATTGGTTATTGGTTCCCATATTTCGAAACAGTTTTTGGTTCCCATATTTCGAAAGAGTTTTTAGGTGGATACTCATTTAGGATCATACATCTTCTTTATAAATTAAACTATATTGTCATGTGATGTCCTTCTTTACATCTGATAACATTTCTTATTGTAACTCTAATTTGTCTGTTATTATTATAACCATGACACTTTGTTTTTCATTAATGTTTGCATGGAACATATTTTCCTACTCTTTTATATTAGCCAATTTCTATTGACATTTAAATTGAGTTTCATATAGCATATATTTGGGCCTTACTCTTTACCCAGTCTGAAAATCTCTGTCTTTTAATTTAGGGTGTTAAGACATTCATATTTAATGTAAATTAAATTACATCTTAGTGTAATTATAGTTGGACTTAAATTTACCATTTTGCAAGGTGTTTTCTATTTGTTCTGTTTTCTGTTCCTTTTGTTCTCTTTTCCTGACTTCTTTTGGATTAACTGGGTATATATATATATATATATATATATATATATATATATATATATATATTTTAAAATCTTTATTGAAGTATAATTGCCTTACAATGGTGTGTTAGCTTCTGCTTTATAACAGAGTGAATCAGTTATACACATACAATATGTTCCCATATCTCTTCCCTCTTGCATCTCCCTCCCTCCCACCCTCCCCATCCCACCCCTCTAGGTGGTCACAAAGCACCGAGCTGATCTCCCTGTGCTATGCGGCTGCTTCCCACTAGCTATCTATTTTACATTTGGTAGTGTATATATGTCCATGACACTCTCTTACCCTGTCACATCTCACCCCACCCCCTCCCCATATCCTCAAGTCCATTCTCTAGTAGGTCTCTGTCTTTATTCTCGTCTTGCCACTAGGTTCTTATGGCTTTTTTTTTTTCCTTAGATTCCGTATATATGTGTTAGCATACTGTATTTGTTTTTCTCTTTCTGACTTACTTCACTCTGTATGACAGACTCTAACTCCATCCACCTCATTACAAATACCTCCATTTCATTTCTTTTTATGGCTGAGTAATATTCCATTGTATATATGTGCCACATCTTCTTTATCCATTCATCTGTCGATAGACATTTAGGTTGCTTCCATGTCCTGGCTATTGTAAATAGAGCTGCAATGAACATTTTGGTACATGACTCTTTTTGAACTATGGTTTTCTCAGGGTATATGCCCAGTAGTGGGATTGCTGGGTCGTATGGTAGTTCTATTTGTAGTTTTTTAAGGAACCTCCATACTGTTCTCCATAGTGGCTGTATCAATTTACATTCCCACCAACAGTGCAAGAGTGTTCCCTTTCCTCCACACCCTCTCCAGCATTTATTGTTTCTAGATTTTTTGATGATGGCCATTCTGACCGGTGTGAGATGATATCTCATTGTAGTTTTGATTTGCATTTCTCTAATGATTAATGATGTTGAGCATTCTTTCATGTGTCTGTAGGCCATCTGTATATCTTCTTTGGAGAAATGTCTATTTAGGTCTTCTGCCCATTTTTGGATTGGGTTGTTGGTTTTTTTGTTATTGAGCTGCATGAGCTGCTTGTAAATCTTGGAGATTAATCCTTTGTCAGTTGCTTCATTTGCAAATATTTTCTCCCATTCTGAGGGTTGTCTTTTGGTCTTGTTTATGGTTTCCTTTGCTGTGCAAAAGCTTTTAAGTTTCATTAGGTCCCATTTGTTTATTTGTGTTCTTATTTCCATTTCTCTGGGAGCTGGGTCAAAAAGAATCTTGCTGTGATGTATGTCATAGAGTGTTCTGCCTATGTTTTCCTCTAAGAGTTTGATAGTGTCTGGCCTTACACTTAGGTCTTTAATCCATTTTGAGTTTATTTTTGGGTATGGTGTCAGGGAGTGTTCTAATTTCATACTTTTACATGTATCTGTCCAATTTTCCCAGCACCACTTATTGAAGAGGCTGTCTTTTCTCCACTGTATATGCTTGCCTCCTTTATCAAAGATAAGGTGACCATATGTGTGTGGGTTTATCTCTGGGCTTTCTATCCTGTTCCATTGATCTATATTTCTGTTTTTGTGCCAGTACCAAACTGTCTTGATTACTGTAGCTTTGCAATATAGTCTGAAGTCAGGGAGCCTGATTCCCCCAGCTCCCTTTTTCGTTCTCAAGATTGCTTTGGCTATTCGGGGTCTTTTGTGTTTCCATACAAATTGTGAAATTTTTTGTTCTAGTTCTGTGAAAAATGCCAGTGGTAGTTTGATAGGGATTGCATTGAATCTGTAGATTGCTTTCGGTAGTAGAGTCATTTTCACAATGTTGATTCTTCCAATCCAGGAACATGGTATATCTCTCCATCTATTTGTATCATCTTTAATTTCTTTCATCAGTGTCTTATAATTTTCTGCATACAGGTCTTTTGTCTCCTTAGGTAGGTTTATTCCTAGATATTTTATTCTTTTTGTTGCAATGGTAAACGGGAGTGTTTTCTTAATTTCACTTTCAGATTTTTCGTCATTAGTGTATAGAAATGCAAGAGATTTCTGTGCATTAATTTTGTATCCTGCTACTTTACCAAATTCATTGATTAGCTCTAGGAGTTTTCTGGTAGCATCTTTAGGATTCTCTATGTATAGTATCATGTCATCTGCAAATAGTGACAGCTTTACTTCTTCTTTTCCGATTTGGATTCCTTTTATTTCTTTGTCTTCTCTGATTGCTGTGGCTAACACTTCCAAAACTATGTTGAATAATAGTGGTGAGAGTGGGCAACCTTGTCTTGTTCCTGATCTTAGTGGAAATGGTTTCAGTTTTTCACCATTGAGGACAATGTTGGCTGTGGGTTTGTCATATATGGCCTTTATTATGTTGAGGAAAGTTCCCTCTATGCCTACTTTCTGCAGGGCTTTTATCATAAATGGGTGTTGAATTTTGTCGAAAGCTTTCTCTGCATCTATTGAGATGATCATATGGTTTTTCTCCTTCAATTTGTTAATATGGTGTATCACACTGATTGATTTGCGTATATTGAAGAATCCTTGCATTCCTGGGATAAACCCCACTTGATCATGGTGTATGATCCTTCTAATGTGCTGTTGGATTCTGTTTGCTAGTATTTTGTGGAGGATTTTTGCATCTATGTTCATCAGTGATATTGGCCTGTAGTTTTCTTTCTTTGTGACATCTTTGTCTGGTTTTGGTATCAGGGTGATGGTGGCCTCGTAGAATGAGTTTGGGAGTGTTCCTCCCTCTGCAATATTTTGGAAGAGTTTGAGAAGGATAGGTGTTAGCTCTTCTCTAAATGTTTGATAGAATTCGCCTGTGAAGCCATCTGGTCCTGGGCTTTTGTTTGTTGGAAGGTTTTTAATCACAGTTTCAATTTCAGTGCTTGTGATTGGTCTGTTCATATTTTCTATTTCTTCCTGGTTCAGTCTCGGCAGGTTGTGCATTTCTAAGAATCTGTCCATTTCTTCCAGGTTGTCCATTTTATTGGCATAGAGTTGCTTGTAGTAATCTCTCATGATCTTTTGTATTTCTGCAGTGTCAGTGGTTACTTCTCCTTTTTCATTTCTAATTCTATTGATTTGAGTCTTCTCCCTTTTTCTCTTGATGAGTCTGGCTAATGGTTTATCAATTTTCTTTATCTTCTCAAAGAACCAGCTTTTAGTTTCATTGATTTCTGCTATTGTTTCCTTCATTTCTTTTTCATTTATTTCTGACCTGATCTTTATGATTTCTTTCCTTCTGCTGGCTTTGGGGTTTTTTTGTTCTTCTTTCTCTAATTGCTTTAGGTGCAAGGTTAGGTTGTTTATTCGAGATGTTTCCTGTTTCTTGAGGTAGGCTTGTATTGCTATAAACTTCCCTCTTAGCACTGCTTTTGCTGTGTCCCATAGGTTTTGGGTCGTCGTATCTCCATTGTCATTTGTTTCTAGGTATTTTTTGATTTCCCCTTTGATTTCTTCAGTGATCACTTCGTTATTAAGTAGTGTATTGTGTAGCCTCCATGTGTTTGTATTTTTTACAGATGTTTTCCTGTAATTGATATCTAGTCTCATAGCGTTGTGTTTGGAGAAGATCCTTGATACGATTTCAATTTTCTTAAATTTACCAAGGCTTGATTTGTGACCCAAGATATGATCTATCCTGGAGAATGTTCCATGAGCACTTGAGAAAAATGTGTATTCTGTTGTTTTTGGGTGGAATGTCCTATAAATATCAATCAAGTCCATCTTGTTTAATGTATCATTTAAAGCTTGTGTTTCCTTATTTATTTTCATTTTGGATGATCTGTCCATTGGTGAAAGTGGGGTGTTAAAGTCCCCTACTATGATTGTGTTGCTGTCGATTTCCCCTTTTATGGCTGTTAGTATTTGCCTTATGTATTGAGGTGCTCCTATGTTGGGTGCATAAATATTTACAATTGTTATAGCTTCCTCTTGGATCGATCCCTTGATCATTATATAGTGTCCTTCTTTGTCTCTTGTAATAGTCTTTATTTTAAAGTCTATTTTGTCTGATATGAGAATTGCTACTCCAGCTTTCTTTTGATTTCCATTTGCATGGAATATCTTTTTCCATCCCCTCACTTTCAGTCTGTATGTGTCTCTAGGTCTGAAGTGGGTCTCTTGTAGACAGCATATATATGGGTCTTGTTTTTGTATCCATTCAGCCTGCCTGTGTCTTTTGGTGGGAGCATTTAATCCATTTACATTCAAGGTAATTATCGATATGTATGTTCCTATTCCCATTTTCTTAAATGTTTTGGGTTTGTTATTGTAGGTGTTTTCCTTCTCTTGTGTTTCTTGCCTAGAGAAGTTCCTTTAGCATTTGTTGTAAAGCTGGTTTGGTGGTGCTGAACTCTCTCAGCTTTTGCTTGTCTGTAAAGGTTTTAATTTCTCCATCGAATCTGAATGAGATCCTTGCTGGGTAGAGTAATCTTGGTTGTAGGTTTTTCTCCTTCATCACTTTAAGTATATCCTGCCACTCCCTTCTGGCTTGCAGAGTTTCTGCTGAAAGATCAGATGTTAACCTTATGGGGATTCCCTTGTGTGTTATTTGTTGTTTTTCCCTTGCTGCTTTTAATATGTTTTCGTTATATTTAATTTTTGACAGTTTGATTCATATGTGTCTTGGCGTGTTTCTCCTTGGGTTTATCCTGTATGGGACTCTCTGTGCTTCCAGGACTTGATTAACTATTTCCTTTCCCATATTAGGGAAGTTTTCAACTATAATCTCTTCAAATATTTTCTCAGTCCCTTTCTTTTTCTCTTCTTCTTCTGGGACCCCTAAAATTCGAATGTTGGTGCGTTTAATGTTGTCCCAGAGGTCTCTGAGACTGTCCTCAGTTCTTTTCATTCTTTTTTCTTTATCCTGCTCTGTAGTAGTTATTTCCACCATTTTATCTTCCAGGTCACTTATCCTTTCTTCTGCCTCATTTATTCTGCTATTGATCCCATCTAGAGTATTTTAAATTTCATTTATTGTGTTTTTCATCATTGCTTGGTTCCTCTTTAGTCCTTCTACGTCCTTGTTAAATGTTTCTTGCATTTTGTCTGTTCTGTTTCCAAGATTTTGGATCATCCTTACTATCATTATTCTGAATTCTTTTTCAGGTAGACTACCTATTTCCTCTTCATTTGTTAGGTCTGGTGTGTTTTGACCCTGCTCCTTCATCTGCTGTGTGTTTTTCTGTCGTCTCATTTTGCTTATCTTACTGTGTTTGGGGTCTCCTTTTCACAGGCTGCAGGTTCGTAGTTCCCGTTGTTTTTGGTATCTGTCCCCAGTGGCTAAGGTTGGTTCAGTGGGTTGTGTAGGCTTCCTGGTGGAGGGGACTAGTGCCTGTGTTCTGGTGGATGAGGTTGGATCTTGTCTTTCTGGTGGGCACGTCCACGTCTGGTGGTGTGTTTTCGGGTGTCTGTGGCCTTATGATTTTAGGCAGCCTCTCTGCTAATGGATGGGTCTGTGTTCCTGTCTTGCTAGTTGTTTGGCATAGGGTGTCCAGCACTGTAGCTTGCTGGTCGTTGAGTGAAGCTGGGTCTTGATGTTGAGATGGAGATCTCTGAGAGATTTTCGCCGTTTGGTATTACGTGGAGCTGGTAGGTCTCTTGTGGACCAGTGTCCTGAAGTTGGCTCTCCCACCTCAGAGGCACAGCCCTGATGCCTGGCTGGAGCACCAAGAGCCTTTCATCCACACAGCTCAGAATATAGGGGAGAAAAAAAATAGGAAGAAAGAAAGAGGATAAAATAAAATAAAATAAAGGTATTATAATAAAAAATAAGAAAAAAAATTATTAAGAGTAAATGTATTCAGAAAAAAATTTTTTTAAATTTTTAAAAATAGATTTATTAATTTTTTATAGTAAAAATAAGAAAAAAAATTATTAAGAAAAAAATTTATTAAGAAAAAAATTTTTAATTTTTTAAAATAAAAATATGAAAAAAGTTATTAAAAATTTTTTTAGTTTCTAAAAATAGAAAATACAGAAAAAATTATTAAGAAAACATATATTAGGAAAAAAAAATTTTTTTGAGCAAAAAAAAAAAAAAAAAAAAATTACGGACCTAACCCTAGGACTAATGGTGAAAGCAAAGCTATACAGACAAAATCTCACCCAGAAGCATACACATATACACTCACAAAAAAAGGAAAAGGGGAAAAATTAATATATCCTGCTCCTAAAGTCCACTTCTTGAATTTGGGATGATTCGTTGTCTATTCAGGTATTCAACAGATGCAGGCACATCAAGTTGTTTGTGGAGCTTTAATCCGCTGCTTCTGAGGCTGCTGGGAGAGATTTCCCTTTCTCTTCTTTGTTCATACAGCTCCCAGGGTTCAGCTTTGGATTTGGACCCGCCTCTGCGTGTACGTCACCTGAGGGCATCCGTTCCCCGCCCAGACAGAACTGGGTTAAAGGAGCAGCTGCTTCGGGGGTTCTGGCTCACTCAGCCCGCGGGGAGGGAGCAGTACGGAGGAGGCGGGGCGAGCCTGCGGCGGCAGAGGCCGGCATGACGTTGCAGCAGCCTGAGGTGCGCCTTGCGTTCTCCCGGGGAAGTTGTCCCCGGACCACGGGAGCCTGGCAGTGGCGAGCTGCACTGGCTCCTGGGAGGGGCGGTGTGGAGAGTGACCTGTGCTCGCACACAGGCTTCTTGTTGGCGGCAGCAGCAGCCTTAGCGTCTCCTACCAGTCTCTGGGGTCCACGCTGATAGCCGCGGCTCACGCCCGTCTCTGGAGTTCGTCTACGCGGCGCTCTGAATCCCCTCTCCTTGCGCGCCACGAAACAAAGAGGCAAGAAAAAGTCTATTGCCTCTTCGGCAGCTGCAGACTTTTTCCCGGACTCCCTCCCGGCTAGCACCGAAGCCCGAGCCTCAGCTCCCAGGCCCCGCCCGCCCCTGCGGCTGAGCAGACAAGCCTCTCTGGCTGGTGAGTGCTGGTCGGCACCGATCCTCCGTGGGGGAATCTCTCCACTTTGCCCTCCGCACCCCTGTGGCTGCGCTCTCCTCCACGGCTCCGAAGCTCCCCCCTCTGCCACCAGCAGTCTCTGCCCGCAAAGGGGCTTCCTAATGCCTGGAAACCTTTCCTCCTTCACGGCTCCCTCCCACTGGTGCAGGTCCCGTCCCTATTCTTTTGTCTCTGTTATTTCTTTTTTCTTTTGCCCTACCCAAGTACGTGGGGATTTTCTTGCCTTTTGGGAGGTCTGACGTCTTCTGCCAGCGTTCAGTGGGTGTTCTGTAGGAGCAGTTCCACGTGTGGATGTATTTCTACTGTATCTGTGGGAAGGAAGGTGATCTCCGCGTCTTACTCTTCCGCCATCTTGCCCCTCGTGGGTATATTTTTTTACATTCCTTTTTATCTCCACTATTGGTTTATTAGATATGTCACTTTAAAAAGTTTTTTTGATAATAATTCTTGAACAGGGTTTGTCAACCTCAGCACCATGGATATTTTTCAGTCAGACAATTTTTACTCTGTTGCAGAGGCACATTCTATGCATTGTAAGATATATAACACATCCCTGCACTATACCCACTAGACTCAATAGCACATCTCAGTTGTAATGACCAACAATGTCTATAGACATTGCTGAATGTCCTCTGTGTGTGTGTGTGTGTGTGTTTGTGTGTGAGGGGTGGAGGAGTAATCATACACAGCTGAGAAACACTGTTCTGGGGTTGTCACAGTGCAATTCTAAATAAAGTTGTACCAGTCCATATTGTGGAAGAATCTTAGAGCCATCCATTATTGGTTGTGTACTTGCCAAGTTTTATTTTTACACATGTATTAATCTCATAATATATATTTATAATATTTTTGGTCTATATTAATTATTCATAGTATAATTACAATAATTTATTGATTTTAATTACCTTTGTATTTTGCCTTTCCATCCCTATTCATTTCTTGGCATACATCTAATTAGCTTTCTTCATGATACCTCTGTCTGAAGAACTTCTCTTAATAATTCTTTTATATTTTTAAAGTTTTTCAATCTTTATTATTTTTAAAGCATTTATAGGTTCACAGGAAAAGTGAGGGGAAGGTACAGAGGTTTCTCATACATCCCCTGCCCTCACACATGCACAGCTTCTCCCATTATCAACATCCCCTAATTGAGTGTTAAATTTGTTACAGCTGATGGACCCATTTTGGCACATCATCAACCAAAGTCATAAGTAATAGCTATATTACTGTTCACTCTTGATATTACATGTGGTATGGATTTGGACACATTTTTAACAACATGTATCCATCATTATAATATCATACAGAGTCTTTTCACTGCCCTAAAAATCCTCTGTGCTCTGCCTGTTCATCCCCACTGCCACCCCAACACAACCCCTGGAAACCACTGATCTTTTTACTGTC
Organism: Eschrichtius robustus; assembly: GCF_028021215.1. Lineage (NCBI taxonomy): Eukaryota > Metazoa > Chordata > Mammalia > Artiodactyla > Eschrichtiidae > Eschrichtius > Eschrichtius robustus. The sequence continues at coordinate 87,992,091 of NC_090828.1, forward strand.
ACTATAGTTTTGCCTTTTCCAGAATGTTATATAATTGGAATCATACAGTATATAACCTTTTCAGATTGGCTTATTTCATTTAGTAATATGTATCTAAATTAGTGCTGCATACTACTCCATTGTCTGGGTGTACTACTGTTTATTTTTCCATTCCTATTGAAAGATATCTTGGTTGCTTCCAAATTGTGGCAATTATGAATAAAGCTGCTATAAACATCTCTATATAGGGGAGGGCTTTCCTACTTTCTTGGCCTAGCCTCAGTTTTATTTTTAATTTATTTTATTTATTTATTTTTTTGTTGACATCTGAGTTTTTTGTTTTGTTTTGCTTGGGGTTATTTTTTGGCTGCATTGGGTCTTAGTTGCAGCAGGCGGACTTCTCTCTAGCTGTGGCACATGGGCTCCAGAGTGTGTGGGCTCTGTAGTTTGCAGCAGGCGTGCTCTCTAGTTGAGGCGCATGGGCTCAGTTGCCCTGCGGCAGGTGGGATCTTAGGTCCCTGACCAGGGATCGAACCCACGTCCCCTGCACTGGAAGGCAGATTCTTAACCACTGGATCACCAACGAAGTCCCCCAGCCTCAGTTTTAGACAGGACCTTGGGTCCTGGCCCTAAGGGGTGGAGATTTGTCTGTCTGCATCCCTCACTTTTTCCTTAAATGGCAGCCAAACTCTGTCTTGTGTCTGTTTTGAGTATTGAGCAAGAGGCAGTTTCTTTCCCATCTCTAAGTAATAAACCTCTAAGATTTCCTAAAGCTGAGGAGAAGAAGCCTTATTTAGACAGGACCTGAGTTTATTCAATTTATCACAGCTCACTCCATTTACCTAATATATACTTAGGCACTCAACACTGGCCATATTCTCTCACTTACTTTACCTGTCCCATCCTGCCTGGACCTTTCAGTGTGGAACCCCAAATATAGTTAAATACATACCACTATAGAGTTGCATTAGATAAGAGCTGCCATATCTAATATATTCCTATTATTAAAGATATATATGTTGAGAGAGGAAGTCTGGCATAATAGTGCTACTAATTGTCTAGGATTAAAAAATAAATAAATTCTAAAGTCTAGGTACATCTCAGTCTCTAACAGTCATTTGATAAGTCACTTAACTTCTTGGAACACACTTTCCTCATTTTCAATTAAATTGAATTTAAAAATTAGGTACACTTTTGCAAGTCACTGTATTGATGTAAAGATGGAGAAAATTCAGTATCTACCCCAAAGGAATTTGTACTCCAACCTACATATTATTTGATTAATATCTAAGATCCCTCTATGCTTAAAAATAACATGACTATAGATTCTTATGTTCAAGAAAAAAACTCAAACATATATAAATAAAATCATTTAACCACACTAGATAATATTTGAAGTTAATAATACAATATTACTTAATTCAGCCTGACAGAATTCTATTGATTTTAGTTTATATGAGGAATATGATTTATGCTCCTTTTGTCTCTTTTGATTAATAGAATATCTCAGCTTATCCAAAGATTCAGACAACCAAAATCTTCCTGTGTATTCTCTTTCAAATAAATTGAAAGTTTTGTTCCATCAAAGCTTGGTTTAATAAATAAAATAATTCCTAAAACTTAATTTGGGACATATTACCTCCAGACTTTAGATAATAAATATGTTTTAGTATTATTAGATATATTTCACAAAAATTATCTCAATTCCCATTTTAAAAAAACTTAAAATATTTGGCTGTTGAAGCTTTAATTCCCTCAGCTTTTCTTTTCTTTATTTTTTTATTGAAGTATAGTTGATTTATAGTACATCAATTCCCATTTTAGTTGGAAAGGAGATAGAAAGTGTCATGGACAGTCACAGCTTACCGACTTTTCCTATAAATTTATGAGACTGTTTTCTTAGTATAGTTTGACCTAAGATGTTACACTTAAAAAATACTAAAATCACTACTCATATCTTGAAATGTAATGCTTGACATTAGCTATATGAATTAAATTATGTGTATCAATATAATGGCATCCTATTCCATTAAAGAAAATATTTTAACAACTTTGTATTGACAGTGAAAAGATCTGTATGCTATGGTCTTAATTTATTATAAAACTATTTGTGTGTGTAAATGTGTGTTTAAGAAGAGAGAGTATGTGTATGTGTATGTATCTATGTATCAATGTATCTTCACTGCTTATCTGGGGAATAAGAGGAGTTGTGAGTGTTTTAATTTTCTTATTTTTTGATGGTCTCAGATTTTTCTCCTCCTGACATCAGACATTAATGCTGACACTCACTAAGTGTCCTATAATTCAGTTCAGTTCTGACTGAAATACCAGGTGTTACTGTCAGACTCCACACGTGTAGGGGCTCAGTCCCACAACACTGCCCCCACCTCAGATGCCAGTCAAAAGTCCTGATCCACCATACTTCTGATGGACTGGCTATAATTTGGAGATTCCTGTATCTACCTCCTCAGGTTCAGTGATTTGGTAGCATGACTCACAGAACTCACTCAAGAAGTCTTTACTTACATTTACTGGATTATTATAAAGTTACAAGTGAACAGCCAAATGAAGAGGTATACTGGGCAGGGTCTTAAAGAGTCCCAATCACAGGAGCCTCTGTCACTATGGAGCTGGGGTGTGCCATCCTCCTGACATGTGGACATGTTGGACAAATCGGCAACTCTCCGAACCCCCTCTTTAGGGGTATTTATGGAGGTTTCTTACATAGGCATATGCATTAAATCCTTGACCATTGGTGACTAACTCAGTCTCCAGCCTCTCTCTTCTTTCTGGTTGTCGGGGATGGGGCTGAAAGTTCCAAACTTGTAATCAAGGCTTGGTCTTCTTTCTGGTGATCAGCCACCATCCTAAAGCTACCTAGGGGCTAATCAAGAGTGCCTCATTAGAACAAGAAACAGTCCTATCAATCTCATCACTCGAGAACTTCTAAAGCCTTTAGGAGCTCTATGCCAGGAATAGGGAACAAAGACCAAATATTTATCTATGATACCACACTCTATATATTGGTTTTTTAAAATTATAGTATGCACGAAATTGTAAGATTCACTATTTAACAAAGTGTAACCTTTATATAAAATATCTGTACAGTAAATGAAAAGTGTACAAGTATTTGATTCATGCAATGAATATCTCTGAACTAAATTATTTCTTGAGAATGTTTAAAATATATCAAGACCTTTAGGGGGAATTGAACTAGGTTTACATGGTCACCTATGTGGTATGATTTGAAGGCCACAAAACCACTACCTTGTCACTCTCACCATCACCACTGTTCTTGCCACAGAAGTTGAATTACCACATAACATGCATTTTCTTTGTCTGTTTTCTTCATGGGACAGCATACAAAAGAAATACCAGTATTGAAAATAAACCCTCAAAATTATTCATTTTCTAGTTACAAGTTTTTACCCTTTAATAAAATCTTCCTAATTCCCCCCACACCCTCAGCACCTGGTAAACACCTTTATACTCTCTGTTGCTACTGTTCAGCTTTTTTAGATTCCACATTAGTGGTATCATGTAGGATTTGTCTTTCTCTGTGTGACTTATCTCACTTAGCATAAAGCCCTTCAGGTCCATCACATTGTCCCAATATTTCTTTTGGCTGAGTCTACAACAGCACAGATTCACTGAACTTTTGAATTAGAAGCAACCTGATAGATCATCAAGTACTTTCTGAGGAGTGTTGGATTCCCTCTAGACCATATAGGTTGGCAAACTATTGTCCTGGGCCCAAATCTGACCCATTTCCTGTTTTTATAAATAAAATTTTATTGGAACACAAATTTTTTTGAAAACGCAAATTATGAAAAGCCGTGAAGTTCTTGACTTAAACTTTACAAATGCCAAACAGGGATTCCATTCAGGTGTTTTGCTGTTGTTATATTTTTAAATTTTCTAAAATCCAGGTAAAATCTCTTTAAAATTCAGAATTTGCTAACTTTCTTTAAGAAAGTCTCTACTCCAGCTCCTGTAATTAACTTTTATCTGTCTGTGATAAGATCTTGCCAGTGAAAATCAATCTAGCCCATTTCAGGTCTTTTCAGTTATGGCTCTACTCAATCTGGACAACCCAATCAAGAAAATAAAATCTTGGGTCCCAAGCAACAAAATATTTTTCCTTATTAGAAGGCAGAGAAAGGGGTTAAAGGTGTGACTATTAATAATTCTTTTTTTATTTTTTTTTAATTTCTTTTGAATTGTTTTTTTTTTCGTAGAATGAAAATTAATTTTAATGTTTCTCTAAGCCAAACACAATTGGAAAGATGAAAAAAAAAACCCACAGTGCATCCTAAAGATAAATACAGATGACTTTTATATTACCCACCAATTTAAATTACTGTTTACCATTTCTTTTTTTTTTTTAAATGGATAACCACAACAAAAGCAACAATGATTGCAATTACCAAACACGAAACACACTCATACTATGTCATAATATTGACATTCAGTCCAGTAATCCTCCACTGTAACAGCTCCTTTACTTTGCAGTGAAAATTGATTTGTATATTCTTTGCCTCTGAGTCCTTGTGGGATTTTTTTTTTTAATTCAAACAAAGTCACAAAAATTATAATCATCCTCATCAGTTCACTCAGTCCCATGTAATTAATTTTTTTTTATCTTGATCTTTTGTTAGCACTTTTATGAGTTCATCAGTTTTTCATTAGAGTTCTGAAAATGCTTATTCATTCAGTTCAACAGTACAGTCAGTTGCCAGAAACCTGTACTTGTCAGAGTCTTTTCCATGAATTCCTTGAAGATGAAACCCTTTTATAGGAACATATTTGCAAAAGCATTGGAGTACACCCAGAACTGTCTGTAAATGACAAAAGACTTAAAAATGACCACGGTTAAAGATTTGATGAAAGTTCATAATAATGCAATTGACAAGGAAATTTAGTTATTTCTGAGATATACATTTTAAAGTAATAACTAAAATTATGGCTTATAACATTATACCAGAACATATAAGATTTTTAGAAATTTCACGTAATGTCTGAAACATTTATATTAACATATTTCCATACAAATAACCCAATGAAAGTTTAGTATTAGTTGTTTTGTTTGTTTTTTTTTTTATACTGCAGGTTCTTATTAGTCATCAATTTTATACACATCAGTGTATACATGTCAATCCCAATCGCCCAATTCAGCACACCACCATCCCCACCCCACCACAGTTTTCCCCCCTTGGTGTCCATACGTTTGTTCTCTACATCTGTGTCTCAACTTCTGCCCTGCAAACCGGTTCATCTGTACCATTTTCCTAGGTTCCACATACATGCATTAATATACGATATTTGTTTTTCCCTTTCTGACTTACTTCACTCTGTATGACAGTCTCTAGATCCATCCACTTCTCAACAAATGACTCAATTTCGTTCCTTTTTATGGCTGAGTAATATTCCATTGTATATATGTACCACTTCTTCTTTATCCATTCATCTGTTGATGGGCATTTAGGTTGCTTCCATGACCTGGCTATTGTAAATAGTGCTGCAGTGAACATTGGGGTGCATGTGTCTTTTTGAATTATGATTTTCTCTGGGTATACACCCAGTAGTGGGATTGCTGGATCATATGGTAATTCTATTTTTAGTTTTTTAAGGAACCTCCGTACTGTTCTCCATAGTGGCTGTATCAAATTACATTCCCACCAACAGTGCAAGAGGGTTCCCTTTTCTCCACACCCTCTCCAGCATTTGTTGTGTGTAGATTTTCTGATGATGCCCATTCTAACTGGTGTGAGGTGATACCTCATTGTAGTTTTGATTTGCATTTCTCTAATAATTAGTGACGTTGGGCATCTTTTCATGTGCTTCTTGGCCATGTATGTCTTCTTTGGAGAAATGTGTATTTAGGTCTTCTGCCCATTTTTTGATTGGGTTGTTTGTTTCTTTAATATTGAGCTGAATGAGCTGTTTATATATTTTGGAGATTAATCCTTTGTCCGTTGATTCGTTTGCAAATATTTTCTCCCATTCTGAGGGTTGTCTTTTCGTCTTGTTTATGGTTTCCTTTGCTGTGCAAAAGCTTTTAAGTTTCCTTAGGTCCCATTTGTTTATTTTTGTTTTTATTTCCATTACTCTAGGAGGTAGATCAAAAAAGATCTTAATGTGATTTACGTCAAAGAGTGTTCTTCCTATGTTTTCCTCTAAGAGTTTTATAGTGTCCGGTCTTACATTTAGGTCTCGAATCCATTTTGAGTTAATTTTTGTGTATGGTGTTAGGGAGTGTTCTAATTTCATTCTTTTACATGGAGCTGTCCAGTTTTCCCAGCACCACTTATTGAAGAGACTGTCTTTTCTCCATTGTATATCTTTGCCTCCTTTGTCATAGATTAGTTGACCATAGGTGCGTGGGTTAATCTCTGGGCTTTCTATCTTGTTCCATTGATCTATGTTTCTGTTTTTGTGCCAGTACCATATTGTCTTGATTACTGTACTTTTGTAGTATAGTCTGAAGTGAGGGAGTCTGATTCCTCCAGCTCCGTTTTTTTTCCTCAAGACTGCTGTGGCTATTCGGGGTCTTTTGTGTCTCCATACAAATTTTAAGATGATTTGTTCTAGTTCCGTAAAAAATGCCACTGGTAATTTGATAAGGATTGCATTGAATCTGTAGATTGCTTTGGGTAGTATAGTCATTTTCACAATGTTGATTCCTCCAATCCAAGAACATGGTATATCTCTCCATCTGTTGGTATCATCTTTAATTTCTTTCATCAGTGTCTTATAGTTTTCTGCATACAGGTCTTTTGTCTCCCTAGGTAGGTTTATTCCTAGGTATTTTATTCTTGCAATGGTAAATGTTGCAATGGTTTATGTTGCAATGGTAAATGGGAGTGTTTCCATAATTTCTCTTTCAGATTTTTCATCATTAGTGTATAGGAATGCAAGAGATTTCTGTGCATTAATTTTGTATCCTGCAACTTTACAAAATTCATTGATTAGCTCTAGTAGTTTTCTGGTGGCATTTTTAGGATTCTCTATGTATAGTATCATGTCATCTGCAAACAGTGACAGTTTTACTTCTTCTTTTCCAATTTGTATTCCTTTTATTTCTTTTTCTTCTCTGATTGCCGTGGCTAGGACTTCCAAAACTATGTTGAATAATAGTGGTGAGAGTGGACATCCTTGTCTTGTTCCTGATCTTAGAGGAAATGCTTCCAGTTTTTCACCATTGAGAATGATGTTTGCTGTGGGTGTGTCATATATGGCCTTTATTATGTTGAGTTAGGTTCCCTCTATGCCCACTTTCTGGAGAGCTTTTATCATAAATGGGTGTTAATTTTGTCAAAAGCTTTTTCTGCATCTATAGATATGATCATATGGTTTTTATTCTTCAATTTGTTAATATGGTGTATCACATTGATTGATTTGCGTATATTGAAGAATCCTTGCATCCCTGGAATAAATCCTACTTGATCGTGGTGTATGATCCTTTTAATGTGTTGCTGGATTCTGTTTGCTAGTATTTTGTTGAGGATTTTTGCATCTATAGTCATCAGTGATATTGGTCTGTAATTTTCTTTTTTTGTAGTATCTTTGTTTGGTTTTGGTATCAGGGTGATGGTGGCCTCATAGAATGAGTTTGGGAGTGTTCCTTCCTCTGCAATTTTTTAGAAGAGTTTGAGAAGGGTGGGTGTTAGCTCTTCTCTAAATGTTTGATAGAATGCACCTGTGAAGCCATCTGGTCCTGGACTTTTCTTTGTTGGAAGATTTTTAATCACAGTTTCAATTTCATTACTTGTGATTGGTCTGTTCATATTTTCTGTTTCTTCCTGGTTCAGTCTTGGAAGGTTATACCTTTCTAAGAATTAGTCCATTTCTTCCAGGTTGTCCATTTTATTGGCATAGAGTTGCTTGTAGTAGTCTCTTAGGATACTTTGTATTTCTGCGGTGTCTGTTGTAACTTCTCCTTTTTCATTTCTAATTTTATTGATTTGAGTCCTCTCCCTCTTTTTCTTGATGAGTCTGGCTAATGGCTTATCAATTTTGTTTATCTTCTCAAAGAACCAGCTTTTAGTTTTATTGATCTTTGCTATTGTTTTCTTTGTTTCTATTTCATTTATTTCCGCTCTGATCTTTATGATTTCTTTCCTTCTGCTAACTTTGGGTTTTGTTTGTTCTTCTTTCTCTAGTTCCTTTAGGTGTAAGGTTAGATTGCTTACTTGAGATTTTTCTTGTTTCTTTATGTAGGCTTGTATAGCTATAAACTTCCCTCTTAGAACTGCTTTTGCTGCATCCCATAGGTTTGGATCATCGTGTTTTCATTGTCATTTGTCTCTAGGTATTTTCTGATTTCCTCTTTGATTTCTTCAGTGATCTCTTAGTTATTTAGTAACGTATTGTTTAGCCTCCATGTGTTTTTTTTTAATGTTTTTTTTCCCTGTAATTCATTTCTAATCTCATAGCGTTGTGGTCAGAATAGATGCTTAATATGATTTCAAGTTTCTTAAATTTAGCAAGGCTTGATTTGTGACCCAAGATATGCTATATCCTGGAGAATGTTCCGTGCGCACTTGAGAAGAAAGTGTAATCTGCTGTTTTAGGATGGAATGTCCTATAAATATCAATTAAATCTATCTGGTCTATTGTGTCATTTAAAGCTTCTGTTTCCTTATTTATTTTCATTTTGGATGATCTGTCCATTGGTGTAAGTGAGGTGTTAAAGTCCCCCACTATTATTGTGTTACTGTCGATTTCCTCTTTTATAGCTGTTAACAGTTGCCTTATGTATTGAGGTGCTCCTATGTTGGGTGCATATATATTTATAATTGTTATATCTTCTTGGATTGATCCCTTGATCATTATGTAGTGTCCTTCCTTGTCTCTTGTAACATTCTTTATTTTAAAGTCTATTTTATCTGATATGAGTATAGCTGCTCCAGCTTTCTTTTGATTTCTATTTGCATGGAATATCTTTTTCCATCCCCTCACTTTCAGTCTGTATGTGTCCCTAGGTCTGAAGTGGGTCTCTTGTAGACAGCATATATATGGGTCTTGTTTTTGTATCCATTCAGCAAGCCTGTGTCTTTTGGTTGGAGCATTTAATCCATTCACGTTTAAGGTAATTATTGATATGTATGTTCCTATGACCATTTTCTTAATTGTTTTGGGTTTGTTTTTGTAGGTCGTTTTCTTCTCTTGTGTTTCCCACTTAGAAAAGTTCCTTTATCATTTGTTGTAGAGCTGGTTTAGTGGTGCTGAATTCTCTTAGCTTTTGCTTGTCTGTAAAGCTTTTGATTTCTCCATCAAATCTAAATGAGATCCTTGCCGGGTAGAGTAATCTTGGTTGTAGGTTCTTCCCTTTCATCACTTTAAGTATATCATGCCACTCCCTTCTGTCTTGTAGAGTTTCTGCTGAGAAATCAGCTGTTAACCTTATGGGAGTTCCCTTCTATGTTATTTGTCATTTTTCCCTTGCTGCCTTCAATAATTTTTCTTTGTCTTTAATTTTTGCCAATTTGATTACTATGTGTCTTGGTGTGTTTCTCCTTGAGTTTATCCTTTATGGGACTCTCTGCGCTTCCTGGACTTGGGTGGCTATTTCCTTTCCCATGTTAGGGAAGTTTTCGACTATAATCTCTTCAAATATTTTCTCTGGTCCTTTCTCTCTCTCTTCTCCTTCTGTGACCCCTATAATGTGAATGTTGTTGCGTTTAATGTTGTCCCAGAGGTCTCTTAGGCTGTCTTCATTTCTTTTCATTCTGTTTTCTTTAGTCTGTTCCACAGCAGTGAATTCCACCATTCTGTCTTCCAGGTCACTTTTCCGTTCTTCTGCCTCAGTTATTCTGCTATTGATTCCTTCTAGTGTAGTTTTCATTTCAGTTATTGTATTGGTCATCTCTGTGTTTTTGTTCTTTAATTCTTCTGGTCTTTGTTAATCATTTCTTGCATCTTCTCAATCTTTGCCTCCATTCTTATTCCGAGGTCCTGGATCATCTTCACTATCATTATTCTGAAGTCTTTTTCTGGAAGGTTGCCTATCTCCACTTCATTTAGTTGTTTTTCTGGGGTTTTTTTCTTGTTCCTTCATCTGGTATATAGCCCTCTGCCTTTTCATCTTGTTTGTCTTTCTGTGAATGTGATTTTTGTTCCACAGGCTGCAGGATTATAGTTTTTCTTGCTTCTGTTGTCTGCCCTCTGGTGGTTGAGGCTATCTGAGAGGCTTGATGGGAGGCTCTGGTGGTGGTTAGAGCTGACTGTTGCTGTGGTGGTCAGAGCTCAGTAAAACTTTAATCCACTTGACTGTTGATGGGTGGGGCTGGGTTCCCTCCCTGTTGGTTGTTTTGCCTTAGGCAACCCAACACTGGAGCCTACCCAGGCTCTTTGGTGGGGCTAATGGCAGACTCTGGGAGGGCTCACGCCAAGGAGTACTTCCCAGAACCTCCGCTGCCAGTGTCCTTGTCCCCACAGTGAAACAGAGCCACTCCCCGCCTCTTCAGGAGACCTTCCAACACTAACAGGTAGGTCTGGTTCAGTCTCCCGCAGGGTCACTGCTCCTTCCCCTGGGTCCCGATGTGCACACTAATTTGTGTGCGCCCTCCAAGAGTGGGGTCTCTGTTTCCCCCAGTCCTGTCGAAGTCCTGCAATCAATTCCCACTAGGCTTCAAAGTCTGATTCTCTATGAATTCCTCCTCCCGTTGCTGGACCCCCAGGTTGGGAAGCCTGACGTGGGGCTCAGAACCTTCACTCCAGTGGGTGGACCTCTGTGGTATAAGTGTTCGCCAGTCTGTGAGTCACCCACCCACCAGTTACGGGATTTGATTTTACTCTGATTGCGCCCCTCCCACCGTCTCATTGTGGCTTCTCCTTTGTCTTTGGATGTGGGGTATCTTTTTTGGTGAGTTCCAGTGTCTTCCTGTTGATGATTGTCCAGCAGCTAGTTTTGATTCTGGTGTTCTCACAAGCGAGAGTGAGAGCACATCCTTCTACTCCGCCATCTTGGTTCCTCCCTCTAAATTGTTATTTTAATATCCAAGTTTGGTTCAGGACAGCACAAGAACTTCAGTGAACTTCAGTGTTCAGTTCAGATTAAAATTTACATTTACCAAGCAAATAATAGCTTAATTTGTGTGTCTGAAAAATGAATAAGACATAATTTTGCCCTCAAGGAACTCAACAATCTAGTAAATGATAAAACAGTACAAACATAACTGTAATACAGAGAATTTATATCAGAAGCTGATATTGTACATCAATTTCCTAGTTTATGAGATACATTTATAAGATTATTTGACCTTGTACTAAATAGACCACTTAGAGCATCAGTCCCCAGCCTTTTTGGCACCAGGGACCGGTTTCGTTGAAGACAATTTTTCCACGGATGGGGGCGGGGGGAGGGTGTGGGGAGATGGTTCAGGCGGCAATGCGAGTGATGCGGAGCGATGCGGGGGGCGGCAGATGAAGCTTTGCTCACTTGCCCGCCACTCATCTACTGCTGTGTGGCCGGGTTCCTAACAGACCGTGGACTGGTACCAGTCCTTGGCCTGGGGGTTGGGGACCCCTGACTTATAAGATGAAACAAAAGATAATTTAACTTTGCATTCTGGGAAAGGTTGGGCAATGATTCAGAGTATAAGACGTTCTCTGAGAGGACAAAAAAAGAGAAACTGAAAACAGAAGTGCACGGGACTCTTCTGGGTGGAAACAAGCTCAGTGAAGGGAAGGGGTAGAGGAAGAAATGTCAGTGAGATTGGCCCTGGATAAGTGCCAAAACAGAACAGACCTTGGATTCCAGGGTGATGGAAATGCCCAAGATAGAGATCAATTTATACATGCACTTAGCTACTGCCACAGTTAGTTGGGGATAGTTGAGGACTGGAATAGAATTATTTTAAAACACTCAGATGTCTAGGCTCACTTGGTCACTGGAAATTAGGCTATTTAGCTTCACATCTCCTGAGCTTTTTTTCCCTTTTTTAAACAGCTTGTCAGAGGATAATCGATACACCGAAAACTGCACACATAAAATGCGTACGATTTGATGAATTTGGATATACGTACACACTTGTAAAATCATCACCTCAATCAAGGTAATAAACATAAACGTCACCTCCAGAAGTGTCCTCATGACCTATTGTTTGTATGTGTGTGTGGTAAGAACACTTAATATAATTTCTACACTTTTAACAAAATTTTTAAATATGCAGTTGAGTGCTGTTAACTATAGGAACTATGTTATACAACAGATCCCTAGAACTTATTCATCTTACGTAACTGAAATTTTATGCCTATTGAAAAACAAGTCCTCATTTCTCCCTCCCCTCAGTCCCCAGCAACCACCATTCTACTCTCTGTTTCCATGAGTTTGATTACTTTAGATACCTCATATAATTGGAATCATGCAGTATTTGTCATTTTGTGGCTGGAATATTTTACTTAGCATAACGTCCTTCAGGTTCATCCATGTTGTTGTTATGTGGCAGGATTGCCTTCTTTTTTGAGGCTGAATACTACTTCATTGTTTGTATATACCATACTTTATTCATCTGTCAACGGACATTTTGATTGTTTCCATATCTTGGCTATTGTGAATAATTGTGCAATGAACATGGGAGTGCAGATATCTCTTTGAGATCTTAGTTTGAATTCTTTTGGATAAATAACGAGATATAGGATTGCTGGATTGTATGGTAGTTCAACTTTTAATTTTTTATCTCCATACTGTTTTCCATAGTGGCTGCACCATCTTACATTCTCACCAACAGTGTGCAGGGGTTCTGATTTCTTCACATCCTCACTAACACTTTTCTTTTGATTTTTTGTTTTGTTTTGTTTTGATAATTGCCATTCTAACAGTTGTGAGGTGATATCTCATTGTGGTTTTGATTTGCATTACCCTGGTGATTAGTGATGTTGAGTACCTTATCATATACTCTGAGCTTTCTTTGAGAAGTTGGTGCGTTGGTTTAAATGCTTCCAATGATATTCAGAAAAGCACCACCAAAACAGAAAACAAAACAAAACAAAAAATTAAAAAAAAAAAACACTTTGCATATGATTTTCACAAAAAGTGATGCTTTTCAACTGAGCATTAGGAGAAAGTTCACCTGAAATCTGGGCCAAAATCACTGAGACAACTGAGAAGAAAATTCTGACTCCAAAATCTGGAACAGGCAGCACAGCTGTGAAGCCAAGTTTATGGGGCTTACTAGGGCAGCAGCTGGGCATGGACTAAAGAAAGACGATAATTCCAGTGCTTTGGAAGAAAGAGTGTGATAAAAAGCACAGCTTAATGTTCTCTTGGTGAAGCAAAAAATCGTATTTTAAAAAAATCACTAAGTGATAAGCACTTTAAATAACAATGTCATTTTTTAGACACTCTGAAAAGTTCATGTTCTTCATCTCCCCCACACTCATTACTGTCACTCACAGATCAGTGCCAAGTCAACTTTTCAGTTCCTTTCAATGTTTAAACTGGGCAGTGGAGTTACTTAAATAATGTTTCAATTTGTTGAGAAAATTTGATTTAAAGTAGGAAAAATAAATAAGGTCCAAGTCTAAATAGCATAACCTTTAGGAAAGAGGTATTAGGGAATTTAGCATTTCTTATGTGTCCTTAACATTAGACCTTAGGGCAAAATGCTGAAATCAGACTCAGAGGGAGGAAGCTGAAAATCTAAAGATATATTAAAGTTTACCTAGGTTGAATTATCTCTTCAAATGTTTTGTTGCCAGATATTTCAGCCTTAGGCTCATTATCAGAGGGGTCTTGAAAAAAAAACACTAAAGTATTACCATGTGATGTTAAAAATAAATCAGGTCATGAATGAATAAATCCAGGGAGTATATGGCTGAAGAGCAGAGTGGTCTGTTAATCCTGTATAGCAGGTGAAGCGTCATTATTGTCTCATACCTCCCTTTTCTAAATCCTGTCTGTGTTTCTCCAATAATACTCCCTCACCACCTACTCTCCAATTGTCAAGACACTTATTCTTACTTAAAAGAATTAATAATCAACAGAAAAATCTGAATCAGATTCTTTCAAATAATAATAAATTCAAAACAGATTTGTATGTGTGGAAATGGGGGCTTCATCCACTTTATAGAGGTGTTATGAGCCTGATCATTTTTATGAAAATCTGATACTTGTGTATAATTTTATGAAAATCTGATAATCGTATGTTGCATCCTGGCATGACAAAGCTTCTGAATATTAGTCAATGGAAGAAAACCTGCATCCTAGCCAGGACAACAGAAGAGGAGATTCATCCCAGACTAAATGCATGGAAAGCATACTTGATTAACATATTATGAGATATATCTGGTCAATGGTTACATACATGAGATAGAAAATGTGTGCAAGGTATGGGGTTGTGGTATGTCAAAAAAAAAAAAAAAAAAAAAGAAAGCCCAATACTTGGAATGGGCAAAAGAGATCACTGGGCATCCTTTCAGTGGAGTGATAAGTTTTACCTAGTGAACCCTTGGAGGGATATCTGATTTCATGGGGGTGTGCACTTTCTATTAATTTTATATAACTAGACTACTTCACAACTCTGTAGGGCTAGAGGTTAACTTATGGAAAAATAATAGCAATGCAAATCTCCATTGCCTATAATATATATGGGCTTTAATGTAAATGTATTATTTGCTAGGGCTGACATAAAGAATCACAGACTGAGTTACTTAAACAGCAGAATTTTATTTTCTTACAGTTCTGGAATCTAGAATTCTTAAGTCAAGGTGTTGCCAAGGTTGGTTTCTTCTGAGTCCTCCTTGGCTTATAGATGGCCATCTTCTTCGTACGTCTTAACATGGTCTTCCCTCTGTGTGTGCCTGAGTCCTAATCTCTTTTTATAAAGAAACTAGTCATGTTAGATTAGGACCTACCCTAATGACCTTATTTGAACTTAAATTACCTCTTTAAAAACCCTGTCTCCAAATACAGTCACATTCTCAGGTACGAGGCATTAGGAATTCACTATATAAAAGTTTAAGGGGACACAATTTAGCCCTCAGCACCATAATACTTAATGAATTGAAGAAAATCTCTGAGAGGGGCTCATTTATATTTGCATGATATCATAGGGTTTTTCTTTTTTTGAAAATGTTAATTTATCTGGAGAGAGATAAAGAATATGCTGCAGCTGGTTAAGTCAGGTTCTATATGTTGACTGCAGAAAAGTAAGCTCTCATCCTAGGTGTAGTCATGAGATTTAAAAAATATTTTGCTCATTGCCTATGTTTGTGCCTAACATCTATTGTTAATATTAATTATATTAATAAACAGTAATCAGGTTTGGGTGGAATCTCAGAACAACCAAAAATCTTCAGAAAGATTGTTACCTCAGCTATATGGAAAACAAATCCTCATGCTAAAAGAGAAAACCCACACCCTCAAGTTACAAATCACCTTCAGCTCTTCCTCTTCTTAACTATGAGAGGAGAAGGAAAGCAGTAAGGGAAGGGAATCTGTTGTGTATTTGATAACAGACTCTGATAACAGACTTTGATAACAGCTCTCTGTGGAATTCTGTAGTTGTCACTGTATGTTATCTTCCTTTATTAAAGCTTGCTCTATAAGGCCTGCTGGGACCAATATAGGTTGGACTGGCTGGTAACATTCTCCAGGAAATGAAGCTGATTCTAGAGGGCTAATGGTATAGTGGGGAAAGGAGTGAGAACACTAGGTACAGATATTGAATTTACCAGGTTTAGGTCCTAGACTGGAAGAGAGAGTGAGCTTCAGTCATTTCTAATGACTCACAACTTGGCAGAAATCTGTACTCCTTATTATATAGATTATTCCCATGTTGAAAGATGGGATATAGTTCTGCTTATCTTTAAGGTCAGTCATTTGAAATTGTGTACTTAATTATTTATTAAGAGTAAATGTATCATTAAAAGGTAAAATTTGGAAAATTTCCTACACACATGTCAAAAATTTTAATGCCAATAGAAGAAACAATATAGGGCTGCCCTGGTGGTGCAGTGGTTAAGAATCCGCCTGCCAATGCAGAGGACATGGATTCGAGCCCTGGTCCGGGAAGATCCCACATGCCGCGGAACAACCAAGCCCGTGCGCCACAACTACTGAGCCTGCGTGCCTAGACTGAGCTCCGCAGCAAGAGAAGCCACCGCAATGAGAAGCCCGTGCACCGCAACGAAGAGTAGCCCCAGCTAGGCGCAACTAGAGAAAGCCTGCACGCAGCAAGGAAGACCCAACACAGCCAAAAATAAATTAATTAATTTTTAAAAAAAGGTTTAGTAAAAAAAAGAAACAATATAAAACACTGTGATAAACCGCCATAAGGATTCTTTTACTAGTCAATCTGAAACTGTTACAACTTTCTAAAACGGTTTTCAAGTTCCCAACGACAGCATGCCAAGCTGTTGGCAAGATAATTCACTCCAAAGAATCAAACAGTTTAAAGTCTCCTTAATAAGATACATTCTGCCTATAAGTTTGAGCTGTTGAGCTCCTCTAAAAATAATCTCAAGGTGATTTGCAATTTATTCTAAGAGCAGATTTACTCTGCAGTGGACCAAATAACACTCTTTCTCTCTCATTTACTTACCTCAGGCCTCAGTTTCTTCATGTGTAAAGAGAGAACAATGGCAAAACTTAACATACAGGGATGTTATGAAAATTTCAAAGTGGATGTATGTATATGTATAACTGATTCACTTTGCTGTACATCTGACACTAACACAACATTGTAAGTCAACTATATTCCAATAAAAATTATCATATATGAAGCTTGTCCATAGGAGTGTTCAATAAATGGCATTTTTCCTGTATAAATAAATATATGTATTTTATTGTGGACACCCAGTGATGATGTAAGTAGGGGAGTATCATGTTTAAATGTTTATTTTATTAAGATGAGTAAGGCATCAGTTTGCATGATCAGCATTGATATGCATGATAGTATCCATAGAAATGTGGTAGGAAGACTATATAGTCTTGTAGGAGCCCAGATAAAAGATTATGAAAGCCTAATTTAGGGCAGTAAATTGGTAAAGGTAGAGAAGAAGAAATTATACCTATGAGAGATATTAAGAATCTAAAATTGTCAAACTTGATCACAGAATGGTAGAGCAAGTGAAGGGAACAGAGAAGTCAAAGATATATCCAGATTTCTGGAATATCAAATGGATAATGGTAACAGGGAAATCTAAATACCCTGCAGATTCTTAATAATCTGCTTCTTCCCGAACTCTTTGACCTTCTTTTACAGTATAAATGATAGAACAAGAAAATTTTAAAAATATATAAACCAAAACACATCCTTAACCTACTTAAATCACTTTAGGGCGTCCCATTGCTTTTAAGATGTTCCAAAATCTTCATATGGTCTAAGATTGCCATTACTAAGCTCCTGTGCTCATGTCTCTGAGATTATGTTATGCCACATTTTTTTCCAATTTTTAAGCCTAAACCACAACAACTGTCTTTCCATTTCTAAAGCACAGCAAGCACTTTCGAAACTCAGACTTTCCCACCTCCTGTCCCCCTGTCTGGAAGCTACTCTTCGCAGTTCTCCATCTGGCCTCACCTTCAACATCATCCCCTTAGAAAGCACTTCTCTGGCCCTCCAGTCTAATATAGACCTCCAATTTTTTTTATTACAACATTGCATTTATTTTTCTGGAGGACACCTCTTACAACATGTTATAATACATTTATTTGTTTAATTGTTTACTGTGCACCACTTCCAAAGATTGTCAACTGTCAACACAGGGGTCATGTCACTTTGCTTTAGCAACTGTGTGGACATCACTTACCATGGCATGTAGCAGGTAGGTAGTACATATATGTCTGGGAAAGAATGAATCTCCAATAGGAAATACAGATATCCGTGGCTTGAAAACTATCCAAAATGGAAATGTGGATTTGTAAACATGCTACTCACAGGGTAATTAAAACATTTGGAATGAATGTGATGAGTAAAGGAGAACAAATAGAAGGAGATGTGGACTAGGATAAAATCCTGAGGCATGCAAATACTTAAATTTGTTTTTTTTAAACCATTATTCTTAATAATCTTTTTTTTTTTTTTTTTTTTGGCTGTGTTGGGTCTTCGTTTCTGTGCGAGGGCTTTCTCTAGTTGTGGCAAGCGGGGGCCACTCTTCATCGCGGTGCGCGGGCCTCTCACTATCGTGGCCTCTCTTGTTGCGGAGCACAGGCTCCAGACGCGCAGGCTCAGTAGTTGTGGCTCACGGGCCTAGTTGCTCCGTGGCATGTGGGATCTTCCCAGACCAGGGTTCGAACCCGTGTTCCCTGCATTGGCAGGCAGATTCTCAACCAGTGTGCCACCAGGGAAGCCCCTTAAATTTTTTTTAATTATAAAAATGATACATGTTTGTTGGAAAAATAAATAAATAAAAGTTCTAGTATAGGCTACCCCAACTAGTCCTATAGGGAGCTACTGTTAACCATTTGG
The DNA here is from genome assembly GCF_028021215.1 of Eschrichtius robustus. Taxonomy (NCBI): domain Eukaryota; kingdom Metazoa; phylum Chordata; class Mammalia; order Artiodactyla; family Eschrichtiidae; genus Eschrichtius; species Eschrichtius robustus. Next base: position 88,010,486 of record NC_090828.1, read on the forward strand.
CAAATACCTCTGAATACATATTTTCAGAACATATGGACATATAGGCTAAATAAATAAATAGAGAAAATAGTATGCAGCAGAATTGCTCCCAAGTAGATTATGCTCTTTGGTCTAGGAAAAAATTTTACTAGACAACTTAAAGTAGAAGGCAAGACCCCGCTAAGGGACTGAAAAAACTGAAGTATGTGCAAAATAAGGAAAAATCTTTAGTAAATGAGGGGAATAATTTGTCTTTATCTCTGAAGAGATAATAAAAATTAGATGGAAACAGGGGAGATGGCTGAAACTTTTTGGACCCTGGACTTACATTTCTCCTCTACTTCCCCCCAAATTTTAGTAAAGTTCCAAAAGAAAAAAAAAAAAAACTTCAGGGGGTATGTGCATGTGAATATATGCTCCAAATCCATCTTCATTCCTGGGCAGACATAGAGGAGAAGGTATCAGAAATAAAAATTGTGGAGAGGCTGTTTACTCTCCCAGTCACTGGAAATGGGTAATGGCTGAATTTTATAAAATGTCCTAGTAATATCTGGATAATTTATATATACTTTTTAAAACTCTCATGGAAGCATACTCTAAAAATTGTTCAGCAACTTCCTTTTACCATTTTATCACAACATTCATTCCATATTAGTACATATAGAGTTTTTCATCCTTTCTTTAAACAGCTGACTCAAAACCCATTGAACATCATTGTTTTATCATTTATTTCTTATCCCATATTTATGGACATGGAGATTGTTTCCGTATTTTGTTTATTGCACAGTTAAGCAATAAACAAATTGAACAGTATTTCTGTGCTTTTTATAAGTATTTTATTCCTAGATTCCTTGAAGTAGGATCTGGTTCAGTACATTTTGATTTTGGTAAGAATTTGCTTCCCAGAAGCATGCTAATTTTTACTTTCACCAGCAGCATTTGGGAGTTCCTTTTTCACCACATCCTCTAGCTATCAGTACTGTCTATTTTCAATTCTGTTAAAACAAACTTTGTCAATCTGATCGATGAAATAAATATAGCTTGTCATTGTTTTTTAATAGCAGTACTTTAATTATGAATTAAGTTGATTATATTTTATGTTTATTATTTTTATTTTTATTTGACTGCTGTGTTGGATATCTTCTGTTTGCTTCCCAGATCAATCTGATCTCTTCTCTATTCTGTTCTCCCTATTCTAGTGTGGACAGGTTACATCAATTAGCCCTGGCTCCCATTTGGTTTCAGCTGAGCCTGAGCCTCAGTATGCCTTCATCTCCTGATACTGTAGGTGGGTGGTGGGGATCAGCCTGCTTGCTGATGGGAAACTAACTGTATTAGACCCCACCTGTCATGAAGGATACTATACTTTATCCTCATAATATAAGATATATTCAATATATGGATCTGCCATCCTTCTCAAAACAACTTCTGCTAATGAAGTGAGGAGACAAGAGTATCTGCAAGGTTTTTGACCAAAGCAAATAGATTAACAAAATTCTTGAGATTTACTGAAATGAGGTTCACTGTAGAAGCTGCAGTGTTGTCTAGAAGTTTGAGGATACTGTGGGGTTTTATGTTCAATTTAATACGTCTTTTGGGGTTTTATAATTTACCTCATTTTTTATTGAAGTATAGTTGATTTACAGTGTTGTGTCAGTTTCTGGTGTAGAGCAAAGTGATTCAATTATATATATATATATATATATATATATATATATATATATATATATACACACACACACACACACACACACATATATGTGTGTGTGTCTGTATTCTTTTTCAGATTCTTTTCCATTATAGTTTATTATAAAATATTGAATATAGTTCCCTGTGCTATACAGTAGGACCCTGTTGTTTATCTATTTTATATACAGTATGTATCTGCTAATCCCAAACTCCTAATTTATCCCTCCCCCCCCACCTTCCCCCTCTTTGGTAACCACAAGTTTGTTTTCTATGTCTGTGAGTCTGTTTCTGTTCTGTAAGTAAGTTCATTTGTATCATTTTTTAGATTCCACATATAAGCAATATTATATGGTATTTGTCTTTCTCTTTCTGACTTACTTCACTTAGTATGATAATCTCTAGTCCATCCATGTTGCTGCAAATGGCATTATTTCATTCTTTTTGTGGCTGAGTAATATTCCATTGTATATATATATATATACCACATCTTCTTTATCCACTCCTCTGTTGATGGATATCTAGGTTGCTTCCATGTTTTGGCTGTTGTAAATAATGCTGCTGTGAACACTGAAGTGCATGTATCTTTTTGAATTATAGTTTTCTCTGGACATATGCACAGGAGTGGGATTGATGAATCATATGGTAACTCTAGTTTTAGTTTTTTTAAGGAACCTCCATACTGTTTTCCATAGTGGCTGTACCCATTTACATTCCCACCAACGGTGTAGGAGGGTTTCCTTTTCTCCCCACCCTCTCCAGCATTTATTATTTGAAGACTCTTTGATGATGGCCATTCTGACAGGTGTGAGGTGATACCTCATTGTAGTTTTGATTTCTCTAATACTTAGTGATGTTGAGCATTTTTCATGTGCCTGTTGGCTATCTGTATGTCTTCTTTGGAGAAATATGTTTAAATCTTCTGCCCATTTTTTGATTGGGTTGTTTGTTGGGGTTTTTTTTGTTATTCAGTTGTATGAGCTGTTTGTATATTTTGGAAATTAAGCACTTGTTGGTCACACCATTTAATTTCCCTCTTTATTGAAACATCCATTTAAGTTAGGGATGCCAATTAGACTTCAGGTGAAGATTTCCAATAGACAGTTTTATATACGAATGTGAAATTGAGAATTATTGACCATAGATATAGCTTGAAAAGTCTTCAGCATATAGATAGTATGCTATCACATGAACCATGATGAGATGATCTAGGAAGTGAGAGTCCCCAGAAAAGTAGAGAAGTCTGAGGGCCGAGCTGTGGGACACACCAGAGATGAGAAATCCTAGAGCAGAAGACAAACCTGAAAAGGAAATGAGGAGGGTCATGAGGAAAGAGGAGAATCTATAGGAGGTGGTATCTTAGAACCAAAGTGAGATAAGTCTTTGAAGAAAGAGTGAATAACTATTGCAAATGTTATCTATAAGTGTTGTTAAATAAGGACTTAAAATCCACCATTAGATTTAGCAACATAAATGTCATTGGCCACTTTGATGAGAGCTGACTGGTAGAGTGCTATGGGTGAAACCCTGATTAAAGGGGCACAAGAGAAATTATAGGAAAAGAACTGGAGACTGCAAAATAGGCAACTACATATTAGCTCTAAAGAGAAGTAGAGAAATGGTATGACAGCAGCTTAGATCATGGAAGGGATTTATTTATTTTTTTTTGACACGACAAATGTTACAGCATTTTGTGTGGGTGATAGAAAAGATATACTAAAAAAATTAGTTCTTTATCATAAATTTTGCAAATATTATGTCAGCCTTTGTCTTTTGCCATTGTTGGTAGAAGCACTAGCATTTAAAGGGTAGGATCAGAATAGGAATTAAACAAACTTTGAGAATTCATCATTTGCTATATAGAGTGAGATAGAGAAGACTGCCGAAACCAAGCATCAAGAACGAATAGCTTGCAAAGTCAAAGTAGAGCCAGGGGGTAGAAGCTACTGGAGATTTATATTAATTCCAGAGGGATTTCATGATACTAAATATATGATAGAATTCTTCTGCAAATCTTTTCTTCCAGGTTGATTGGATCTGCATGGTAGGGGTGTGTGTGTGTGTGTGTGTGTGTGTGTGTGTGTGTGTGTGTGTGTGTGTGTGTAAGCAAACTGGAGAGGAAACATGCAAGAAACAGAAAAAAGAACCAGTGGCTTTTTCCCCTCTCAGACTACAATGTCCTTCCACTGTTCCTAAATCAATCTCATGGAAGCCACAGCCTTTAATACTGTTCCAAGGGTGCTGGGTGCTGGAAACTGGTAACGTTTAATCACTCTCTCTAAGAGTGAGCTTTGATTCTCTTGGATCACTTCAGGAAGAGAAGACGCCAAGATGCTCATCTCTTTCAAGACAGGCACGTTATATATTTTGAAGATCTGACATGTGAAGGTAGTCTTTAAAACTATTTTGTCATTGTAGAATCAACATGTATATTTCTAAAAATAAAACAAAACCTAGATTATTAAGCCAGAAATTTGAAGAAATTTACATATGCGTTTTAATATAAAAATTTAGTCACTTAAATGCATACTGTATCCATCACAAACCAGATCCCTTTTAAACTGCATAATTGCAACTACTCTTCTATTACCATCTGCCGTAAAGACAGTATTCACTGAAAAAGAACCAGATGTGGTAAACAAATTAACATGTGCGCCGTTGTCAAATGGTGCTGTTCTAAAGTGTATAAGTGACATGGCAATTAATGCCTGTGAATAGCTGGTTTTAAAGAGTATTGAAAGTGATTACTTTGTCCCATAAATGGACCAATTGACAGATGTTTCAGGTTGTGCTCAGTTGTTGGCATTTTTAAGTTATATTTTGGAAAACACTATGAATGAGAGCATGCTGTTCTGTAAACCTTTCCTGGATGGCATAACAGAAGAAGGGAACTTTTTGAGATATTTCAAGTGACAGCACAGGTTTTAGGGTAAGTGAGATGCAGTATGCAGTTCTTAATATGGATTCAAGGAAATCAAAGGTGGGGGAGGAGAGCCTCCCGTTGCCTAATGCTTTCTGGATATATTGTGCTGTCCACCACAGTCATCTCAATGATCATGTCTATGGAGAGATGTGAAAAAATGGCATCACTTGTCAAAACTCTTCTTCTTACAGATCTTCAGTGGCAGTGATGGAAGAATTTAAAATGAGCTGATTAAAATGTGCTCAAGTGTTACCATTTTTTCTTGATCAAAAATTAAACTTGACAGACTAATTAATAATCCATTAAGGTTTACAAGGCCAGCTTCCTTGGTATATCTTTTTTCTCACCTTTTGGCTGATATAAACATTTTGAGACCAAGAGGAATGCATCCTTATTATTCCTGACAAAATGGAAGCTGCCATAGAATTTAGTCAATGAAATTAGATGACAATATTAGGCTTATTTTTGCTAAAAAAAAAAATATAACCACCTACCAAATTTATCATTCAATGACCATTTACAAACCAAACTGGAAGATATTGTATGATAAAAAAATAGAGTTGACTTTCTCAAAATAATTATAATTTTTGTTCCATAATTACATTATACTGGAGATATGAAAGTTATTTTTGCATATTTATCTTTAAATGTGAATTACTTATCATTTGTCGAAATAGAATCTGAGCCTTATTGTTACCCAATGTCGCAGAGATCTATTTGATTATTGACTTTATTCCAAATGTATCAGAAAATATATTCAGATTACATATAGTGCTGATCTGAGAAAAAATAATTTCAATCAGCTGCTTCACGTGAAATGTCAAGGAATTATTATAATTGTGGTAGTTTAGTAACATAAATTAACACCCTGACTGTGAATTAAAGAAAGCAATTCCCAGCATTAAAATCAAAGAGAACTGTGTGTTGTTTTTCAATTCACCAAAAACAACCAGAGTTCAAAAAAAAAATAAGGTACTTTCAAAGATTCTTAAGTAATACAGGTGAAGGTGGTGAAGCCTGAAGAAGCAGATTTCAAACCACGTAAAATAAACAAGGGTTTTATTTTTCTACTCCTCTCCCCCATTGACAACACCTGCACGTTCCTAGCCACTCTGAAACTTCAGCTGCTTTCTCTTAGAGTTCTCATTGGAAAAAAAAAACAACAACAAAATGGATCCCTGTGTCTTTCATGTGTCTGAAGTAAGAAATAGACATCAATTTATTGGAAGAAAATGTAAACGAAATTTGATTAGTGGTCAAACACAACTGAATTATTTCTTTGTATTAGTATAAAGAAAAGAACTAAATTTTCTATTTCTATTTCTAATACCCATATGGACATAATATAATAACAGAGACCAGATTTACTCTTCTACATTAAACAATGAAAGAACAGAAGATATTAAATAATGTACATTGTACCACAGCCTAAGCAGGATGATAATCTTTGAGAGAAGACAAACAAAATTAAGTGAGCTCTTTGATGGCTCCTGGATACTATGTAGAAAGCATTTCCAGAAATGTGACTTGACAGACTCATTTCAGTTTCTAAGGTGGCCAAGGTGGATAGAATTTGCAAGGTAGAGGGTCTAAAGGAGTGAGCTGAAGGGTGGGGGAGGTATAGAGAGAGAAAGAAAGAGAGAGAAAGAGAGAGACCGAGAGATTGGGATCTGGAGATATCCAGAGGTTTCCTCTTGGGAAACCTGAGTTTGATGAGCAAATGCACGTGCTTCACCTGAGTATGATCAGCACATGCACAAGCTGGGGAAAGAACCACTGAAAAGGAATTTAGAGAACCGTGATCAAAGGTCACACAGGGAATGGAATAGTATGTTGTCACTAGACCAAAGCAGAAAGGCCTTCAAATGCATGTGATGCTGAGTAGAGTCTCAGAAAGAATTGCCTCAATAATGAGCTCATATTAAAACTATCCTGTTCTGGATCCACCTAGCATAGCAAACCTCGAAAGAATCAAATTGTTTGCAGCTGCATGCAGAATAATATTTTAAAATATTTAAAGGCATACAAAAACTTTAGCACTCAATCACAACATTCACAATGCCTGGCATTTAAAAAAAAATTACCGTGTATGCAAAGAGGTCAGGCAAATAATGAGGAGAAAAATTAACCAACATAAAGAGAACAACAGTAACAAAAAAGATATGAATAGTAGAATAGTAGACAAGGAAATTAAAACTGCTATTATAAATATATTCCACATGTGCAAGAAGATAGAAGGAAGTATGAATATGAAAAGGAAAGGTGTGTAGAGTATAAAAATAGACAAAATGAACTTCTAGATATTAAAATAAATGTCTGAAATGAAAAATACATTGGATGGGATTAATAGTAGATTATATGCTGCAAATAAAAGATTAGTGAAACTGTAGACATATCAAATGAAACCGTGTCAAATGAAACACAGACAGAAAATACAACTTATAGATGTTTCATTCTAATGTAAGATGTCAGTAATAGGGAAACCTGAGGTATATGAAAACTCTCTGTATGATCTTTACAAAAATTTTAAACTATTCTCAACTCTAAAGTTTATTTTAAAAAAATGAATGGAGGATCGGTGAGCTGAGCAACAACATCAAGCAGCCCGTAATTATGCAATTAGTCTCAAGAGGGAGAGAGAAGTGGCGGAGGTAGGAAAAACTATTTGAAGAAATAATGGTCAAAATCTTTCCAAATTTGATGAAGCTACAAACTTACAGATTAAAAAAGCTCATCAAAGCTCAAGTGAAGAAACATGAAGAAAACCACTACAAGAAGCATCATAATCAAATTGCTTAGTCTGTGGTCCCATGTGACAAGAATATTTCTTACATTCTGCACATCCGTTCATAAACTGCCCTCTGACGTCCTCTCCAGATTCATGTTTTGCCACAGCACCACATGCTGCTGTCTAGCTATTCTGTACATAGGATTTTCCAGCAAACGTTATGGATCACGTGCCTAATGCTTCTTCATTAAGTGGTTCTCCTGTTCTCATGCAACCCAGGACCACCTTTTTGTTTCTAAACATTCTGTTCAAATGTCACTTCTAAAAAGTCTTCCTGAGCTCTTTCTATGTGCTCTGTCGGTGCTCGGACAATTCTTGCTTAAGTGAATGAATGAACGAAAAGATGGATGGGCAAATGGAGTTCTTTAAGCCTTAAAACAAAGAAATGGTGATTGAGAAAAAGTGAGATTACAAATCTCAACTGGTCCATTGGTACAAACTCCTTCTCTTTGGAATTCCCTTGAGGAATGGGAGCCTTCGGACTAGTGAGTGACTGTCTATTCTAATCTGTGGTGAAACAGGAAGAGGGAATGATTTCTCAGGCTTCTTGCATTCAGTTTCATCTTTCTGGTGGATAAGGTAAGATTTGAGACATTTTCCTGCAGTCCCATAAGTTTCTACAGAGGAATCTACACGCAAACACATACTTGCATGCACATAAGTTTCAGCGGCCATGAGGACTAGGGTATCAGAGCAGACAGGTCTCACTGATATTATGGCTTTGACAATCTAGACTTCACGTAATAATAACAGTAGTAACAAACACTATATTTATATTTATTTTAGAGTTAACATTAATTTATAACATTATATGTTTCATGTGTACAACATTATATTTCTACTTCTGTATATCCACCAAAAATTTATTTTCTACCTGCCACCATACAGTTGACCCTTTTATACATTGCACCCTCCTCCAGCCCCTCCTCTTTGGTAACCACTACTCTGTTATCTGTACCTATGTGTTAGTTTTTGTTTGGTTTGGTTTATTTTGTTTTTGTTTGTTAGTTTTTTATATTCCCATATGAGTGAAATCATACAGTGTTTGTCTTTCTCCATCTGACTTATTCCACTTAGCATAATACCCTCAAGGTCCGTCCGTGTTGTCCCAAATGGCAAAGCTTCATTTTTTTATGTCTGACTAGTATTCCATTGTTTGTGTGTGTGTGTATATATATATATATATATATATATATATATATATATATATATATAAATACCACATCTTCTTTAGCCATTCATCTGTTGCTGGGCACTTAGGTTGTTTTCGTATCTTGGCTATTGTAAATAATGCTGCAGTGAACAGGGGTGGGGTGAATACATCTATCTTTTCATATTAGAAACATTGTTTATTTTATAATTAACATTATTCTTCTAGCCAGAGCTAGGACTAGGGTGAGACAAATGAAGCTATTTGCCTCAGCACAAAATTTAAGGAGGAACTCAAAATTTCAGTAAAATTTCAGATAAATATATTTTAATGCATTATTTTTTAAAAAATAAAAACTAATGCAAAAATCTATGATAAGCCAAATTTCAAAATTTTAAATAAAAAAACAGTATTATTGATTTTTTCTTTATCCCTCAGTTCCCAATATATTTCAGAATGATGCTTTTACTTGTTCTGGTTACGAGCTATGTTTTAACAACAACAAAAAAATTGTGCCAATAGACATCAGTTGAAAGCCCTTTTTTTTTTTTAACATCTCTATTGGAGTATAATTGCTTTACAATGGTGTGTTAGTTTCTGCTTTATAACGAAGTGAATCAGCTATACATATACATATATCCCCATATCTCCTCCCTCTTGCGTCTCCCTCCCACCCTCCCTATCCCACCCCTCTAGGTGGTCACAAAGCACCGAGCTGATCTCCCTGTGCTATGTGGCTGCTTCCCACTAGCTATCTGTTTTACATTTGGTAGTGTATGTATGTCCATGCCACTCTCTCACTTTGTCCCAGCTTACCCTTCCCTCTCCCCGTGTCCTCAAGTCCATTCTCTAGTAGGTCTGCATCTTTATTCCTGTCCTACCCCTAGGTTCTTCATGCCCTTTTTTTTTTAGATTCCATATATATGAGTTAGCATACGGTATTTGTTTTTCTCTTTCTGACTTAGTGCACTCTGTATGACAGACTCTGGGTCCATCCACCTCACTACAGATAACTCAATGCCGTTTCTTTTTATGGCTGAGTAATATTCCATCGTATATATGTGCCACATCTTCTTTATCCATTCATCTGTCGATGGACACTTAGGTGGCTTCCATGTCCTGGCTATTGTAAATAGTGCTGCAATGAACATTGTGGTACATGACTCTTTCTGAATTATGGTTTTCTCAGGGTATATGCCCAGTAGTGAGATTGCTGGGTCGTATGGTAGTTCTATTTTTAGTTTTTTAAGGAACCTCCATACTGTTCTCCATAGTGGGGCTCTATCAGTTTACATTCCCACCAACAGTGCAAGAGGGTTCTCTTTTCTCCACACCCTCTCCAGCATTTATTGTTTGTAGATTTTTTGATGATGGCCATTCTGACTGGTGTGAGATGATACCTCATTGTAGTTTTGATTTTCATTTCTCTAATGATTAGTGATGTTGAGCACCTTTCATGTGTTTGTTGGCAATCTGTATATCTTCTTTGGAGAAATGTCTGTTTAGGTCTTCTGCCCATTTTAGGATTGGGTTGTTAGGTTTTTTTTTTGATACTGAGCTGCATGAGCTTCTTGTAAATTTTGGAGATTAATCCTTTGTCAGTTGCTTCATTTGCAAATACTTTCTCCCATGAAGCCCATTTCAAGTGTATATTTGTTATTTTGGGGGGAGGAATTACCACATCCTTTGATAGACCCTCCTTGTAGCATCAAGATAGAAATTCCACATCAGAGTCAATGTTCACAGAAAGATCGTAATTGTATAGTCTATGCAAACATCAAAGGATATTTCCTTAAGGTAACCAATTCTCCCTCTGGGTCTTAATATTCTAATCTTTTAAATGGTTAAATATAGTACTCTGCAAAAAACAACAATGACAACAAAAACCACACACACACAATAACTCTGTATTTACTAAAGAAGCTACTGCAAAATAAAGAGAAAAAATTTTGTTGCCTGACTTCTATTAACATCAAATATAAGTGTTCTTAATTTCAAAGTTAAGCTGGATTTGCCAGAAAAAATGTTCTGACATTAGCTAGCTCACCGATCTTGAAGCAAATACTTGCAGAAATACATCTCGGCTTTGCTGAATGTGTGCAAAAATGTCTTGACAGTCAGAGTTAGGAAACCTCAGTGCAGTTTGCTGACCAGAGGTAGAAGGAGTACCGTAGATTCTTACATACCCCCTTTGAGCCATATGGCACAGCTGTGGAGTGTGATATAGGTCAGACCAATAGAAGAACTAATCGAATCAGAATTGAATTGATTGATTTTGAACAGACACACCAGGAATTTTGCAGTAGACTCAAATAACACAGGTTAATCCCAGCTTGACCATGTTAGTACCTAATGCTGACTTTTCTATGCCACCTTATAGTCTACAAAATGTTTTCACAGACAACCCCTTTGGGCCTCTTAGCTCAAATATAAGAACTGATGTAAAGAATGTAAGCAATGATGTCACATGCTACATGAAGAAAACTGAGACCTGAAGTAGACTTGTTCAGTTTCACATAGTGAGTAAAAATTGGAGGAAGTTCTTAAAGCTATCTGGCCCACAATTCAGTAATTTTTCTATTGTATAGCCTTCTTTCCATCACACTATCATATGCAGAGTGGAAAGAACATCCAATTACTATTTCCTTTTCTCAGTTAAATCAGTATATGTTGGTAAAGCCTTGCATTTATTTTTTTTAACTTTTATTCTTTAATTTATTATTTGAAACAATCTCCAAGTTATAGAAAAATTGCAAGTATAGCACAGGTAAATTGTTTTCATTTGAAAGAGTTTTTTACATGATGCCCCATAGCACTCCCCTCAATACTTTAGTGTGTAGTTTTTTAAAACAAGAACATTTTTTCTACAGAGCACAATACAACCATTGAAATTGAGAAATTAACATTGACATATTACAACAATTTACTCAACAAAGTTGAATTCAAACTGCCATCTAAGTTTTACCAAGTGTTTGAGAAATGTTCTTAGTGGGAAAAAAATTCAGTTTGGAATCCTGTAGTGCATTGAATCTTTTAGTCCCCTTCATTGTGAAACCATTTTCAGTCTTCCCTTGGCTTTTGTAACACTGCATCTTCATAGATACAGGCCAGATAGTTCATAGAATGTCCCTCAATTTGAGTTTCTCTGATGTTTACTCACAATTAGATTCAGGTTGTACATTTCAGGAATATCACAGAAGTGATACTACCTTCTTATTGCATCTTGTTAGTTTGCCCAAGATTTCAACTTGTCCTATGTTAACTTTGATCAGTTGATGAAAGTGATGTCTACCATGCTTCTCCACCATCGGAATATTCAATTTCTTCATTTATTTTTGTATATCACTATGAACCACGGCTTTCTGTTTTATTTAGTGGGCTGTCATCCATTAACATCATTATTTATTTTGAGGCTCAGTTGTACCAGATTTGGCCAGTGGAAATCCTCCAAGTGTCCTTTTGGCATGCCCCTTCATCATTTGAGCCTTTTATTGTTTTCTGGTACAAGATGATGTTCTAGGCTCATGTCCCTTCCTGCTCTACCTCTAGATCATACCTTTCTCCAAGGAGTCCTAGCTCTTCTAGGGGAGACTAGAATTAAGAAACCAAGTCTGGGTTTAAGGTGTACTTATTACTATTGGGATGCCCCTGCTTCCAGCCTTTCTCAATAGAAAATTTAGAAAACACATGTATAACCACATATTTACACCTCTATTTATTTTTATGTTTCTTTCTATATTGAAAACCAGGAGTTCACACAGACATCTTTAGTTTCAATATAATGCCATAGCATTAACACTAATTTCCTCCCTTTCTGTATTTGTAATTTTCTTTTCTGATGGTAAGAGACCCAGTTCCCATCATCCCTACCTAACTTATTTATTTATGTGATCAATCTCCCTCAGTGTAACTGCACTTCCAATACTGCTACCATCCTCTTCATGCACAGGTGACTTTCTTGTCGCACTTGGGCTCTGATACCTTGCTGCACTGCTCCCGACTACATGTGAATACCCTTCTCTCCCCACCTTTGTTCCAACTCCCTGAGTGGGATTGCCCACAATGTGGAAATTCTCCTCACTCCAGCCTCCTCAGCCCACTTAGGGGCCATTACCTCCTGGTGAAATGGTCTCTCAGATGGTGATACTCTCACCTGGCTAGAGTCATAACACCCTTGTTAGACCGTCATCTCATGTAGATGCTCTCCTCAAGCCACTTGGGCTCGTACAGCCAGTGAAGAGATAACCCTTCTAGACACATCTTCCTCACACTGTTCATGATCTGATACTCTATGCCGAGTTCCTCCTCCGCACACACACTGGAATGCCGCCCTTAGACCACTCAAACACTGACACTGCATTGGCTTACCCACCTCCTTACCTGCCGTGGGCTCCAGTACCCCATGCCACACCGCCTTGCAGCCCCCTGCCTTGTACATACCTTCCTCACTTTGCTTGAGGCCTGAAGACTCCCACTCTCCCGGTGGCTACCCTCCTCATCCCTCCTGGAGTCCACCGTCCCACACAGGCCACTCTCTATGCACCTCATGAACAACCTTCTCGCCCTCCTTATATAATAAATCCTACAACTAGCTGTAATCCCATGTGCATAGCCTCCTTATCATGCTTTGGTTCTGACACCCCACATCACACTGCCCCCTCAGTGGGCATTCCTCAGCAGGCTTGGTTCTCATCCCCTTCACTGGGCCACATTACCTGGGAACTCCCTTTTACCCACACTGATTCCAATGTTCCATTCTGAGCATGGCGCCACTGCCCCTGGCATGGGCACTTACTCTCCTCAGCCACACCTCATGCTTGTGGACTAAATTTTTCATGAAGGGAACAGGAAATGGCAGGGAAAGAAAAGTAAAAATTGTCTTTTAACATAGATAGGATTACTTTCCCTCATCATTGCCCAATTTGTTTTTCAGTAGACATTTTTATTCACAAAACTGATCTGCATGTTCTTTCATCCTGATCAGACATGATGGTCTCAGATTGTTTACTAGTCACACCCAGTAAATGGCATAAATAACCTAAGTGCAGAAACTATATTCTATAATACATCAACAGTATATGCACATGTAGAGAAATGTATCTTAAAAGATACCTTTGAAAAAATACTTTCTATGACACCGAATGATTAGAAACCATTTTCTATGATGTTAATTCATTTGATAGAATAATTTCCCATTGACAGTAGTTAATTAGAAGAGTTTTGTGTTAATTGGACAGAATTGTCTTTATAAATGAACAGAGCCAATTGGCTTTTAGCTCTTTCAAAAAAGTGAAAAACAATAGGAAAAAAGATTTTTAGTTGTAGCATCAGTAGGAAATTATTGTGACAGCAGGTTTTATAGGGAAAAGTATGTTTGAAATATGCTGGCCTAGTTGTTCTTTTTCAGTGCCATATAGCACTTTTATTTTTAGACTTTTTCCTTACTGAGTATGCGCTTGGCATCTGAAATTTATTATATTGTGTGTATAAGTGCACATGTGTGTATGTAGTTTAAGGAAACTGAAAATATGTGAGACACAAATCTCAGAGTGAAGACCTAAAGTCTCGAAGGTTGCAAAATCTAATTTATCTGTATGGTTTGCAGGACAAGATCACTTGGGATCATTTTTAGGATGATCCACGGCAACTAAATAGATCCCCTATTACTAGGTCACCAGGATTAATACACCTAACCTGCCTTATAAGCAAGTGACTCCCACTTCTCCAGACAGTGTACTAGAAAGGAAAAGGTCTAAAGTATGATGGGCATGAAGACAATCTCAGCGTCACTGCTCCACAAATTCTGTTCTTTCTCCCACACCAGCACCTTTGGATCAGGACAAAGAAGTTTGGAAGGAGGGAGGCCTTAGCTGTACAGTAGTTGAAGTGTTGTATAGCTAAGGCTTCTGAATAAGAGAAAGGGCACAAAGCACTAACGTCTAAAAGACCAAACACAGAAAGTTACATTGGCAGTGAGGGTTGCAAGGGAAATGCTAAATATTCACATCCACAGTGGCAGAAAATGTGCCTAGACACTGGGCCAGAGCAGTGCAGCAGCCACGCCACTGCATGTGGTAGGAAACGTTTGCAGCTGAGGTGGCGCCTAAAGAGAACTGAAAGCGGTATAAACCCAGTCCTGCTGTTCAAACCTCACACAGGAATCCCCAGAACCCTTCATCTCCATCTGTGAAAGATTTAGAAAGGCTTGGATGTGAAGATTCCAGTCAGTTAGTAACATGCCAGAAAGTTTCCACTTAATTAATGCTCTTAGAATTATTGTATACTTGCCACTTGTGCCCCGATTTTATCTGACCTAATTTGTAGTGGCGTAAGAAATACGTTTTATATATGAACATCCAGATGTACTCAAAACATAAATTTACAAGTTTTTATTTATTTTAAAATTGCTATATATATTGTTTTCCTACGTGATGAACTTCCTTCTGACATTTCATAGGAATCAGCTTACTCTGATCCTAACTTTAACATTAGTTATCTCCCACTATCTTTTCTTGCTTTGACTGCCATCTGGCCAGACTTCTCTAGATCTCAGCCAGTCCTCTTGACTTTGATCTATTTAAAAAGATCTGTCAGCTCTAGCACATGTCTATCCCTCCTGGCCCATGCCCGGCGGGTCATCTTCACCATGCTTCGCTTAAGGGACAAAGGATTAGAAACTTATGATGCTGATTTTACTTCTCATTGTCAAGTGAGGCTGAGAAGGATTTTTCCTGTCTTCCCAAAAAGTGTGACCCAAGTAGAGGAACCAAGTGTGAGCTCTCATGAGGGATCATGGGAATACTGTGAATGTTATTGAAGAAGATTATTTCCCTTTCCAAAGCCAAGGGAATGGCTTTTTAAGAATGAGGTGGATGGACCTAGAGTCCATCCACAGAGTGAAGTAAGTCAGAAAGAGAAAACCAAATACTGTATGCTAACACATATATATGGAATCTAAAAAAAAAGTGGTTCTGATGAACCTAGGAACAGGACAGGAATAAAGACGTAGACGTAGAGAATGGACTTGAGGACGTGGGGAGAGGGAAGGATAAGCTGGGATGAAGTGAGAGAGTGGCATGGACATATATACACTACCAAATGTAAAATAGATAGCTAGTGGGAAGCAGCTGCATAGCACAGGGAGATCAGCTTCGTGCTTTGTGACCACCTAGAGGGTGGGATAGGGAGGGTGTGAAGGAGACACAAGAGGGAGGAGATATGGGGATATATGTATATGTATAGCTGATTCACTTTGTTATACAGCAGAAACTAACACAACATTGTAAAGCAATTATACTCCAATAAAGATGTTAAAAAAAAGTCTTCAAAAGAAAGGGAGAATTTTGTTCTCCAATGGCTGTCTGCTTAGACCCCTCACTTGCCTTTGTGCTCCTTTACTACACAGGGAGACAGAGAGAATTAGAAAGAAATGCAGAGCTAGGAAAGCAGGAGCTGAGTGGGGCCGCTTGTCCCTGACCATTTGGCAATGTCTGCTGAAGAGAAAGAAGGGAGTTCATTAGGAAGAGACTTTGGGATAGACTGATGCTGGTGGGGGAGGAGTTGTCTTGGAATAGGTCTAACCAGAGCCTTATCTCTGACATTAGGAAATTGGGCCATTGAACACCACCTTGGAAGGGATTCTTAATACCCGATAGGTGTGGTTCCCAAGAGAGCCAACATTTAGGTAATTGCGACATAGCAAATAAGTGTAGCCAGTTTCAGTTATCCAGGGAAACAACAATAATCCACTCAACCAGATTGCCACCGCTCCCAGTTAAGTCAGGGAACACTCTCATTTTCCCTCTCTATCCCTCCTTCCAACTAGAATAACTAGCACTAGAAAAGGAAGGAAGGGAGTGTGTAAATAGTGATAATGTCATATCATCCCTCTCCCTGCTCCTCCTTCAAAACACTAAAGCCACAAAAGATTTTACCTGGCATAGTGGGAGGGAGAAAGAAAGTTTGAAACTAGTTTAATGTGAAAATTTTTCAAAATAATGGAACAGCATATTAAATATGGAAATAAAACTCTTCTAATTACTGAGAAATGACTATAAATTTAATGACAATTTCAAAATATTAAGAGACTCACTACATAGTATTTGCATAAATGAAGTTGTTACACATTGATATTATCAAAAGTTGATATTTCTTCATAAACTCTCTATACTAGTTAAATGACCCTGGACATTCACTTACACTTTTTGAATTTCAGAGTTGAAAGCATGACTTTAAATTTAGACAGCCAAAGTTATAAGCAATGGAAATCCATTAAGATAGCAAAGAGCTGACAGTGTAGAAATTTTTTTCCTTCTGCCTGCCTTCAATCAGTAGAAAAGAAAAAGGGCTCCACTGCACAGATTTGAAGGTCAATGTTGTATGGTAAAAAGCCTTAGCTGAACTTAGAACAGAAGGAGAACACTGAAGGAAGACCTGTCTCAGGCAATAGGAGGTAGGAAATGACATTAAATGGCCAGAGCTGTATAAGACAGGTCACAAACAGGGAAGAGAGGGATATGACAAGCCTAAAGCCAAATGTCAAAGCAGAACAAGTTTTAGAATTAAGAATATCAGAGACACAAGGCTTTGGAGACCCATAAGACAATTATACTGAAATATTTCTGAGGCATGTGTTAACTTCACTGAACAAATATCAATGAGTGTCAAACTCGCTAATTAACGTGACTACAAAAGTGAACATGATACGGTCAAATCCTGCCCCTGCATTGCTTATAACCTAGAGAAAGAAAGATTCTGATGTTCCCTCTCTCCAAATTCTTGCCAATAAAAGTATTTTATAAACTTATATATTACTAAAGTATTTCTGATTCTCTCAATGTAGTTTATTTTAAACAATTTCATTCCAACTTTTTTTTTCATCTTTTAAAGAGTTAAATATATCAAAATCCTTGTCATTGCAGCAATGGTTTTTATAGGTAGCCAATCTAGACAGAGTCAAGGCTAAGACTCACTTAGAAAACTAGAGCTGTATGTGGGGGCTACCTGATTTTGTCTATTCTGGATCATAGAAGACTGACTGCCACAATCGGGCAGAATTGGTCTGGCCAAGGTTGAGAAATTTAAGCATCCCACAGGCATTCATTAACTTGAGGATTGTTCAATATGGACTATAAATTGATAATTACATCTGTCCAGACTCTAGGAGTGAAAGAGAATGGTAACTATGTCCCTTTGGATACACCCTTCAGTGAGGTTCTGATTTCTTTTCCACAAAGTACATGATGAGAGTTCTAATCAGGGAGGAAGTATAAGGGTTGCATTTCTGTAAAGCTTTGGTTAGGTTACCTTTTCTCTCTGGAAATGCCTGTT
The DNA here is from genome assembly GCF_028021215.1 of Eschrichtius robustus. NCBI lineage: Eukaryota > Metazoa > Chordata > Mammalia > Artiodactyla > Eschrichtiidae > Eschrichtius > Eschrichtius robustus. The sequence continues at coordinate 88,028,342 of NC_090828.1, forward strand.
GTATTATTTCTCTTCTGATTTCCATACTGTTCTATGCTGGCATGTAGGAGCCTTATTACTACTTGAAGACAACTTTTGATTCTTACCTTTGCATTTATTCAAAATAACATCCTTTAAGTACAATGTTTTGCATTGTACAGCAAACTTCAAAATCTTAGTTCGTTGCTTTACTTTTACTGGGAATGGCTGCAGGCACTGCCTCTCTCTAATTTAGTTACACATGCTCTCTGTACTCTATTGTTATATACTTTTGTCCTGCCACAATCATCATAAGGGCTCTTTGACATAGAGTCATTTGCAACTAGAGTTCCTTGCTGAAAACAGATTCCCTAGTGCATATGTGCATTACCTTCTTTACATATGCCTCTCAGATCGCTTTTTCAGTCCGGAGACATTCATTCATCCAGTAGTCATGAATATTGGCTGCAGATGGTTCATTATTCGTTCACTTTGGAAATTACCCTCAGCCTAAGGAAGCTGACTCTCCCAAGGCCATGCACATTGCTGCAGTCAGTTTGCATTCAATGATTGGTGCATGCAGTCTGGAAGGCCTGGAACTATTACTTTAATTTGGGACAATTCTGAAGGGCCAACCCATTCCATAGATGGGCACAGGGCTGGCTGAGACCTCTTTGCATCTGCATCACATTCCAATTCTCCCTCTCTTCAGTCCTGCCCCCTTCACTTCCCTACAGGTGTTGTCCCAATATATCCTCCCTAGTACAGCTCCTGAATGCAAAGTCCTGTCTTAGATATTGTTTCTGAGGACGCTGACCTAAGTCAATGGGTGCCAAGAGTGATCCTAAAGAGTGAACTGTAAAGTGGGATATTAGGACTGGATTACCTGCTGGTTGGCCAACATTGTGACTCCTATTACTGGTAGTAGGGGGAGTACTAATAAGCCCTGGTATGCTATAGCAGTGCAATTATTGAACTTTTTACCAGTCGTAAACAAGTGGAAAGTATGTGTTTACTTTCCACTGGACAATACAATGTCTCAGGCATTTAAAAAGTAAACAGGAAGTAGATATTATAATGTATGGGATTAGATGACTCTTGCTGGGTTGAATCAATGTATTGGAAAAAGACAACGGTAGATGTGCTTGATCATTGTTTTAAGGCTGTGTATGAAAGTCACAGTGCCTTCTTGGAAATATATAAAAAGACTCACTTTCTAATACTAGAGCAGAAAAAAGGTGAAGAACAGGCTCAGGATTGAATTAGAAAGCTAGAGGAATCCCACCAAGTCAACCAGGCTATGATCTGGGCTTTGATGGGGAAAGAGTAGAACCCTGAGATTAAGGCTGTTAATATCTGGGTCAACGGTTTCTAGAACCTTGACACCGGAGATCACCTAAAACTCTTTGGGCATTCACAAGTGCTCCACTCCTCCTTGTCAACGACTAGCATTTTATCTATGCATAATGATGATGCAGACACCTTTGCTTGCAAGACAACACATGCCTTCCTCAGGCTATACTCCCACTTCTGCTGCTTGCCAGAAGACTTTTAACTAGGGTCAGATTACAGGATAAATCGGCTGGGGAAGTTTCTGCTAAAGGAGAAAAAATGACTAAGTGCCAAGAAACTGCAGGACCTAGCCAAGATTACAGTCAGGAACCTGGAAAGTACATGTGAAGTTGGATCTGAGGGTGCTGAATCCAGAAGGGCAGCCTAAAAAAATGATTTAAAGGAAAGTGTCTTCATATGAGAACACACCCCTTATGACACAGAATGTAACACTTTGACAGGGACATTGAGAGATGATGCTAACATACTACAGGTTGGCCTGTGAAAGTTTGGAAAAAGTGTTTGCCTTCACTAAATAAAGAGAAATGAAGAGATTCCCTGGCAAACAGCAGGAAAAGGTAAAATGCTCACCAACACAGGCAATTAGAGTGCATATAGTACATAAATCTGCAAAGCCTTATGGGAACCCTGCGTACAATTCGCTTAGCAAAGTGCTAAGGAATATGGGAGTGAGGAGTGCACCAGCAGTGTAAATATCTGTGATGGCTATCCTCTGTAGGCTAGGAATGATTTTAAAATATGATGTTATCTGATTGAAAGGAAGGTGATGGAATGCCAGATGAATAGAGACCAGGTGGCAGGGTTTAACTGTCAGGAGAAAGATGAGTGAAATTATTGAAATATGTGTCAAAGTCAGAGTAGAAGTCAGGGACCAGACCAACCATCTCTACAATGATTTTTTAATAGAACACAATGCTGGGACTTCCCTGGTGGTCCAGTGGCTAATACTCCATGCTCCCAGTGCAGGGGGCCCAGGTTCGATCCCTGGTCAGGGAACTAGATCCCACATGCCGCAACTAAGAGTTCACATGCCACAACTAAGAGTTCACATGCCACAACTAAAGGTCCCACATGCCACAGATAAGACCCAGCGCAGCCAAATAAAATATAAACATATAAATAAATATTTTAAGAAAATAGAACACAATGCTCCTGGGAATAAGCTATATGGGTAGTCAACAACGTTGTTGCTTGATTTACAAAAGGTAACAAAACAAACAGTATCCATGGTAGTTCAACTTGAATTGGTTTACAGACCCCAAACCCACAAACTGAATGGGAGGCTGGGTCTCTAACACCCTGTAACATCATAAGTATGTAATGATTCCCCCATTTTTGCCCCGTGGTAACTCAGTAACCATGCCCTGGTAGTATATGGTGGTGAGATAATAGATAATAAATAAACATGGTTTATTTTACCCTGGTTCCACTTGTTCCACAATGCACCTGTTAGTAATTTCCCAAGTCCCCCAAAATATAATTAAAATGTACATCCTACTTGTTAGTTGGCATGTTATTGTTGCATGTAACAAATTATCCCAAAATTTAGTGATTAAAGTAAACATTTTATTTTTCACATGTTTCTTGGGTCAGGAATTCAGGAAGAGCTCAGCTGGGCAGTTCTTTCTTAGGACTTCTCATGCTGGTGCAGTTAGATGTTGGTTGAGGCTGCAGTCATCTAAAGGCTCAGCTGGATTAGATATCCAAGCTGGCTCACTTGCCTGGATAGCAGGTGATGCTAGCTCTTGGCTAAGAGCTCAGCTGAGGCTATCATCTAGAGTAGTGCACTCTGACTCTCTAGCCTGGTATTCTCAGGGTATTTGGACTTCTTACATGGTAGATGGTTTCTCCCAGAGCAAGCATCCCATGGGGAGCAGGTTAGACAATGCCTGTCTTTTTCTGAGCTAGCCCTTAAAGACATATAATATCACTTCCACTGTCTTCTCTTGGTCAAATTAGTCACAGACTACTGAGATTTAAAAGAGAGAGAATGGGAAGAGTGTGAAAGAATTTTGAAGCCATGTATTAAAATTGCTATACGCTCCCATTGATTTCTGTGAGGTAAGAGTTATAATGGAAAGGTCAAGGGAAGTTCCTGGAACTGTCCTTTCACAACTTGGTCACAGTAGTAAATCAAATTCTAGAGTCACGTCCTGGTGGGAAATGGCAGAGATCAGTGTCACCCTTGGAGTCTTAAAGAATGCAGGAGTTATAGTCTCTTTCATGTTCTCATTTAATTTACTAGTGTAACCCCTATAAAAGCCAGATTGATCCTGAAGTTTGAGAATGGGCTATCAGAAATTTACCTAAAGAGTAACTCCAATTGCTTTTTTTGTTGGATAAGTGGTTAGAGCACATTAGCATAACTTTAGGTATATGATATGTAGTCATTATCTGAAGAAAATATTCTTTTTCATTCCTATCAGGAAGGTGAGTCAGAGGCAGTTGACATTCACATGGAATGAACAAGAGTATAAATTAATGATCTTGCCCTAGGGTATGTTAATTCTCCTTATGTCTATTATACTATAGTCCAAAGGGGCCAGAATTTGATAGATATTCTGTAGAACATTACTACATGGTTGGCATTGTGTTAGTTGGATGTGATGAGTGAGAAGTAGCATGTTAGCAACTTTGGCAAACATCATGTAGTCAAGAAGGTAGGAGTTTAAAACCTATGAAGATTTAGGAGCTACCCATATTAGTGAAGTGGACTGGAATATGCCAAAATATAACCATGATTGAGAAAGAACAAGTTATTTTTGTTTTTATTTCTATTGCTTTGAGAGACTGACCTAAGAAAACATTGGTACGATTTATGTCAGAGAATGTTTTGCCTATGATCTCTTCTAGGAGTTTAATGGTGTCATTTCTTATGTTTAAGTCTCTAAGCCATTTTGAGTTTATTTTTGTGTGTAGTGTGAGGGTGTGTTCTAACTTCATTGATTTACATGCGGCTGTCCAACTTTACCAACACCACTTGCTGAAGAGACTGTCTTTTTCCCATTGTATATTCTTGCCTCCTTTGTCAAAGATTAATTGACCATAGCTATGTGGGTTTATTTCTGGGCTGTCTGTTCTGTTCCATTGATCTATATGTCTGTGTTTGTGCCGATACCACGCTGTTTTGATTCCTGTAACTTTGTAGTATTGTCTGAAGTCTGGGAGGGTTATGCCTCCTGCTTTGTTCTTTTTTCTTCAGGATTGCTTTGGCAATTCAGGGTCTTTTACGGTTCCACGTGAATTTTAGGATTATTTGTTCTAGTTCTGTGAAAAAGGTCATGGGTAATTTGGTAGAGCATACATTAAAACTGTAGATTGCTTTGGGTAGTATGGCCATTTTAACACTATTAATTCTTCCAACCCAAGAGCATGGAATATCTTTCCATTTCTTTGAATCCTCTTCAATTTCCTTTATTAATGTTTTATAGTCCTCAGTGTATAAGTCTTTCACCTCCTTGGTCAGATTTATTCCTAAATATTTTATTTTTGGTTGTGTGAGTTTCAAAGGTATTGTTTTTTACATTCCCTTTCTGCTATTTCACCGTTGGTGAAGAAGTTATCTTCTTGAAACTCCTGTTTCCTGGGAGTAGAGACACAAGAGGCTTGTTTCATATTGCCAAGGGAATGGGAAGTTTATCTGGATGCACCATAGGTCACCTGCAAGAACTTGTCAGCTTTCAGCCTCCTGGTCTTGAATGGAGCATCCCGACAAGAGTTAGCATTTTCTTCTATTAAATCTGCTCAGCCCCTTGGTTTCTCAGTACTATTGGACAAAGACTGCTTTGACGCCCCCCAGGTCATGGCTGACTCCTGCTATGTCCTCAACTCTTGGCCACCCCCCAACCCAGCACCTACTTGGTGTCGCTGCCTGTGTGTTGCTCTCCAGAGTTCTCTACCCCTCAGCTGCCTCCTCTCTCTGCACCCACGTTTATTTATTTTTTTTAACATCTTTATTGGAGTATAATTGCTTTACAGTGTTGTGTTAGTTTCTGCTGTATAACAAAGTGAATCAGCTATACATACACATATATCCCCATATCTCCTCCCTCTTGCGTTTCCCTCCCACCCTCCCTATCCCACCCCTCTAGGTGGTCACAAAGCGCTGAGCTGATCTTCCTGTGCCATGCAGCTGCTTCCCACTAGCTATCTATTTTACATTTGGTAGTGTATATATGTCAGTGCTTCTCTCTTACTTCGTCCCAGCTTACCCTTCCCCCTCCCTGTGTCCTCAAGCCCATTCCCTACGTCTGTGTCTTTAAATGGGACCTAATCAAACTTGTAAGCTTTTGCACAGCAAGGAAACCACAAACAAAACGAAAAGACAGCCTACAGAACGGGGGAAAATATTTGCAAATGATGCAACCATCAAGGGCTTAATTTCTAAAGTATACAAACAGCTCATACAACTCAACAACAACAACAAAAAAACCCAATCAAAAAATGGGCAGAAGACCTAAATAGACATTTCTCCAAAGAAGACATACAGATGGCCAATAGGCACATGAAAAGATGTTTAATATCGCTAATTATTAGAGAAATGCAATTCAAAACTTCAGTGAGGTACCACCTCACATCGGTCAACATGGACATCATTAAAACGTCTTACAAATAACAAATGCTGGAGAGGATGTGGAGAAAAGAGAACCCTCATACACTGTTGGTGGGAGTCTCTATGGAGAACAGTATAGAGGTGCCTCAGAAAACTAAAAATAGAATTACTATATGATGCAGCAATCCCACTCCTGGGCATATATCCAGACAAAACTATAATTCAAAAAGATACATGCACCCCTATGTTCATAGCAGCACTATTCACAATAGCCAACACATGGAAACAACCTAAATGTCCATCGACAGATGAATGGATAAAGAAGATGTGGTACCTTGAGGACACGGGGAGGGGGAAGGGTAAGCTCGGATGAAATGAGAGAGTAGCATTGACATATATACACTACCAAATGTAAAACAGCTAGTGGGAAGCAGCTGCATAGCACAAGGAGATCAGCCCGGTGCTTTGTGACCACCTAGAAGGGGTGGGATACGGAGGGTGGGAGGGAGGCGAAAGAAGGAGGGGATATGAGGATATATATATATATATATATATATATATATATACGTATAGGTGATTCACTCTGTTATACAGCAGAAACTAACACAACATTGTTAAGCAATTACACTCCAATAAAGATGTTTAAAAAAAAAAAAAAAGAACAAGTTATTGTAGCTAGTACATCCCATCACTAAGGAAGAAGCACGGCCCTTGTTTGGCTTCTGAGATTAGGAAGACAGCATATTTCACACTTGGGAATACTGCTTTTACTCATTTAGTTGGTGACACAGAAGCCAGCTTTGGATAAGGGGCTATGCAAGAAAGGGGTTTGTTGCAGGCCCACTCTATAATATAGCAACAGTGCAAGAAGACTTGCTGCTTGGGCCATATAACTCAGCAGACTCAAACTATGGCCCTCAGGCCAAATCATGCCAGCTCTCTATTTTTGTAAATAAAGTTTTGCTGGAACACAACAGTGCCCATATGTTTACATATTGTTTTCAGCTGCTTTCACACTGTGTGGCAGGGTTTAGTATAGGCGGTTCTTGCTTTGCATGGTTCTGATGTGCACAAATTTTAACTAAACCAATTTAGTTAGATAACACAAATCTCTCAAGAACATGGTTCAAGTTTTAGTTACCATGGTACATTAACTGTAATTACATAAATCACAAACTTTGCTGCTAGCTCTTTGGTCCCCAAATCAATATGTAAATAACAAACATATATCATAATCAGTAACCAGTCAGCATCAACTGTTCAGTACACACAGAGACAAAAAGTATGTCGTGCTGCTTGCCTGATGTCTCAGATGCTGGCAAAATCTTTACAGTAGGCAAACTCTTGGAGACATTTTATGACTTTGAAAGAGCAAAGGATGAATTGTTGGAAGCTGATACAAACTTAGAAAGAAGCATGGCAGTCCACCAAGGCACAGAAAAGATGCCCATTCTGGGACTTCCCTGGTGGTCCAGTGGTAAAGAATCCGCCTTCCAATGCAGGGGATGTGGGTTCGATCCCTGGTCAGGGAACTAAGATCCCACATGCCGCAGGGCAACTAAGCCCACGTGCCACAACTACTGAGCTTTTTTTTTTTTTTTAAATAAATTTATTTATTTATTTTTGGCTGTGTTGGGTCTTCGTTTCTATGGGAGGGCTTTCTCTGGTTGCAGCGAGCAGGGGCCACTCTTCATCGCAGTGCGCGGGCCTCTCACTATCGCGGCCTCTCTTGTTGCGGAGCGCAGGCTCCAGACGCGCAGGCTCAGTAGTTGTGGCTCACGGGCCCAGTTGCTCTGCGGCATGTGGCATGTGGCATGTGGGATCTTCCCAGACCAGGGCTCTAACCCGTGTCCCCTGCATTGGCAGGCAGATTCTCAACCACTGCGCCACCAGGGAAGCCCCAAAGCAGTCTTTAATCTAGGCCTACCTGAGCTTTACTACTGAGATGATATTTTCAGAGAACTCTATCAGATGCCTTATTTTTGGAGATTTTTCCATTTTCGCTAGTGGTAGTCTGAACTATTATTCCCAGCCATGTGTGAGCTTTGGAATTTTTCAGCCTCCTCTTTTCTGGTAGGTCTTCCCCCAACCTTGTGTGATTTCTTTTAACACATACATTGATTAGTGCTCAGCCTGAGAATTGAGGGGTTCCTGTTCAGATCTTGTTACATTTCCCTCTGTTCAACAACCTCTCTCCATTATTGTGCCACAAATTATAGCCACTGTGGCCTCTGTAAACTTTGAACTGTCTTCTCATGTTAGTGACCACCATGTTCTTTGTAGGTTTTCTCTCCTTGCACTACAGCCCTGAAACTGCCTCTAGGCAGGAAGCTGAGGCAATCAGAGGGTTCACTTCATCTGTTTCTCTTCACTCAGTTACCACCATCCTGCGCTGTCTGTTGCCTGATATCTGAACAACGTTGTTTCTAACATTTTATCCAGTTTTTCTGTTGTTTGAGGCATGGACATAAATCCTTTTATTTCATTCAGACCTTAAATGAAAATTAATAATTATCATTTGATTGATTTGTCTCTATATTCAGCAGACTAATAGTATAGTGATACTAGTAGTATTCAGATACTATTTTTAAGAGGTTCAGAAATACTTATTGATACAGAGAATGCAGAAAAAAATGTGCCCCAGAAAACTTTGTAAACATTGAGTGGAGAACCATGAAATAAATAAAAAGTTGAAAAATAGGTTAGTAAATATTTAAATATTTGCACGGATAATTTATCAGCTTGTCGCTTGGCAAAATTTTGGATTCGATATTAAGAAGTGCTTTTTGAGAGTAGAGATTATTAAGAAATAATTCAAGGTAATTTAAGGTAAGTTATTCTAATGTTATTTTTACCCTAGAAATCATTAACTAAGGAAGAAACTTTCTTCCATAAATGCTTTAAATAAAGTTTTCTGGAATAACAGGGCTGAAACAGGATAGCTGAATTTTTCGAAGTTCTGTATTTTTGTAATGTGCTTCTCTCTCACTCATCAAAGAATGTTTAATCAGCTAATTTCTGTTTTCACTGATGAGCCCTCACTGTGCCTGGCTCACTAAATAACCCAGTCACCATCTACACTTTAAGAATGATGAATAATGACACATTATTCTTCTTCTCCAGGATTCCCTGTTCATCGTGGTCTTCTTAATGAAAAAGATATATATATCTTTTCTTTTCTTTTATCAGTGAAAATGAATATTTTACATTATTGAAACGTGCTTCTCTGTTTACCCACACTCAATAATGTTAAGAAGTTCTGTTTTGCATCTTTTTCATCTTCTTAAACACTTTCTTCTTAAACAGTTTAATATTTGATATTTGTGATATCAGAGTTACCCATTTTTGAATACCAAAAATTGTATAATAGTCTTACAAGCAGTATTTGGGATTCTTGATTCCATTCCAGATGGCTAAGATTGCAGAAATTTGGTTTCTGGATGAATGTCAAGTTACTCTCTAGGTGAATGCCTATGAAACTATCAGGGGAACTAAAGATGATATTAAAAGTCATATTCATTAATTCATGTGTTAAATATTTATTGAGTTCTTACTATGTTTCAGAGACTGTACATCTGAGTACATAATGATAAATATAAATGCTAATTATAAATATTTAGGCTTAGTTAACATTAACACCCTTTTTCCTTGCATTTAATTTTCTATAATGGGTCAGCTACATTTTATAATATTTAATAAGTAGTAGTCAAATTGAATATTTAGTCAGGAACTCTTTATCACTCTGATTTAACCCTATTTACTCCCCTAATTCCAAGTATAAATCACCAAAGCGCTTGTAGTGTTGTCTTGGACAGTTTTGAAAAGTAAGTTTAAATAGTGTTAGATTGTAGTTTTCTCAGTACGGTTTAAAAAAAAATTAGCACAGTTGATCTGACTGCAGCAGAAATGAAGCCCCACTTTCATTTTCATAAAGTCCTAACTTTACATTGGCTCTTGGATACCGCTTTCATTTTCACGAAGTCCTAACTTTACTTTGGCTCTTTGGATAGTGTTTGAATCCTCACATCACTACAAGAGTAATATTAATAAATGAAGGTGATTTTTACACCCAGAGTAAAAGGGAAGACTCGGGAGAAGGTTCCTTCAGCAAACCCCCTTCTACAGATGTGATCTGGTTTATGGTGGCAACTTGGCACTGAATATTTTTTATCATCAAGTCCCAAAAAAACATCTTGATAGAGCATTTCTGCAAGTAGTTTCAGAGGATTATTTATGGCTCTGCAAGGATGCCAGATTGCCTCATTTTGAGGCAATTAAGACAGGAATTCAGGCAGCCGTTATTTGCATCTTTAGGAGAAAATCCATTAGCACAAGGCCAGGGGATCACTGGGGCCCAGAGACGCTACCTTGAATAATAATCTTGGACCCCAGTAAACTCTAGCTAGCAGAGCCAGTGACGCCTTTTAGAGCAGTCTGCATGTAGATGGGCACAGAAACAGAAGCTGAGAGACTTTTAGGATGATAACTAATATATTTTTTATGAGGCAGACTGAAATGAGACTCCAGAGAGAACGACAGAAAAGACTGATCAGAGAATAAAATTGGTGACAAGAAGATTGGAAAGTAGGATTCATTGCAGAACATATAAATCATGGGGAAGCTTGTGCATGGAGAGGCAGATAAACTCCAGAAATCCACATTTTGCTAGAGGTCAGATTAATGAATTATCAGTATGAATACTTAAATTCTTTAGTATTTTACCACATGTAGGAGAAGGCCAGCTGTTGACTAGAAAGAAAATGCCATCTCTGTCAGGAGGTTCAACATCACAGTAAGAAATATCTGCACACAGATTTGGAATAAAACAGGAAGAATTTTTTCAAAAATGCAGTTTTTAAAAATTAGCAGTCCTCGGCCTCTGTGTTGGCAATTAACATACACAATGACTTGCTCTCACAGTTGATATTGACACCGATATTCCTGCTTGTTGAAATAAAGATTTAGCTAATGTTAGATGAAATAGGACCAATGTATTTTAAGAGCCAAGGGCTAGGAGTTCTAGTAGGGATAAATGTGGTAAGGAGGAAAGGGGAAGTGAAGAGACCATTTTTCTTCTTTTTAAAATATGTCCCCTGTTCTTGGTCTAACCTTCTTATATGAAGTTCCCCAAATAAACGATTCCAAAATCCATTATGTTCAGGTACTGTGCTAGGCACTTGAAGTACGAAGATATTAAAAAGTTGGTCTTTTCCTCAAAAAGCTCATAAATGAGGAAACAGAAAAACAAACAGTGCAAGTTGTGTTTGATAAGCTCAATGCATGTCTTAGGTTTATCTGCCAGCAATGAAGAGGTGAAATATGAGGTAATAACATCTCATTTCCTTCTCCATGAGCTAGAATACTTGTCTGAATAATCAGAATGCTAGAGAATTTCATCCATTCAAGCCCTCTAACCTGAATACAAATGCAGTAAAATGAAGCCTAAAATACTAGTGTTGTTTATTTCTAAGAATATTGGGGGAAAATGTGACAACTTACTAAGCTATTTATTTTAAAGACTATAAATACTTTTAATTAGGAATACTTACCTAAATCTCACCTACTGTAACAGGTTCTTTTCATGCTGTTCAAACTTCTTTTTTTTTTTCTAAGGCAAAGCCATCCACCCAACAACAACAAAACACTTGACTGGAGTTGTAACTTTGACTCGAATAGGATTCTATAAACAGTTTTTATGGTGCTATCACTGACATTTAAGATTGTAATAACAATTATATCAGTAGTGACATAACATAGATAATAGTGGTTTTTGCATTTTGAGACAATGTAATATATGCTATGTTTATATATACACGTATATGTGTTTATGTGTGTATGCACAATATATACTCATACATAACTATGTGTATATAGGTATGCTTTTATTTTTGCTCTTTCTCTTCATTCATCAAAATGTAGAGGAGGAAGAGGGCTCTTCAGGGAAATGGTGAAGATGGAAGGAGCAAAAATGGAAAGATCAGGGATAACTGTATTACAATGTGGAAACCTACCATTAAATATCAGATTGTGACTTGGGTGAAAAATAAACATTTGTTGCATAATACCTAGCCTGACAAATACAATCTTTTCATATCTTAATCAATATAAATGGTTTCCCCTTCTAATGTTTTGCATCAGTAATTATTTTAAGGCTCATTAAGATTTCCATATTTAATATCCCTTTAAGTTTTTTCTAATATTTATATATTTTTATGTCTTTATTGATAGTAGTTCTGTAATTTTTGGTTATTCTTATAAACAGATTTTTGTTTTTTATGAATCTGTGAGGCTCTGTCTTTTCAATATGACTTTAGACATATTTTCATTAATAAAATATTTGCAATTACTTCTACTATATATATTGCTTTTCAATTTTCCATGTTTTCTCATTATTCTCTCCTTTTCTGCCTTTGTTCAAAGTTTTCAATTCTCTTTGTTTCATTCTTGGTATTATAATGGTTTGTAAGATAGATATATATATATATGTAGATATATATCTTTTAATTATTAGCTTTAGATTTTTTAATCTACATAATAAAGCTAAAATAAGCAAAATGAAAAAAAAAATCAGTCTTCTTTTTCCAGTGTCCCCTTCCCTCCCCCAAACCATCATCTTCTATTTAATAAATTACTCTGGGATTTGAGTTATAGGATTGTATATATTTTTAAGCAGATCAAACTTACTCACATTTAATGTGTTTTATTTATTCCTTTGGGTTGAACAGTTTTTTTGCATTTTCTCTTTTGAGCATGTTCTCTTATGATTCTTACAGATTGGGTACTTTTTAAAAAACAAAATATGAGTTCTTGCATGTTCTCTCCCTTAAATGATAATTTAAGATTTTATGTCCAAGATCAGTTCTTCAAAATTCTGAAGAAATATGTTTACAGTCTTGCAGGAAATACTGCCAAAAACAAGTCTGTTTTCAATGTCATTTAATTCTTGTAGTGTGTCTACATCTTAAAGTGATTTCTTTTTTTAATTTTGGGAGTTCAGAAATTTTACCACAATGATGTGTCTAGTGATATATAATTGTGTACCTGTGTTTTTAAAATCCCTGCCACTCAATACATGGCAAGCCTTTTCAGTTCAGTAATCTCATTATTCTTCAGTTCTAGTAAATTTTTTTCCCCCATTTTTAAAGAACATTTGGCCACTCCTTTTATCTCCTCAGATCTTCTGTAACATTTTTAGAAAACAAATCTTAGGACTGCTGAGTCTCTCCTTGGTATTTTCTTTCTTTTTTTTTTTTTGTTGTTTTAATGCGTGGGCATCTTTCCCTATTCAAAAATTTAGCTCACTACTGTAGTCAATTATGATGTTAAGCATAGATTTTCAGAGTTTTGTTTGTTGATAGCAGTTTAAATTTGTACAGTCACTGCTGCTGACAGAGCTTTGGCAATAATCACGATTTAAAGTATTACTCTGTTTGTCCTGTTAGGTCTGTTTCCTCAGATGTTAGTTTTTCTATTCTTTTGTGTCTCTTTTATATTGTTGGTTTTCCTCAAAGAGTTCAGAATTCTTGGTCGTGTGATTAGGTTGTATTTGTGATGTCTGTTTATATCACCTTGAAACGCTTGCTTTGGGCTTCCATAAAGTGGTGGTAACAATATGAAACTTCTCTATCTCACAGAGTTATTATATGAAAGAAAAGACAGTACACATTTTTAAATGCTTGGTACAATTTAAATAAACATGAGGCTTAATGGTAAGGAAAAAAACACTATTATCTTTAGTTTTTGTGTTGTTTTATGCTAACAACTGCAGATTAAATTACCTTCCTATGTTGTTTTGAGTTCCATTTCTATGTCAGATAATTCCTTGAATACTTCATTTTTTAAAATATCTATATTGCTTAAGTTGTGACTTAAAACTCCGTAATATTAAAAAAAAACTATTCCTGAAAATGAGCTTGACCTACACTCATATAGAATCCATGCAGTTTAAAACAAGAAATCCAGCTATTTTGCTCCCTTATTTCTGCTTATGTTTTTATCATTAAGTCTATTTCCTTTAGAAATGGATTTTCATCTTTCGTCTATGCTCAGAAAAATATCACATATTTCTAATATTTTTATTGATGTCAATATAAAGCTTCAAATATGAGAAGAAAACCACCATTATGATCTTACAGTCACTGTTCAATAACCATTGTAAACAAAGAACAGACATACCTTTATGCAAAAAGATATATTTAGCATTGCCTTGACCAATAGCTGCAAGAATGCCACACTTCACTAAGTCTCGATTTGCATACAGGTAGCACAGTAACACCCATGCATACCATGTATCTTCACAAGTGAAAAGTTACAAACCAAAGTTTAAACTACATTATACCACTTAAAATGGGAACTATATGCAACCAGATTGACTGTTAATATACTAAGTGTATTCTTGTTCCAGGAACATTTTTACCAAGCAAACAAACAAAGTACGCCTTTTGTGATGGGGATACAAAATTTAAAAGGAAGAGTTCTTAATATGTTAACTATATAACTCCTGTGATTTATGATGTAAAGATGCCATGGAAACATTTGGGAGGAATAGCAATAAAAACTGGGAAAGTCACAAAAAGCTTTGGAGGGAAAGAAAACTTGAATTGATTCTTAAAATATGAGTATGGGATCTATATAAAATGAGATTTTATAGGAGAAGCTGATTTTTTCAAAATTCCTCATGGGTCACTTAACCCATATTCCACAATTATCCATGTCTTCCTATTCACTCTTCAATTTCTAACTCAATGCTTTTGAAAACACTCTTCTGTCTTCTTGACATCAACCACCAAACCAAACAACCTTTTGAATTCTGCTTGGCTTCTAGATAAAGTCCATTTTAATATTTGGGAGTTTGTTTTAAATTTAAATGTTTTGCCTCCAACTCAAGGGTGAGGATTTATCAAGAGGACTAATGAAGTACTGATCTGTGTCCAGTGCTAACCAGGATATGGGGATATCAATAGCAATGGGGAAGTGAACAGCAGAAGCTCGAAGAGCCAGGGACCCACAGCCCACGGGGAATTACAGGCTCAGGCAAACATGATCCAGAACAAAGGGGAAAAAAAGAGAAAAAAACAGTGGAGCAATCAATTAAGCAGCTGTCATCATGGAAAAAAGGAACTTTTCTTTTAGGCTTGTTTGATAATCAGGCTGAATCTGAGTGGCGAGGCCTGTGTGTCTATGGTTCAAGAGAATTCTAACGGGTTCTATAGTTGCCATTGATATAACATAAAATAGAACAGATTAGAGTCAGGGTTCTAATAGCGATTTTACCACTTATTAACTGTGTAGATTTAGAAAACTATTCATCGCATCGGCTTACTTTTTCTAACTAACTATAATCTCATCAGATTGTTATGACGATCAAGTGGAATATTGAAAATAAAGTATGTAATCTTTCCCTTCTCTTCTGACAAATAACATATAGAACAAGGACTAGGTTTTTCAGGAGTCTCCTTCTACAGCCAGTAGCTGCTGATTTATAGATGTGCTGAGCAAAATGCAAATGCAAATGTGTTAGAGAAGCAAAGATGTAATAGGTACATAGAGTCCGGTTACAAAGAAAGACTATCTGGGCCGGGTTGCTACATCATCCAGTAAGGTACTGATAATTCCTTCTTAACTGATCCCAGGCTTTTGTGGGTTTCACACTTATGACTGAGGGGTAAGAAAGTGCTTTAGAGACAAGGAGAGCCACTCAGCACACATAAAGAACAGCTGCCTCACTCCCCCCACCTCTGCCCCAACTTGTTTGCACGGCTGATGATGCCTCTGTGGTTTTTGATCCTCTTTATTTAAAAAAAATCTCAGCACCTCATCTTCCCCTGTTGTAGGCAGGAAAAAGATAAATTTTTGTTTACATATCATCTTAAGTAAATTAGTGTGTATAGGCATGATTTGTATAATTACAAGCAGTTAGTAATTAGTGTAAATAGAGATCATGTGATAACTAGCAAACATAATTAAAGCACATAACAAGTCTAGAAAAACCTATATTTTTTGCAAGAAAAAAAGTTCATTAGATGAATTCCAAAATCATATCTTGGAACAAACTTGACATCAAGCATATTGTGCTTCGTATTTAGGTAAAAATTGTTACAGCACAAGAATGTTTTTTAGGAACTCTTTTTTGTATGTATTTCAAATTATTTTATTTAAATCAAGGAAAATAAAATGCCAATAACAAACTTTTTCACTTCCTTTCCTCCTATTCTCACGTGAGGGAACTGTGATTCACTTACATTGTCTCTTTGAGGGAAGTTTTATTTTCTGTTTCACCCTTTTTAGTGTCCTAATAGAAATTGCTTTTTTATATGTTTATCCTACACTGGCTTATGTTGCTATTAAAAATATGAAGGCCAAATTTTTACACCTGCAACAAGCTCTTTTGAGTATAGGAGACTTGTACTTTTTACATTCCTCAGGCTCTCAGCCCCAAATATGATGACTTCCAAGTATCTAGTAGTTGTGTTACCCAACACAGTTCCGTGTGCCTGATGCACAGTAAGGCCAAACAATATCGAAACGCTGGAGTCTGGAGCGGAGACAGCTTTATTGCAGGGCCACGCACGGAGAGAGTTCGCTCATGCCTTAAAAACCCTGAACTCCGGGAAGGCGGTCAGCAAAGCCCTTTTATAGGAAAGGTGAGAGAGGGGCGTGGTTAGTTCTTGCAAAGCTCTTGGTGAGGGACCCTTTGTTCTTGCAGCTGTCCAGGTCAGGTCACAGGCCACGAAGTTCCTGTAAACCTCCTTGAAAACAAATGCAATTTTTTATCTAAAGCTGTAATACTCTTAAAGGTCATAGCCTTGAGAATTATACAATCGCGGCTTCTAACGCTTAACAAATCCTGTGAGCAAAGTGACATCATTACCCCTCATTTTACTTGTCCAGGGTCCCAAGGATCGACCTTCCCCCTCCGAGGTTGAGGCCCCGGCTGAGAGGGGGTCCCTGCGCAGGCCGGTCACCCTTGCCCAGGAGCACTCATCCAGCAGCCAGTCTGGGTGCTTCCACCAGTGCCCAGGCCCGGCTGAAGAGGCAGATCTCAGCCGGCAGCGCCCTCTGGGCCAGGTCCCCAGATTCCGGGCAGCCATCATCACTGAGGGAGCAAGACGTCCAGGATCCAGCCGGCCCTCAGGCCCCTGCGCACCCCGCAACAGGCGCCGGGTCACAAGCACAGCGACCCAGGGTGACCGCCGCCTGGCGCACTGCGATGCTGACCGCTGGTGGAGCGGGGCCATTAAGGGCCGCGCACTGACAGCTGTGCAGTAACGGCCGCGGGCTGAGGGCCACGGGTTGACGCTGCGCTCGCCCGCCCCCATTACAGTTGCGGAGTCAGTTTTTCAAAGGTGAGTAAAATGTGTAAACTAGTAATAATTATTTAATTTGTTTCAATAGATACAACTGATATAATCAAAGGATAATCATGTTCAGCATTTTAGAGTTTAGAAAAATATTTTCTTTCACATTACTTCTTTGGGTCTCATATCAGCCTCCCGAGGCAGTTTTATTTATAGTTGAGGGCAGAGACTCCAAGAAGTTAGCAACGACGTAAAGTTACAACCTATCACTTGGAATGCGACTGGTAGATGTATAAATTAAATCCGGGAATTTTAGCCGTTAAATATCTAAAAACCTGAATCCATTTAATTGCAGATGAGCTGTATTTTTTGAAAATATATAAAATTGCATTTATAAAAAAGCTAGTCTAACTGGTGTTATGAATAATAGATGCATCTTTGAAATAACTCATTCAAAACAAACATACAAATTTGATTCTCGTTATTCACTATAGTTACGTTCTACAAAGTTGCTGCAAACACTGAATTAACAAATACTGAATCATTGCTCCTGGAAGAAATATAGGGTTAGATTCCTGCAAGCCTTGGCCACAGCATTTTTGCTCACATAACCTTGTTTTATGTGTGTTTTGTTTGACACCTTATTTAATACATACTGTTGATTCATTAACATTTAACTCACTATCAACAGCACTATAACACATGCCTCAACAAAGTTTATCTAAAACATGTGCTCTCAGTAAAGCACATCACAGCCTTTTTAAATTCAGAACACAGGCAGTACTTCAACACTGCTTGGGGGCCATTTTAAACAGAGACATCATCAACAAAAAGCCAAAAAAAATGGCATTAAATAGCCCACAAAACATATACTTGTTTATGGTACAATAGCCAAAACAACCTTCTCCTTGTTCCACCTAAGCTGGGAAAGTGTGTGTTGAGTAACTCCTATTTCTTACCTCTCTGTACATATTCATGCCTTTAAAGTATTGTGAAAGTAGTATGAGTATTGATTTTGGAGTTATAAATGCATTTTAGTTAGTAGGCAAATTTGCAAATACAGAATCCATGAATAATGAGGATTAAATGTATTAAATTCCCAAACAAAAACACTGTGCTATGTATTAAAGATATGGAGATGAGTAACAATTATTGCTGATTTTGAAAGTTTTGAAGTCTACCTGGGAAGATGGGATATCAACAGATAATGACAGCTCAGTGTAATTGTGCTCTCATGACTAGACAGTCAGGAAGGAGGAAACAACTCCATCTTTAGTTTGCATGTGACTATGTCTTTTATTCCTGTCTTTCAATATTATAATTTGGAGCGGTATGATCGTTTCCTACCACAATTTTTACTACTTAAGATTTCTGAACCTCTTCCCCCTTGTTGATATGGAAGAAGTCTCTAAAAGCACTGCCTCAGCATTCCTCTATTTTTTTAGGGATCAGCGAGGCAAATTAAGGCTTCATGGAAATTCGAACTTAGAAAAGTGAAACATTCCTTATGTCTCCGTATTACCACCACTATTACATTTTCCCACTGAATTATGTCTATAAATTCTATTAGAAAAAAATTCACCAATACCTTCCTTCTCCAACACCTTCTTTCTCTACACTACCACAATATTATTATTTCTCTTTTCTTCCTGGTCTCATCCAAATATGGCCTATCCATTTCCTAAAATTCCTCATCTAACTCAACTTCGAACTCAGTTATATTTCTTTGGGTAACATAGTGCTTTATTTTTTAAAAAAAAAGCATTTTTATGTTTTAGATCTGAGATCTAGTCCCTTAAGTATCAGTACATTTTATACTTGTATACATGGAAATCTATAATCTTAATTTTGTCTTCCAATTCTCTGGCCTGGGGCTGCACCCTGAAAAATAAAGTGCAATTATTTTGCAATGCTCCTTTTTTGTTTCTTCATATGGCACACCTCTTTTCCTCCAGGATCTTTTTGTTTGTTTGTTTGTTTCTTTTTTTGTTTCTTTCTCTGAGAATTGTTTTTCCCTCCAACTCATCCTTTATATCCTCTACCTCATGTACAACAAAATAACACCAACAGCCCTCATAACAATTTAAGACTCTGTTGTTTATATAAATAAGACTCCTCCCTGATTATCTTCAGCAGAGCTCAGTCTTTTGCTGGGAACCTCTCATTAATTGAAACTTGCTCTTAACCCCAGTGCTTTTGATGGCAAAACATCCTTTAAACTCATTTGAGTGTGATGGAGAGTTAACTTTTAAGTTCCTACGTGTTGGTTGCCATTGCTTCCCATTAATCCAGTTAAAATTTCACAGTGAACCATGACTTTTTTTTGTCTGTCCCAGTTTTAAATTGCCTCACATATTATTAGTGTGTATATTCTTTTTCTTACAAAAATATACATATTTGTCTATATCAGCATTGAAATTAGCTCTTTATTTCCACTGCTCTAACGTAAAGCGTCTCTGAGTTTGCATTCTCTGAATTTAAAATTGACCTTCAGCAATTATTCAAAAAACTATTTATTTAGATGAACTTAAATATATATTCACTTTCCATTCTCAAATGGTGAATCTTCAAAAGAACCTGCTATGTTACCTTTCAAGACTATATGTATCTAAAGAACTTTTAATGTTACCCTCCTCAGCTACCTAACAGCACTGTCGTTGATTTGATTGCATATACTTGTTGAAATGGGATTCATTCTGGTCTTTTAATTGATATTTACATAAATTTTCAATTCAGTTTGATCTCTTATGATCACCTCTGTGGCAAAGAAAGGGATTATGCACTTTGTTGAAGTCTGTTCTGTAAAACCTCACAAGTTATTTACCAGTCCTAGCTCATTTAGAAAATTGCAAATTGTTCTAGGATATGTAGGCAGCAAAAATATATTAACGTTTTATAGTTTTGTGTCATTAGAGGAAATAGAGCCTTTTGAAATATTATCTTGTTAATCAGTTGATCTTTCCTCTCAATAATTAGATCTTTCAATTTACTTCTAAAATTACTGGAAGTGGTATTTTCAAGGTACTATAAAGTAAAAAAATGACATTTAAAAATAATAGATTTTTTCTTATACTGAATTCAGTTCTCTCACTACTTTTGGTGACTAATTCATTGCTGCTATCATTTAAAACTTTGATCTTGTAATTTTTAATGATTTAGAATTGAGATAATTAGAAAGTACACGATAATGACTAATTAGAATACGAACAGCACTATGCCTGAAGCACAAATCATGAGTGAGAAATGTGTTGAATTTTTTTTAATGTTTGGAATTATATTTCTATTTGAGAAATGCAATTATTTTCAATAGCAATTTTGTTCATACAAAGAAGTTTTAAAACAGGATTACAGAGATCTCCAAATTTGTTCAGATATGTTAAAATCTCACTTATGTCCTTTTAATTTTGATATATACGAACTGTGAATTTGAAACTGAGATTTTTGCCTATTTATAAAAAAGAACATGTGGGGTTACATTAAAATATGCATCTCATTTTTGAAATGTATTAGACAGCAAGCTACTTTATTATGGGCCAGTTGGTTGGCATTGGTAGGGCTACTCAGTGAGTATTCTGAAAGATATTTCACTAAATTAAAGTTCTGACTCTTTACTTACCTTCTCACCAAATGACTTTGGGCTAAGGTATTTACAGCAGTCTTAATACATATTTATATAGAGAGATATTTTGGTAAAATTGTAATACTAAGGAATTTGGAAAGATTTTTGGGTGAATTGTTGAGTGTTGATGAGTATGTTTTGGGTGTTGCAGATCTGTTGTGATCATTGTTTTGCCACTAATTCCAACTTAAAGTTTTTTAATTAGGCAGATTTCTACTAGATCTTGTGGGCAAGAGCAAACTCATTGGAAGAGCTAACTCTGTAAATTGTTCAAGTACCTCAGTTATTTCTAATTTAGGATTGCTCAACCTTCTAACTTTCTCATATAATATCTTTAGCTTTCTAACTCCAGTCAAGGTCATAAAATAAAACTCGAATTATCTGTTCTAGAAAAAAGAAAGTGAGACTCCAAACTCCAGATAATATGATATAAATAGACTAAAACAGACCATTTATAAAATCTCTATAGCACATTGCAATAATCCATGAGAACATTTACTAAAACCTATGTTAAAGAAAAGTGTGTGTAAAGACAATTTTCAAATAAGCTTTAATTATACTGAATGCGGTAGCTTTAGTTTGTCCAAATAGGAATCTCAAAATTAAGAGTATTTTTTGAATTGACCAGGTAACATTGGATTTTTATATCCCATTTCACTTGGAAAAGTGACCACATTCCCTGAGTTGTGTGAACATGAAGAATTTTCATTAAACTAAAAACAATGAAACACAGAATATATACTAGAGAGAAAACTGAGAAAGAAATGATGGCATCACCACCTTCTTCAATTTCTTGCCAAATACTAACTGAAAGAATATTTTTAAAAAGATGCCAAATCAAAGAGATTTTCTGTGCTAAGATGCTAGATCAAAGAGATTGTCTATGATATAACCATGGTCAAGAGCTATAACAAGGCTTATTGGAGATTACTACATTTTCTTGGAAACGATTTTCTTGGATTTGCCCTCTGAGTTATCAGAAATTTAATGTATGCATACTTAATGTAAAATTTTGAAGGTATGGCATGTCAGAGAGAACCTATATTTAATATGCTGTCTAACCAGGCTCATTGTTGTAATGCACACAGGAAATCAGGTTGATAACTTGGCAGACAGGTTATCTCACATCCCCAACACCAAGCTCTGAAATTTATAGATCTAAAAAAGTAACAATACATCATAGCAGTGCTGAAAAACAAGGAGGGATCCACAGAGGAAATATAAATATCAACAGAGTCCCTAAATAAAATTAATGCTATTTACTGGAAAAATAAAAACTATCTAAATTGATAAGAATCAATTTAAAATATCTGGATAGCATAATAACTATAGAGAAAAAATTGAAAATGTAATTCAAATTTTGTACCAAAACATATATTAGTACCCAAAGGTTATGTGGCTGAGTTTTCCAAAACTTTAAAGGAATAGAAAATTCCCCTCTTATATAATCTCTTCCATAAAAATAAGGGAAGCTGCTTTATTGTAGGGCATGTGCAACTTCAGCTTTATGAGTCAAAACCCAGTCACTATCACTCTATATATACTTTCACCGTCAATAAATAAGAATTCTCATTTCATACTTACCCACCAACACTTGGTGTTAGCATACGTACTTATTTTTATAAAAGGTGAAAATGTCATATCCTATCATTTTAATTTATATTTTCCTAATTACCAGATTATCTGTTCATATGTTTATTAGTAATTACTTTTTATAAACATGGCTAAATCTAAAATACAACAGTATATACACTATGGTTAGTGGTACATATATTTGTTGAGTAGGTACAAATACATATATAGCAATGATAGTCACCAAATTCTGCATCATGACTATCTTCTGGGAGGGTTCAAGCTAGAGTGAGCTTTACCTAGAATTGAGGAGATGAGATTTCTGTTCACAGTTATTTAATCTCTTCTCCCCTTACATCCATGAAAAGAGTAAATTTAGCCATCCTATTGATTTTGGGCTGGGCAATGTGATTTGTTTTGGACAGTATAATATGGATGGAAATTAAAGTATATTAAACCTTAAGAGAAACCCCATATTTCCACTCACCTCTCTGGAGAAAGCTTCCATTTCTTCCATGAAAAGTAAATGTTCCAAGTAACTGCTGCCACTCAACCAGAGCCCAAGATTGGTACAGGTGGAATAGACCTAAACTTAACAGCAGCCTTTAGTAGAGCTGATGAAGCCATCTCTTAAATACATGAGCAAGAAATGCATTTTTGTATAATGGTCCTACAAATCAATAGGGAAAAAATGACAAAGGAAATGAACAAATATATCACAGGAGACAACAAACAAATGAGCACCATAAGAAATATGCTGCTCAACTTTGCTAGGAAAATGCAGGAAAAAAATCAAGGAAATTGTAATTAAAATGTCGAGCAAACCAGCATTTTTCTCTTACCAGGTTGGTAAAATTGATAGCTTGATCAGATATAGTGTTAGTGTGGGTATGGAAATCGAGTACCATATGCCTTTGCTGAAAATAGTTAACATTAGGTTTTTTGGAACACAATTTGACAGTATCTCTTAAAAGAATGTGCAAACCTAAAGCCCCAGAATTTCCACTTCTAGGGATCTATCTTAGAAAAATATCATTCACATACGTGGAGTCATGCAAAACTATATTTACTGTAGCAGTATTGGTGAGAACTTAAACATAGCTTCCTGTTCCATTGTTAAAGAATATTGAAAATTGGCAAAATAACTTAGGTACTTGTTCTAGGAAGATAAGACTAAGAAGAAACCATAGTAGCTTACTTATCAATAATAACAGATTTCTTAACAAAACTTGCTTCCTCATCTCTCTCTGCCACCAATCCAAAGGTATACGATACATATGAGTTCTGCCCAATCCCACCCAGTTCCTTACCGTATAAGACTTTCTTTAAAAATCACCCTGCCCAGGTCTTAAAACCCTGATCCCCCTTTCTGGGACATTCCTAAACTCTGTCAGCTTGACATTCTCTCTTACTACAGTCAATCTAATCAACTTACCATTGCTTGGTTACAGATTTTCTTGGTGGTCCTTTGAGAGTTGAAAGTCAAAGTTTGAAAGAGCAGTATCAAAAGGTCAGATTTCCTGGTTGAATTGATATATTGAATTCTTGTGAAAAGTAAATTAGTCAATTTGTTTAAGCCAAACAGGATAAGGGCACAGTGTGAGGCTTCAAAACGTGTCAGATATAAACAACAATATGTAAATGTCAACAGAAGAATAATTAAAGAACCTACAATTGATTCATACCGTGTACAGTTGAAAAGAAAGTTAATAGAAGAAAAGTGAATTGTGACACAGAACGTATCATGTGAGTATTTAAGTAAAAATACACTATAAGTATATATTTTATATTCAGTCAATATATGAAAATGTTCTCTAAGGATCTCATCAAACCCAAAACAGTGTTCATTTCTGGGGGAAAGGAATGGATGGAATTGAAGATTACTGAAAGGGATTGTATCTTTTTTTTTCCCAAAAGAACGTATTTATGTATTAATTGAGTGATTTTTCTTACAAAGTACATGTTTTCATTGAATTTTTTGAACATTGTGGTGATGAGAAACAGTACATCTAACATGTAGAACCTTAAAATGTTCATAAAATGCCTACCTTTTTCATCTAAAACTTCCAAATAATTTACAAGTGGACATACAGAATACTTTCGAATACTTCTTTATTTGTAATTTTCAAATAGTCACTTCAGGAAAGAGACTCAGCAGCTGTTTTTACTGAAGCAGTAAGCAAATTTGAGTCATGAAGTGAGGAGTAATTCCTTAACCAATGAAAATGTCAGGAAGTGTTTAGGTAGGCAAAATATCATTCTGCCTTGATGGTTAGATTGCGTGTTGCTTCATTTAATTTTTGGCAAATTGATCCGTTTTGCTTTCATGAATACATTTCTAGAAATCATAGGATATTTTGCACTGGCTCAGAAGGAAATATTTCCCTTAATAAAACCAAGCAGCATAATTTTTCTGGTCTTTATTCAGAACATGGAAGAAAGAAATTTTAGTTATTAAGCTTTAAAGATTAAAACAGAACTCTCTCCTATACAATGTTTATAAGTATCAATCAAATATAGTCCAACAAGATATTATGGATGACAGCTATCCTCAAAGGCAGTTAATGTATTTCAATGCACTTGTGTTTTTAAAAATGATAATTTCTTGCTTTAGAGTTTATAGATCTCGTTCAGAACTTTATTTGATTTTCTAATACAGGTAATACCATTGAAACACGTTTTAAAAGACAGATGGGTTTAAAGGAAAAATACTGATCAAGAAACATAAAGTACACTATTAAATCCTGTTAATCACTAACTCTAACATGTGATTAATAATTTTTCCTGCTTTACTGAGATCTAATATATATATTATATGTATAATATGTAACAATATATACATTATATAAACGTATAATATTAATGTATATATTCAAAACTTCATTTTGAAATGAAGCACAATAAGTTCAGTTAACATCCCATGACCTCACTAGGGTTTTTTGTTTTTTTTTGTTTTTTGATGAAAACTGTTAAGATCTACTCTCTTAGCAACTTTCAAATATACAATACAGTACTGTTAACTATAGTCACCATGCTGTGCATTACATTTCCAAGACTTACTTATTTTATATCTAGAAATTTGTACATTTTGACCTACTACATGCATTTCTTCCACCCTCCACCCCCAACTCTGACAACAACCAATCTGTTTTCTATGAGTTCAGATTCTACATATAAGTGTGATCATACAGTATTTGTCTCTCTGTATGGCTTACTTCACTAGCATAATACCCTAGAGGTTCATCTGTATTGTTACAAATGGCAGGATTTCCTTCTTTTCATAGATGAATAAAAGTCTATTATGTATCTATAGATATAGACACAGATAGAGATATATCACAATTTTTAATCCATCTATCCATAGATGGACACTTAGGTTGTTTCCATATCTTGGCTATTGTGAATAATGCTGCAATGAACATGGGGGTGCAGATATCTCTTCAAGATGGTGATTTTATTTTCTTTAGATACATACCCAGAAGTGGGGTTCCTGAATCATATGGTAGTTCTATTTTTAATTTTTTAGGAATCTCCATACTTTTTTCCACAGTGGCTGTACCAATTTACATTCCCACTAACAGTGCACAAAGGTTTGCATTTCTTCACATCCTCACCAACACTTGCCATCTCTTGTCTTTTTGATAATAGCCATTGTGACAAGTGTGAGGTGATAGCTCATTGTGGTTTTAATTTGCATTTCCCTGATGAGTAATAATGTTGAACACCTTTTCATGTACTTGTTCCCCATTTGTATGTCTTCTTTGGAAAAATGTCTATCCAGATTTTCTGCCTATATTTAAATCAGATATTTTTTGTTATTGAGTTGTGTGAGCTTTTTATATATTTTGGATGTTAATCCCTTATAAGATATATGATTTGCAAATGTTTTCTCCTATTCTGTAGGTTTCCTTATCATTTTGTTAATGGTTTCCTATGCTGTACAAAAGTTTTCAGTTTGTTATAGTCCCACTTGTTTATTTTTGCTTTTGTTGCCTTTGCTTTTGGTGTCAAATCCAAAAAAATCATTGAAAAAACCTATGTCATGGAGCTTTAAAAAAATTTTTTTTTCTAGGAGTTTTATGGTTTAGGTCTTATTTTCAGGTATTTAATCGATTTTGAGTTGATTTTTGTGCATGGTGTAAGATAGTGGTCTAGTTTCATTTGTTTGCATGTGGCTGTCCAATTTTCCAGACACCATTTATTGAAGAGACTATCTTTCCCCATTATATATTCTTGGCTCCGTTGTCATAAATTAACTCACCATACATACCTGGGTTTATTTCTGGGCTCTCTATTCTGTTCCATTCGGCTATGTGTCTGTGTTTATGTCAATATCATACTGTTTTGATTACTGTAGCATTGTACTATAGTTTGAAATCAGGAAGTTTGATGCCTTCAGCTTTGGTCTTCTTTCTCAAGATTGCTTTGACTAATTGAGGTCTTTTGTGGTTCTATACAAATTTTAGAATTATTTGTACTATTTCTGTGAAAAACACCATTGGGATTTTGATAGGGATTGCATTGAATGTGTAGTTTGCTTTGGGTATTATGGAGATTAACAATATTAATTCTTCCAATCCATGAACACAGAATATGTTTTTGTTTATTTGTGCCTTCTTCAATTTTTGTCTTATAGTTTTAGTGTACAGATCTTTCACCTCCTTGGTTAAATTTATTCCTAGGTATTTTGACCTTTGTGATGCAATTATAAATGGGATTTATTTCTTAAATTTTTCTTTCTGGTATTTCATTATTAGTGTGTAAAAACACAACATATTTTTTAATATTGATTTTGTATCCTGCAATTTTACTGTAAAATTGCTAATAATTCATTTATTAGTTCTAACAGTTTGGGGTGGAGTTTTTAGGGCTTTATATTTATCATATAATGTCATCTCCAAATAGAGATAGTTTTATTTCTTCCTTTCCAATTGGACGCCTTTATTTCTTTTTCTTACTTAATTGTTCTGAATAGGATTTCCAGTGGTATATTTAATAAAATTGGCAAGAGTGGGCATCCTTGCCTTGTTTCTGATCTTAGAGGTAAAGCCTTCAGCTTTTCACCATTGAGTATGAAGTTAGCTATGGGCATGTCATATATAGTCTTTATAATATTGAGGTAACTTCTCTCTATACCCAGGTTGTTGAGAGTTTTTATCACAAGCAGATGATGAATTTTGTCAAGAGCTTTTCCTGCACCATATGATTTTTATCCTTTATTTTGTTAATGTGCTGTATTTCATTGATCTGTGAATGTTGAACCTTCTTTGCACCCCTGCAATAAATCTCACTTGATGTGGTGTATTATCCTCTTAATCTGTTGTTGAACTCAGTTTGTTTGTATTTTTTTAGGACTTTTGCATCTATGTTCATCAGGAATATTGGCTTGTATTTTTCTTTTCCTTTAATGTTCTTATCTGGTTTTGGTCTCAGGATAATGCAGTCTTGTAAAGTGAGCTTAATAATGTTCCTTCCACTTCTGTTTTTTGGAAGAGTTTGAGAAAGTTTTGTATTAATTCTTTTTTTAAATAATTAATTATTTATTTAAAATTTTTTATTGGAGTATACTTGATTTACAATGTTGTGTTAGTTTCAGGTGTACAGTAAAGTGAATCAGTTATGCATATACGTATATACACTCTGTTTTAGATTCTTTTCCCATATAAGTCATTACAGAGTATTGAGCAGAGTTCCCTGTGCTATACAGTAGGTCCTTATTACCTATTTTATATATAGTAGTGTGTATATGTCAATCCCAATCTGCCAGTTTATCGCTCCCCCCTCTCCCCCCCGGTAACCATAAGTTTTTTACATCTGTGACTCTATTTCTGTTTTGTAAATAAGTTCATTTGTACCATTTTTTTTAGATTCCACATATAAATGATATCATATGGTATTTATCTTTCTCTGTCTGACTTATTTCACTCAGTATGACAATATCAAGGTCCATCCATGTTTCTACAAATGACATTATTTCATTCTTTTTTATGGCTTAGTAATATTCCATTGTATATGTGTATCACATCTTCTTTATCCACTCCAATGTTGATGGACATTTAGGTTGCTTCCATGTCTTAGCTATTGGAAATAGTGCTGCAATGAACATTGGGGTGTATGTATCTTTTTGAATTATGGTTTTCTGTGGATATATGCCCAAGTGTGGGATTGTAGGATCATATGGTAGTTCTATTTTTAGATTTTTAAGGACCCTCCATATTGTTCCCCATAATGGTTGTACCAATTTACATTCCCACCAACAGTGTAGGTGAGTTCCATTTTATCCACATTCTTTCCAGCATTTATTGTTTGTAGACTTTTTGATGATGGCCATTCTGACCAGTGTGCGGTGATACCTCATTGTAGTTTTGATTTACATTTCTCTAATAATTAGTGACACTGAGCATCTTTTCATGTGTTTGTTGGCCATCTGTCTGTCTTCTTTGGAGAAAAGTCTATTTAGGTCTGCCCATTTTTTGATTGGGTTGTTTGTTTTTTTGATATTGAGCTGCATGAGCTACTTGTATATTTTGGAAATTAATCCCTGTTGGTTGCTTCATTTGCAAATATTTTCTCACATTCTGTGGGTTGTCTTTTCATTTTGTTTATGGTTTCCTTTGCTGTGCAAAAGCTTTTAAGTTTAATCAGGTCCCATTTTTTAATTTTTGTTTTTATTTTCATTACTCTAGGAGGTAGATCAAAAAAGATCTTTCTGCGATTTAAGTCATCATTACAACATTAGAGTATTCTAAACTTACATGTATATTAATCTTTACCAGTGAAATTTATACTTTCATATATTTTTCTGTTACTAATTAGAATCCTTTTGTTGCAGCTTGAAGAAATCCCTTTAACATATCTTGTAAGGCCAGTCTAGTGGTGATGTACTCATTCAGCTTTTGCTTGCCTGGAAAACTCTTCATCTCTCCTTCAATTCTGAATGACAATTTTGCTGACTAGAGTATTCCTGAATGTCAGTTTTGTTATTTTTCTTTCAGCTTTTTGAATATATTATGTCATTCCATTCAGGCCTGCAAAGCTTCTGCTGAAAAGTCTGCTGATAGTTATGGGTGATCCTTTTTTGTGTAACAATTTTTTTTTCTCTTAATTTAATTATAATGTCGTGGTATGGATCTCTTTGAGTTCTTATTTTGAATTCTCTGGGCTTCCTAGATCTGAATATCTGTTTCTTTTCATAGATTAGGGAAGTGCAGCCATGATTTATTCAAATAAGGTATTTTTCCTTTTCTATCTCGCCTTCTTCTGAGAGTACTATAATGCAAGTCCCTTAAGCTATTTTCACTCTTTTTATTCTTTTTGCTCCTCTTACTGGATGGATTTCACTATGCTGTCTTCAATTTGCTGATCTTTTCTTCTAATTATCTTGTTGCTGTTGAATCCCTCTATTGCATTTTCTTTAGTTAAGTTATTATATTCTTCAACTTTTTGATTTTTTTTGGTATTTTCATATATATTACTTTTTTGGGGCAATATTTTGCTTTTTTTTTATTTTTGAATTTTATTTTATTTGTTTTTTTATACAGCAGGTTCTTATTAGTCATCAATTTTATACACATCAGTGTATACATGTCAATCCCAATCACCCAATTCATCACACCACCATCCCCACCTCCCGTGGCTTTCCCCCCTTGGTGTCCATATGTTTGTTCTCTACGTCTGAGTCTCAACTTCTGCCCTGCAAACCGGTTCATCTGTACCATTTTTCTAGGTTCCACATACATGCGTTAATATACGATATTTGTTTTTCCCTTTCTGACTTACTTCACTCTGTATGACAGTCTCTAGATCCATCCACGTCTCAACAAATGACCCAATTTCATTCCTTTTTATGGCTGAGTAATATTCCATTGTATATATGTACCACTTCTTCTTTATCCATTCGTCTGCTGATGGGCATTTAGGTTGCTTCCATGACCTGGCTATTGTAAATAGTGCTACAATGAACATTGGGGTGCATGTGTCTTCTGAATTATGGTTTTCTCAGGGTATATGCCCAGTAGTGGGATTGCTGGATCATATGGTAATTCTATTTTTAGTTTTTTAAGGAAACTCCATACTGTTCTCCATAGTGGCTGTATCAACTTACATTCCCACCAACAGTGCAAGAGGGTTCCCTTTTCTCCACACCCTCTCCAGCATTTGTTGTTTGTAGATTTTCTGATGATGCCCATTCTAACTGGTGTGAGGTGATACCTCATTGTAGTTCTGATTTGCATTCTCTAGTAATTAGTGACGTTGAGCAGCTTTTCATATGCTTCTTGGCCATCTGTATGTCGTCTTTGGAGAAATGTCTATTTAGGTCTTCTTGGATTGGGTTGTTTGTTTCTTTAATATTAAGCTGCATGAGCTGTTTATATATTTTGGAGATTAATCCTTTGTCCGTTGATGCGTTTGCAAATATTTTCTTCTATTCTGAGGGTTCTCTTTTCATCTTGTTTATGGTTTCCTTTACTGTGCAAAAGCTTTTAAGTTTCATTAGATCCCATTTGTTTATTTTTGTTTTTATTTCCATTACTCTAGGAGGTGGACCAAAAAAGATCTTGCTGTGATTTATGTCAAAGAGTGTTCTTCCTATGTCTTCCTCTAAGAGTTTTATAGTGTCCGGTCTTACATTTAGGTCTCGAATCCATTTTGAGTTTATTTTTGTGTATGCTATTAGGGAGTGTTCTAATTTCATTCTTTTACATGTAGCTGTCCAGTTTTCCCAGCACCACTTATTGAAGAGACTGTCTTTTCTCCATTGTATATCTTTGCCTCCTTTGTCATAGATTAGTTGACCATAGGTGCGTGGGTTTATCTCTGGGCTTTCTATCTTGTTTCATTGATCTATGTTTCTGTTTTTGTGCCAGTACCATATTGATTGATTACTTTGTGCCAGTACCATTGATTACTTTGTGCCAGTACCATTGATTACTTTGTGCCGGTACCATATTGATTGATTGATTGATTGATTACTGTAGCTTTGTAGTATAGTCTGAAGTGAGGGAGTCTGATTCCTCCAGCTCTGTTTGTTTCCCTCAAGGCTGCTTTGGCTTTCGGGGTCTTTTGTGTCTCCATACAAATTTTAAGATTTTTTGTTCTAGTTCCATAAAAAATGCCATTGGTAATTTGATAGGGATTGCATTGAATCTGTAGATTGCTTTGGGTAGTACAGTCATTTTCACAATGTTGATTCTTCCAATCCACGAACATGGTATATCTCTCCACCTGTTGGTATCATCTTTAATTTCTTTCATTAGTGTCTTACAGTTTTCTGTATACAGGTCTTTTGTCTCCCTAGGTAGGTTTATTCTTAGGTATTTTATTCTTTTTGTTGCAATGGTAAACGGGAGTGTTTCCTTAATTTCTTTTTGAGATTTTTCATCATTAGTGTATAGGAATGCAAGAGATTTCTGTGCATTAATTTTGTATCCTGCAACGTTACCAAATTCATTGATTAGCTCTAGTTTTCTGGTGGCATTTTTAGGATTCTCTATGTATAGTATCATGTCATCTGCAAACAGTGACAGTTTTACTTCTTCTTTTCCAGTTTGTATTCCTTTTATTTCTTTTTCTTCTCTGATTGCCATGGCTAGGACTTCCAAAACTATGTTGAATAATAGTGGTGAGAGTGGACATCCTTTTCTTGTTCCTGATCTTAGAAATCTTAGAAATGCTTCCAGTTTTTCACCATTGAGAATGATGTTTGCTGTGGGTGTGTCATATATGGCCTTTATTATGTTGAGGTAGGTTCCCTCTATGCCCACTTTCTGGAGAGTTTTTATCATAAATGGGTGTTGAATTTTGTCAAAAGCGTTTGCCGCATCTATTGAGATCATCATATGGTTTTTATTCTTCAATTTGTTAATATGGTGTATCACATTGATTGATTTGCGTATGTTGAAGAATCCTTGCATCCGTGGGGTAAATCCCACTTGATCGTGGTGTATGATCCTTTTAATGTGTTGTTGGATTCTGTTTGCTAGTATTTTGTGGAGGATTTTTGCATCTATGTTCATCAGTGATATTGGCCTGTAGTTTTCTTTCTTTGTGACATCTTTGTCTGGTTTTGGTATCAGGGTGATGGTGGCCTCATAGAATGAGTTTGGGAGTGTTCCTTCCTCTGCAGTTTTTTGGAAGAGTTTGAGAAGGATGGGTGTTAGCTCCTCCCTAAATGTTTGATAGAATTCACCTGTGAAGCCATCTGGCCCTGGACTTTTGTTTGTTGGAAGATTTTTAATTACAGTTTCAATTCCATTACATGCGATATATCTGTTTATATTTTCTAATTCTTCCTGGTTCAGTCTTGGAAAATTGGACGTTTCCCACAATTTGTCCATTTCTTCATGGTTGTCCATTTTATTGGCATATAGTTGTTTGTAGTAGTCTCTTATAATCCTTTGTATTTCTGCGGTGTCAGTTGTGATTTCTCCTTTTTCATTTCTAATTTTATTGATTTACCTCCTCTCCCTTTTTTTCTTGATGAGTCTGGTTAAAGGTTTATCAATTTTGTTTATCTTCTCAAAGAACCAACTTTTAGTTTTATTGATCTTTGCTATTGTTTTCTTTGTTTCTAGTTCATTTACTTCTGCTCTGATCTTTATGATTTCTTTCCTTCTACTGACTTTGGGTTTTCTTTGTTCTTCTTTTTCTAGATGCTTTAGGTGCAAAGTTAGATTGGTTATTTGAGATTTTTCTTGTTTCTTGAGGTGAGATTGAATTGCCATAAAGTTCCCTCTTACAGCTGCTTTTGCTGCATCCCATAGGTTTTTGGTCATTGTGTTTTCATTGTCATTTGTTTCTATATATTTTTTGTTTCTTCTTTGATTTCTTCACTGATCTCTTGGTTATTTAGTTGTGCAGTGTTTAGCCTCCATGCATGTGTTTTTTACAGTTTTTTTCCTGTAATTGATTTCTAATCTAACAGCGTTGTGATCAGAAAAAATGGTTGATATGATTTCAGTTTTCTTAAATTTTCTGAGGCTTGATTTGTGACCCAAGGTATGATCTATCCTGGAGAATGTTTGTGTGCACTTGAGGAGAAAGTGTATTCTGCCACTTCTGGGTGGAATGTTCTATAAATATCAATTAAATCTATCTGGTCTATTGTGTCATTTAAAGGTTGTGTTTCCTTATTTATTTTCTGTTTGGATGATCTGTCCATTGGTGTAAGTGGGGTGTTAAAGTCCCCTACTATTATTGTGCTCCTGTCAATTTCCCCTTTTATGGTTGTTAGCATTTGCCTTATGTATTGAAGTGCTTCTATGTTGGGTGCATAAATATTTATAATTGTTATATCTTCTTCTTGGATTGATCCTTTGATCATTATATAGCGTCCTTCCTTATCTCTTGTAAAAGTCTTTATTTTAAAGTCTATTTTATCTGATACGAGTATTGCTACTCCAGCTTTCTTTTGATTTCCATTTTCATGGAATATCTTTTTCCATCCCTTCACTTTGAGTCTTTATGTGTCCCTAGGTCTGACGTGGGTCTCTTGTAGACAACATATATATGGGTCTTGTTTTTGTATCCATTCAGCCAGTCTGTGTCTTTTGGTTGGAGCATTTAATCTATCTACATTCAAGGTGATTATCAATATGTATGTTCCTATTACCATTTTCTTAATTGTTTCGGGTTTGTTTTTGTGGGTCTTTTTCTTCTCTTGTGTTTCCTCCCTAGAGTAGTTCCTTTAGCATTTTTTGTAAAGCTCGTTTGGTGGTGCTGAATTCTGTTAGCTTTTGCTTGTTTGTAAAGCTTTTGCTTTCAATGTTGAATCTGAATGAGATCCTTGCTGGGTAGGGTAATCTTGGTTGTAAGTTTTTCTCTTTCATCACTTTATGTATATCCTGCCTTCCCTTTTGGCCTGCAGAGTTTCTGCTGAAAAATCAGGTGATAACCTTATGGGGATTACTTTATATGTTATTTTTTGTTATTTTTTGCTTTTCCCTTGCTTTTTTTTTTTTTTTTTGGCTGCATCGGGTCTTCGTTGCGGCATGTGGTATATTCTTTGAGGCATGCGTGATCTTTCATTGTGGTGCACGGTGTTCTCTCTAGTTGCAGCATGTGGGTTTTTTCTCTCTGTGGCATGCAGGCTGCAGGGTGCATGGGCTCTATAGTTGTGCCACTCAGGTTCCAGAGTGCATGGGCTCTGTAGTGTGCAGCAGATGGGCTCTCTAGTTGAGGTGCATGAGCTCAGTAGTTGTGGCGCGTGGGCCCAGTTACCCCATGGCCTGTGGGATCCTAGTTCCCTGACCAGGAATCAAACCCATGTCCCCCACATTGTAAGGCAGATTCTTTGCCACTAGGGAAGTCCCCTCCCTTGCTGCTTTTAATATTTTTTCTTTGAATTTAATTTTTGTTAGTTTGATTAATATGTGTCTTGGTGTGTTTCTCCTAGGGTTTATCCTGTATGGGACTCTCTGTGGTTCCTGGACTTGGGTGACTATTTCCTTTCCCATATTATGGAAGTTTTCCACTATAATCCCTTCAAATATTTTCTCAGACCCTTTCTTTTTCTCTTCTTCTTCTGGGACCCCTATAATTCGAATGTTGGTGTGTTCAGTGTTGTCCCAGTGGTCTCTGAGATTGTCTTCAATTCTTTTTATTGTTTTTTCTTTATTCTGCTCCTCAGCAGTTTCCACCATTCTGTCTTCCAGCTCACTTATTCTTTCTTCTGCCTCAGTTATTCTGTTATTGATTCTTTCTAGTGTATTTTTCATTTCAGTTATTGTGTTGTTCATCTCTCTTTGTTTGTTCTTTTGTTCTTCTAGATCTTTATTAAACATTTCTTGTATTTTCTCGATCCATGCCTCCTTTCTATTTCCGAGTTTCTGGATCATCTTTACTGTCATTACTCCAGAATCTTTTTCAGGTAAGTTCCGTATTCCCTCTTCATTTATTTCGTTGTGTAGGTTTTTACCTTGCTCCTTCATCTGTGACATATCTTTTTGTCATCTAATTTTTTTGTTGTTTTGGTGGGTGGGACTTGTTGTTGTCTTACTGGTTGTTTGGCCTGAGGCTTCCAGCACTGGAGTTTGTTGGCTGTGGGTAGAGCTGGATCTTGGTGCCAAGTTGAGGACCACCAGGAGACCTCACTCTGATGAATATTCCCTGGGTCTCAGGTTCTCTCTTTGCTCAGTGGTTTAGACTCAGAGCTCCCACTGCAGGAGCACAGGCCCACCACCCTGCTTGTGAACCTAGATCCTGCAAGCTACACGGGCGGCAAAAGAAAAAAAAGAAAGAAGAAAGAAAAAAGGAGCAGAACAAGAACAAAGAGTAAAACATATAAGATTATAAAACTAACAGATATGTTAGAAAGAATTAAAAAAAAAAAAAAAATATATATATATATATATATGTATAGATGAAACAACAACCGGAATGTAAAACAGAACCACAATAGTGAAAAAGAGGAGGGAAAAAAAAAGCCGGAAAAGGCCTTGGCTGTGGGGGGCGGGGCTTAGAGCGGGGTTTAGGTGGTGGGCAGGGCCTGTGCTTAGCACCCACAGGACCGGAAAAGGCCCTGGCGGGGTGGGAGGTGGGGCTTAGACTCAACACAGCAGGAGGTACCCAGGAGTGCCTCTGTCCTTGAAGGGCTGAGGACCAGGTCTGGGACCCCAGTAGTCTCACTGGGCTTGAGTGGGTGGGGGAAGTGCTAGGCCTATTCCCCTCAATCCTCCAATCCCATAGGGTCCCTCCTCATTGGCCTCTCTTCATATCCCCCATGCCCCTAGGACCCAGGCAACGAGAGGGGCCCCAGAAGGCAGGAGACCAGACCCAGAAGCCCAACAGGTTTCCCGGGGCCATGTGGGTGGAGGAAATGCCTGCTGCACCTCCCCTGATCCTCTGGTCCTGGAGGGTCCCCCCCCCGCACCATCTGCCTCTCCTGCTCTCCCCCTTCCTCCCATGCCCCTAGGATCCACAAGGCTGGAGGGGGCCCCAGAGAATGGAGGACCAGGCCTGGGAGCCCAGCAGGCTTCCCGGGGCCCCGAGTGGGTGGGGGAAACACCCTCTGTGCCTCACCCGATCCTCCAATCCTGGAGGGCCCCTCCCCATCCAACTCTCATCTTCTCTCCCCGCCTGCCTCCTACACTCCTAGGACCAGTGAGGCCTGGAGGGGGCCTCGGAGGGTGGGGTACCTGGCCTGGGAGCCCAACAGGCTTCCTGAGACCCAAGTGGGTGGGGGAAGTGCCTGTTGCACCTCCCCTCAGCCTCCGGTCCTGGAGGGCTCCTCCTGCCCACCTCTCCTCTTTTCCCCCCCTCCCTCCTACACCCCTAGGACCAACGCAGCTGGGAGGGGGCCTCAGAGGGTGGAGGACTCACCCGGGAGACCAGCAGGCTTCCCGGGACCCAGTTGGGCAGGGGAAACTCTAGGCATGCTCCCCCTGATCCTCGGAGACCCCAAGGGTCTCTCCAGGCGTGGAAACCCCTCCCCCCCGCAGCCACTCCTCAGGGGCGCCGGTCCTGTCTGGCCTTCACTTCTCCTCTCTGCTCACTCCCCACCACATCCTACCCAGTTGCCCAGGGGCTCCTCCTGTCTCCTTGGGCGTCAAGGTCCCCCACCAGCATCTGGCAGGTGCCCTAGTTGCAGGGAGATACAAACTCCACATCCTCCTACGCTTCCATCTTGACTCCAGTTCCTACTTTCATATATTTTCTCTTTGCTGAAAGTCTCATTTTGTTCATGCATTATTATCCTGACCTTGGTGAATAACTTTATAAACATTTTGCATTCTTGATGAGGAAAATAACTTATCTCTGTTTCATTAATGTTTGTTTCTGGTGTTCTATCGTTATTTTCTTTGGAACGTATTTCTCTGTTTCTTTGTATTCTTTGACTCTCTGTGTTGGTTTCTATACAGTAGATAAAATAGTCACCTCTCTGAGTCTTGATAGCATGATCTTGTGTAGGAGATGAAACTTATCATTCAGCCCTGTCTTACCTCTTCATTGTCTCTCAAATCTTTGTGGGTTTCCAAGTCACCTTCTTTGTTTTTAGTGACTCCCAGTAGTTGAGGATTAGCCAAGATCTATTTTGATGTGGATATTTTCTCTTTGGCCTGATTCACATTTGCTCATATAGTTTCTGGATGTCTTTCGGAGGGAACTTCTCCATTTGTAGCTGTAGAATTGGTATGTCTGTGGGAGGAGGTAAGTTCAGGAGCCTCCTATGTCACCATCTTGGATTAGAACTCTTTGTGATTAATAATTTTGTTTCTGTGCATTTCAGTTTCCTCATCATTATATGAACTTTGGCCTTCCTTCTCCTTTTCTCTTCGACAGACATGTAATGAAGTTTATGGTATACTAGATTCTAGGTGCTAGGTTCTGGGAATTCGAAAACAGAGGTACGTTTCTCTACTCTCTGATTCTTATCTCTGTGACAGCTCTTTTAATTGATCATGTTAAAATACCCCAAATAATGATTTTCAAAGAAGTATGATCAAGATACTGTGGGTGACCAGAGAAAGGAAAGGTCTGGCACAGTCAGGGAAGTTTTCAACAGGAATGTGCAATTCACCTGGTTATGAAGGGTGGGTAGTATACCAGGCATAACAATTTGAAAGAAAATGTTCCAGCATATGCACAAAAGCATAAGGTTGAGACAGGTGATGATGGGCATTTGCTGAGACCAAAATATGGACTGAATGAGGATTGAGGCAGTGGCTGAAGAT
Source organism: Eschrichtius robustus (assembly GCF_028021215.1). Taxonomy (NCBI): domain Eukaryota; kingdom Metazoa; phylum Chordata; class Mammalia; order Artiodactyla; family Eschrichtiidae; genus Eschrichtius; species Eschrichtius robustus. Next base: position 88,066,364 of record NC_090828.1, read on the forward strand.
GAAATTCAATAGGTAGATTAGAGTTAGAACTATTAGAATATGAAGGATCTTATGCACTATACTAGTAGTTTGAACGTATCTTGGAGATAACTGAGTCACTAGAAATCCGATGGGAAAGTCATGTGATGATTTTTTTTCCTCTTAAGGAATATTGTATGGATGAATGCAAATGAGACCAAATACAGACAGATTTCAAAAAACTAGAAGGTATGACATGGGCCTATGGAACACAGAGTTAATCATATGCCTGAAATCTGAATACAAAAGTAATGTTATATGTGGCTTTCAGACATTTTGGAAATACAAAAAAACAAACAAAAAAAAGAACCACAAGAAAGGAAAAAAAAAAAAACTATCCTAATCTCACCACATAGATATTGGTGATTCAGATTTCAATATATATTTTTCGATAGTTTTCAATATATACATATACATTTCATTTATTTATTTATTTGTGTATTTAAATTTTGGGTGTGTTGGGTTTTTGTTGCTGTGCACAGGCTTTATCTAGTTGTGGAGAGCTGGGGCTACTCTTCATTGAGGAGCGCAGGCTTATCATTGCGGTGGCTTGTCTTTGTTTTGGAGCACAGGCTCTAGGTGTACGGCCTTCAATCGTTGTGGCACTCAGTCTCTGTAGTTGTGGCTCACGGGCTGTAGAGTGCAGGCTCAGTAGTTGTGGTGCACAGGTTAGTTGCTCTGCGGCACGTGGGGTCTTCCCGGACCAGGGCTCGAACTTGTGTCCCCTGAATTGGCAGGCAGATTCTTTACCGCTGCACCACAAGGGAAGTCCCTATACATGTACATTTTAAAACAAAAATCATGACACCAATGTGGAATATTCTATAGATGAACGTTTTTTTCTTAGCCATCAAACATTAGGTGGACATGGTTTATATAATGTACCATCAGTTACTCTCATTATTGGAAACTTAGGGATTTCAACCATTTCAAAAGCACTGTGATTAATTTGCTTGTGCCTCCATATTTGTGCTGTTGTCTGAAAAGGCTACTAGATGTAGAATTTCTAGCAAAAGATAATAAATATACATTTAAGGTTTTTAAAAATATCTATTCAAAATTCCCTCTCAGAAAGCAATTTGTATTCCTACCAGCAGCCTCTTTTCCCTGCAGCCTTTAAAACAATGAATATTTTAATTTTTTCCTGACAAAAGGCAAATATGATATCTCACTGTTTAATTTGCATTCCTTTGATTACTTAGGAGGTTATGTCCTTTCATGTTTATTGTAACTTGCCTCTTCTGTCAGTTTTTTTATTGGGGTGTTTGTAGTTTTATGTTTGATTTAAAAAGGCTCCAGGACCTTTCTGTTTAGGCAAAATACAAGATAACAATTAGATTTATTCAGCCATAGAGAAGCTGTAGAGGCAGATGAAAAACTCAAAATTTGTGAAAAACAAAAAAACAGCAAGGTTTCAGGTAATGAGAAATATGTGCCGATATTTGACGGAAAAGTCAGAGCTATGCAAACTTACAGAGGGGAAGCAATGATGAAGGTAAGGCATGAGCGCCTGGCTATTTTCCAGGTTCCAGATGAATGAAGCAATGGAATTGAGAGCCTTTGTCCGTCTGAATGCAAAGAAATCCCCTTGGGTTTGAGAGAAGGCTACACTCAGGTGCAGACGACAGCTAGTTAGCAATGTTAGTTTTCTCTTAAAGTGTATTATGAGAGTAAAAGAATATGCCAAATTGCAATAACCTTGAAAACTAGCAATAGGTAAGAGCTATTAAACTATTAAACTTCAGAAGAGGTAAGGAAAGGTAATCAAGGAAAAATTGTACAAGATTAACATATATTCAGCCCATCAGTCCCTTAAAATGCAGGTATGTACCTTTGTTCCACAGAAAGTGAGCAGCCTGTCCTGAAATTTGTATGAACAAATTTCCTGACATTGTCAGAAAAATATGGTAAAATGTGCTCACTTCAGTAACCACTATCACCATCTAGATTTAGAAAATTTTCATCGCACCAAAAGCTCCCTCATTCCTCTTTGTTTTCTCTCACTATAAGTGAGTTACATTTTTCTAAAAATTTATATAAACGGAATCATAAAGGATGTACTCTTTTGTATCTAGCTGCCTTTGTTCCATGTAATGCTTTTGAGATTCTTCCATATATATTAGTATATACAGTAGTAGTATGCCACAGTAGTATTCAATGTGGAATGTTATTCCATTTGGATATACTATAAATCATTTATACATTAATCTGTTGATGGGCATTTGGGTTGTTTGCAATTTGGAGCTATTATGAATGAAGTTGCTATGCACAAGTTGCTATCCACAAATCTATGTGTGGATAAATGCTTTTATTTCTCTTGGGTATTTGCCTAGGAGTGGAATGGCTAGGTCCTATGTTAGATATAGGTTTCACTTTGCAAAAAAGATTAAGAGGTACCAACTGCTATGTATAAAATAAATAAGCTACAAGGATATATTGTGCGATATAGGGAATATAACCAATATTTTATAACTATAAATGGAATATAACCTTTAAAAATTTACTATATTGTAAATCTGAAACATATAATATTGTACATCAACTACACATCAATTTTTTTTAAAGTGCTATTTTTAAAAATGCTAGTTTACAAAGTGGCTGTACTATATTCCATTCAGATCAGAAATGCATGATTGTTTCAATTCCTCCAGATCCTTGCCAACTCTCTGTATGGTTAGTCTTTTTAATTCTAGCCATTTTAATATATGTATAATAGTATCTCATTGTGGCTTTAATTCACATTTCCCTAATGATTAATGGTGTCAAAAATGCGTGCATGTGTGAGATGGCCTTTCCTACATCTTCTTTGTCAATTATTTTCTAAACCATTTGCCCACATCTTTCTTTTTTTATAGTTCAACTGTAAAAGTTCTTTATAAGCTCTAGAAGCAAGTTGTTTGTTTTTTCTTTGCCAGATATACACATTGCAAATATTTTCTCGCAGTTTGTGGCTTTTTTTCCATTTTTGTGGTGGTATATCTCAAATAGAAGAATTTATTTTTGATAACATCAATTTTATCGATCTTCTTCTTTTATATTTTTTGCTTTTCTGTCCAATCTAAGAAACCTTTGCCTACCACAAGATCAAAAAATAACCTATACTTAAGCATAAAAGCTAAAAGGAAGGGGATAAAGGGAACAAAGAGAATGTAACAAAGTATCTGGCTTTGCTGGAATTTTCCATATTTAGTGATTAAAAAACAAAACCAAATATCTTAGGGGCTAATAAATATATGTGGCAATATAGGGATCATTAGTATTGCATAGCAGATATAGAGGGAAAAATTGAGTCTTTTTGACTCAATTGAGTATATTTGTTGAGTATATTTTTATTTGAGAAAACACAAAGTAGTTTTAGAAAGCACTTCAACTTTTAAAATAAAATTCAAGAAATCTTGTGTTGTAAAACCAAGTGAGAAATGACAAAAATAGAGGAGATTTTTGATAAATGGATGAGATTGAGAAAATAAATTAAAACTTAAATTTAAAGAAATAAGGATCTCTGCAAGTAATACAATCAGTAGTGTAGGAGTAAAATTTGAGTAGCTTGCCCAACATTCAGAAGAAAGAGGCTAAGATATTAAGAAAAAGAAAAGATGAACATTATGGAAAAAGAATACATATGTAAATTATAATATGTAATGTATAAGTAATGTACTTAAAATTATATATATATATATATATATATATAAAACATATATATGACAACAGGATAGAAGTGTGTGTGTGTGTATATATATATATATTTGACAATAGAGTTGAAGTAATAATTGAGGATCTGGAATAGGACAGCTTACCTCAGCTGAAAAATAATTTGAATCTATAGGTTTCTTAGTTAAGATACAACAATACCTAGAGAGCCTGGTGAAGTTTTTGAAATACATGAATTAAGAGAAATTCTAAGGACATTCAGGCAGGAAAAAATAAAGTTTACATACAAAGGAATAATGTCAGCTTGACCTCACATTCTTTCTGTATCACTAACTTCAAAATACATTGAAATATCAAAAGAATTTTGAGGGAAAATATTACCACCCAGAACTCTATAACTCTGTTATGCTTGAAGGAAGAAGAAGAGAATTCTCAAATACACGTGGGTCAACAGTGTAGTTTTCACACTCTTACGAGGGGAGAAAAGCTTTCACAGACATAGTCCTGTTTGAAATATGCAGCTGTTTGAAAGCCGCATCAAAGTATAGAAGCTAATATGGTAGTCATGATAAGAAAATTCTTATGGTCAACATGAAGTCAGTTAAACGTCGAGTTAAGATAATTAATGGTTAAACAGACTGAACACAAATGTCACAATAATTTTTGGACAAAGAGATACATGATTTTAAAATAAAGTAAATCTGAAGTAAAAATATGACATTATAGTAAAAATGGAAAATAATTATGGGTCAAAGGTAAATAAATGTGTGCTAAATCCTTCTTTGAAAAGAATCAATATATAGCATATTGGTTTAACTGTGATAATAAGAGAAGTGTAGGCTCGTTTTTTATTTCAAAATGCTAAAGTAATCTCCAGTAGAATTACAAAGAGTTGTTTTTATAGCTATCAAATAAGTAAAGAAAGAAAACAGAAAAAAATCATATCCTACATATCTAAAGAGAAAAAATAATAAAAACACTTAAACTCTTAAAACAATATTACAAGATTAAGTATATAAATTTGATAATGAAAATATACTGTAATGAAATTTCTGTAATGAAAGAAAAGATTCTCTTTTTTGTCAGCAAATAAAATTCAAACTCATTCTGATGCAGGTTCCTGGGATTTGCGGTTATTTGCATTTACCAAAATTTAAGGATTTTTTGCTACATACACAAAGTAGAGGATTTAACAAGAAGCTCACAACTCAGTGTTCAAATGTCTTTTGTCACTGGATGTTTACAATAGGCAAGTTAAAATACTTCTCTTGTGTTGTGGTTTATTTGTGCTGTAAAAATAGTAATAGGATCTACCTCACAAGATATTCTAAAGGGCTTGGAATATTGTCTGTTTTTAGAAAGTGCTACATTAATATTGCTATGTAAAGAAATTTAGGAGGAGAAAAACTTGAAAATGGGAGGTGTACTCTCAGGTGTGAAAACATCAGAACTGTGCTTGAGCTGAAGCTGGCTGTATGTGCAATTTTTGATGGCAGGTGAAGACACTTGGTACTAGGTTTTACAGCTCCAGATGCCCACTTGGGAGGCATCAAAGTCTCTGATAAGATTTTCTCAAGCCTATTGGATGGATATACACTTGAAATATTGTCAAAATTCAAGGGGCTAGAAAGGGAAGATTTGGAATCAGAAGGCTTCATTTAGCGTCATTAAATCTTGATTATACCCCCATACTGTTAGTCTGTTCCACTAAAGGACTTTTAGAGTAGAAGCAGTCAATTTTCAAGAATAAAAACGTAGATGTTCAATTGGTGAGAAATCTCAATTTTTTCTAAAGGAGAACATAGAATGACTATTTATTGCATCTGGACAAACAAATAATTATGTTCTCTTTAAGGAAATACAAAGATGTGCTGCATGATGTCTTGGATGCTAAAATGCTCTATTTGCCAGTGTAACAGGCATCCTGCATCTGAATGGGTAGGTGGGGAGAGAAATGAAAGTGACAAGCGGAGCGAGCAAGGTCAAGCAGCCCATTTAGCTTCCACTCTGATTATGGATTGAACACACCCTCTCAGGGAAATGGATTCCACATTTGAAAGTAGTATAGTGCAAAGATGAAAAAGAGAAAGTAATAAGCAGGTTATATTCATGATATAACTTTGTGCTGACATTTCTCTAATTGAGAAAAAGAAAGGGGATAATATTTAACATATATAAACAGTCATGCCAGAGAAGTTTGAGTGAGAGTCAACAGAAGAAAATGCAAAGTCAGAAATTTGATACCCAAAAGTCATATGATTTATTGAAGTTCAAGATACAGCAGTAAACATACTCCTTATGCATGTTGATAGGAAAGGGAAACCAGGTAAATTTGGGAAAGAAAAGAAAAGCATGCTGAGCTTTTTAAAGTAGAGTATTACCACTAGTTCAGACACAGAGAAGTATTAATTGTCTTGAATATTAGTGGTGGGTGTTGAGTATCACCCCATGCAGAGTCCTGCAGACTCTTCCTTCTAGAACGGCAAGGCAAACTCAAGCAAGCTTTAGCTAACATGCTTGACACTGCAGGTACAGGGTTATGTGCCTGACACTGCAGGTACAGCGTTAGGCAGATTTAATACAAGCTTCTGTCGCAGTTGATTAACTTTCATGTTTCAACATTTAAAAAGAAGATGACAATGGCTAAAGGGTAAATTCATAATTCTTTCTTCTCTTGTTAATTCTATGGTGAAGAAAGTATTCCACCAAAGGGAAAGTTTAGAATGCAAAGAAGCACAACATTTGAGAGAGGTCTTGAGAAAGCAGAAGATAAAAGGAGGGAGGAAGTGGACACAATTTGTATATTGATGGCAGTTAGAAAAGAATGTTGTGAAGAAGTTGAACTTTAAAACCTATCTAAGAGGAGGAAGGAAATCAAACTAAGACCAGCAGATGGTATATGGCTTCTTAAACCCTTCCTAAAGTTTGGGTTTAAAGAAAATGTATGAGCTTGAGAAAAAGATTGCAGGGACTGTGTGGGAGAGGGGATAAAACAATTCAACCTCTGAACATGGTAGAGTATATGACTTTGGGCCTATTTACTTTAACAGAATAGAAGAATAAACTACATTACAAAGAAAATATTTAGGGGGCAAAAGAAGGATATGCTAATTAGAATTTGAGAATAAACACTCTGAGTAGCATATACATGCAATAAAATGCCTAGAGACAAACTTTCCAGAAATAAATTAATTAAATAACTAGTAAAACAGAATGGGAGGATAAAAAAAGTAAAGAGAAACAAACTTTTGTCATCCACTTTTTAGGTTTAAGTAATTGATATTCAATTTCTGTAGAAACTTTGTTGGATTGGCTCATGGGAGTTGGATTGTAAATATGTATAATATGTAAATAACTTTAATACACTTGAAGGATTTAAAAAGAGGGATGATAGATATGAAAGTGCTCTACAGTGAATATCATTATAGACACTGGGAATGTTGAAAGGAATACCCAAAGAACATTTCCAATTCTTGTCTCATTTCTGCTTATATGTATTTAATTTCTGGCATAGGGTCACATATAAAATTATAAGCCCTTCCTTATTGAATTTATTTTCTTTCAACATCTTCTTTCAAGGCATTGCCTCTCAGGATTTCTGTATAGTGGAGATTCATTTGGCTGCTTTTCTGGTTATGCTTATTGTTTTTGTCATCCATTTTAGGCCCAGTGATTCCAAAAGGCAGGAAGCATAGCTATTTACATTCCCTAGCCCGGAAAACATAAATATTATTATGATAATGATAGTCAGAGATTAATTCACTAGGCAATATTTTAAACAATTCCATTTTGGAAAATAAATTCAATTTAAATTTCTTATATACAGCTTATATCTTCTAATAAAATTTATGGTAAAACTGGGTAAGTCTTTAATATATAGTCAACTCTCAGTTACTCAGCAAACCCTATTTGCAAATACTGAATGTTCTTCCAAAAACATCACTTTCAACATATTTCAAGGACCTTCAATGGTTCCTAGTCACATACTAAATATGAATTCAGCATTTACAGCTTTAAAAACTCCCACTCAATATCACCATAGTATAACCATAGAACTCTCTTTTGGTTTTGCTTTGATTAAATTTTGCCAGAACTACTCATCACAATTTTTTCAGTCAGTCATTTTCTTCTTCATTTTTGCATACTAATGTTTAATATCATGTTTTTACTTTTTCTTTTTTCAATTTATTTATTCATTTATGGCTGCATTGGGTCTTCGTTGCTGTGCTCGGGCTTTTCTCTAGTTGCGGCGAGCGGGGGCTGCTCTTCCCTGGGGGCACCAGGGAAGTCCATCATGTCTTTACTTTGTGAAGAACACATTTCCTGTAATAGCACCTTAGTGCAAAATTTCTTTGTGTCAGTGATAATTCAGTTTTTCGACAGAATAAGCATCAATTTAAAATATTTATATTTTGGAATAATTTACATGATAATAATAATTATCAAGGTGATTTTAAGTGTACATCAATAACTAAAGTTCAAAGGAAGAATGAGAGAACAGGGAATATTCTGAAATCGAACCTAAGAATGATAAACAAATCATCAGGTTTTGTTCGTTGTGCTTCCTATGACTCTCTCTTTTTTCCTTATTTTTCTGCATATCCCAGTGTCTCAGTGTCTCAGTTCAGAACATCATCATATCTTGCCTGGGTTTACAAGGCAAGGGTTAATAAGAACTTCTTGCTATCTAATTTTCCAATTTTATTGTTGTCTTTTCTGCAACATAATTTCTAGTTTTTTCAAGTGAAACAGTGGTTCTGAAATGTAATCTAGTTCTGTTATCCCCCTACTTTAAAAGCTCATTAATGATTCCAGACTATCTTCAAGATAAATTCTGATTTGTCACTAGTGCACCCAAAGCCCTTCACTATCTGTTCCCCTGACAGTCACTGCTCTATTTGTTCTATGAACACCATGTCCTAATTAATCTATTGGCAAGTGGCTGAGTAAACCATGTTTTCTGTCGTCTGTTGTATTTGGGAGGGATGTTAATTAAGACAAGAAAATGTGTAATTCTGATAAGCTCTAGACAGTTTTTTACTTCTTTTGTGACTTCAAAATAACTTAGAGAAGGCATGGTGGTAAATTGTTAGCATATGAGATAGCACTTTAAAAATTTTTTATGAAATTAATTAATTAACGTGACCTTACCCAGTCTAGTTGTTTGTATAGGCAGAATTTTAATTTTGAACCTGAGCACTTTCTAGTGTCATTAGGTTTACTCTTCATTTTCTTATTTTAAGTAGTTGTGGTAAGGACAAAACTTGAGATTTACCTCTTTTTAAAAAATTTATTATTATTATTATTATTTTGGCTGTGTTGGGTCTTTGTTGCTAAGCACGGGCTTTCTCTAGTTGCGGAGAGTGGGGACTACTCCTCGTTGCGGTGCGTGGGCTTCTTATTGTGGTGGCTTCTCTTGTTTTGGAGCACGGGCTCTAGGCACGGGGGCTTCAGTAGTTGCGGCACGCGGGCTCAGGAGTTGTGGCTTGCAGGCTGTAGAGCACAGTCTCAGTAGTTGTGGCGCACGGGCTTAGTTGCTCTGCGGCATGCGGGATCTTTCTGGACCAGAGATCAAACCTGTGTTCCCCGCATTGGCAGGCAGATTCTTAACCACTGTGCCACCAGAGAAGTCCCAAGATTTACTTCTTAATAATGTTTTTATATTTTTTTCTTTTTTTCATTTTCATTGAGATGTAATTGACATATCACTGTATGAGTTTCAGATGTACAACATAAAGATATGACTTACATTTCTTGTGAAATGATTACCACTGTAAGTTTAGTTAACAACCATTATCTTATATAGATACGATAAATAAAAGTGGGGGAAAAAAGGAAAATAAAAATTCTCCTTGTAATGAGAACACTTAAGATTGATTCTTTTAACAACTTTCATATACATCATAGAACAGTGGTAATTATAGGCATCCTATTGTACATTACATCCCTAGTATTTATTTATTTAACAACTTTTTAAGTGTACAGTACAGTATTGTTAACTATAGGCACAGTGTTATACAGCAAATTTCTAGAACTTATTCATCTTGCATATCGGAAATTTTATACCCATTGAATAGCATCTTCCCATTCCCCTCCCCTCCAGCCCCTGGCAACCACCATTCTACTCTCTGTTTCTATGAGTTTGATTATTTAAAATACCTCATATAAGTAGAACCATACAGTATTTGTTCTTCTGTGACTGGCTTATTTGGCTTAGCATAATGTCCTCAAGGTTCATTCATGGTGTCAGGTATGTCAGTATTTCCTTCTTTTTTAAGACTAAATAATATTCAATCATATGTATGTACCACATTTTCTTTATCTATTCATCTGTTGATGGGCATTTAGATTTTTTCCACATCTTGGCTATTGTGAAGAATGCTGCAATGAACTTGAGAATGCAGATAGCTCTTTGATACTCTGTTTTCATTTTCTTTGGATATATCCCCAGAAGAGGGATTGCTGGATCATCTGATAGTTCTATTTTTAATTTTTTGAGGAACCTTCACATTATTTTCTACAGCAGCTGCAAAATTTTACATTTCCACCAGCAGTGTACAAGGGTTCCAATTTTTCTCTATCCTAACAAACACTTCTTTTGTTTTGTTTTAATTTTTTTTGAGAATAGTTATCCTAACAGATGTGAGGTGATATCTCACGGTGATTTTAATTTGCATTTCCTTGATGATTAATGATGTTGAGCATCTTTTCATATGCCTGTTGGCCATTTGTATGTCTTCTTTGAAGAAAAATCTATTCAAGCCCTTTGCTCATTTTTTAAAGGTTATTTGTTGTTTTTATTTGTTCATCTAGTTGGTTTTGGGTTTGTTTTATTTTGTTTTGTTTTTTGTTTTGTTTTCTTTTGCTTTTTGCTACTGAGTTTAGGATTACTTTATATATTTTGGATATTAAAACTTTATTAGATATATGAGTTGCAGATATTTTCTCCCACTCTCTAGGTTGCATTTTCATACTGTGGATTGTTTCTTTTGCTGTGCAGAGTTTTTTAGTTTGATGTAGTTTCACTTGTTTATTTTTGCTTTTGTTCCCTGTACTTTTGATGTCATATCCAAGAAATCACTACCAAGACCCATGTTATGAAGATTTTCCCTAGTTTTCTTCTAGGAGTTTTGCAATTTCAGTTCTTATGTTTACGTTTTTATTCATTTTGAGTTGATTTTTTTTTTTTTTTTGTATCATGTATAATATGGGTCCAATTTCATTCTTTTGCATTTGGATATCCAGTTTTCTCAAGACCATTTGTTGAAGAGACAATCTTTATCCCATTGTATATTCTTGGCTCCTTTGTCAATGATCAGTTGACTGTATATGTGTGGATTTATTTCTAGGCTCTCTATTCTGTTCCATTGGCTTATATGTCTGTCTTTATGCCTGTACCAAATTTAAGCAGATTCTTTTTTAAAAAACATGTTTTTGTAACATAAGACCTGTATGAGAGTAATTTCTTAAAATCTGGTGTTAATATTTTGCTTTATCCATAATCTGCACCAAGCTAGCCCTTTTAAGTAATGTAATCACAGAGTAGGGGAATTACATGTTACTTGACCAGTGCTACTCAGCTAACTGGTGATAAAACAGGAATAAGAACCATGGTCATATGAAATCTTGCCCAGTGCTCTTATACCATATGACCAACATTCTTTCATATAATGATGAAAAACTTACTGTAGCTGTAGCATATTAAATTTTTTTTTTTCATTTTCCTAGACCTAATTTCATAATTAGCGAGTAAAAATAAAAACAGCAGATGGGAGAGAGAACAGAGACAGCCTACTTCAGCAGCATTCCTTGGACAGCTGGCCATGCAGATTGTGGGAACTGGAAAACAGTGATCAAATTGCGTACAATAAAGTCACCAATCAGTCATAATCAAAAGACTGTCAAACCTCAACCTTATTCAGATTCCTCATGGACCTCGGTCCCTTTCTTATTTTTGTAAATGAAGTACACAAAAGGCAACATTTTGAGTAAAACAGACTGCAAGACAAAAATTTAGAAATTTATCTTTATCCCAGTATTTCCTTGTGTCTTCAATCTCTTGTCCATACAATTCATATCATTCTTGCCTAATATGAAAGTAAGTCAAATATTTATAATTTGAAAAAAGCTGAGCTCTTTATTGTTTACAACGTAGTTTATATAGTACAAATAAAATTCTAAGTATTGTATTTTAGTGTAATATGTGATTCACTCATTTCTGTGATAAAGGAGAAAATTGTTTTAGCTGAAGAAGTCTACTACAAATTTGCAGAATGTATAGAAGAAAAAAGGTAACAAGCCACAGCCAACTGCCTGATCCTAAGACTTATTTCCTATTCTTTTAAGCTATACTTAATAAATATGTTCAATCATTTATTTAACAAATATTTAACAAATATAAAATGCTTATTGGGCACACTAGGTATGGTACTCTTCTAGATTCACAAACCAAACCAAAAAAGAAAAAAGCTGAAAGATTCAAAGTAATTTGCAATGGTTTAAGATGAGTTGCTAGACATAATTCAGATTACTATTGTTAAACTAAGTGTGACCATGTGACCATGGACACGTAAGAACATGGCACCTCCCAGAGAAAAGTTGTTGATGAAAATGACAGGAATGGCAGATCTGAGAAGAGCCATGCTAGCCTGAGAAGTATGGGAGCAAGGGAGACAACACATCAATAGATGTGCACATAGTGAAGCTTATTGACGAGATAGGCATCATAAAAGGCCAAGGAGACAACGAAATAAATGCCCTCCCTACACTGGATATTAAGAATGATAATAATAGTAATAATTAAAACAGCTACTATATATTATGCACTTTTTTAAACTTCACAATAACTTGGTGAGTTGGTGTTATCCCTCAATTTTATAGATGAAGAAATGTATATATATATATATATATATGGGATTTTTGTGTGTGTGGTAAAGCCACATGTCTAAAATTGTAGAGCTAATAAATCAAATAATTCAGAACTATCTCAAAATCTTTTTATTTATTCTACAATACTTCCTGCTCATAGATATATGGTCATACTTTTGCCATTGCTGCAGAACCAGGTTAAGTTTGTGGTGAATAAATAGTGATAGAACAGATAGACTAGGTCAGGTTAATAAATATTAGAATGAGAGAAAGGTGGAAGGTGGGAATCAGAAAGGAAGACTTAAACAGTCTTATTTGTGGATTTTAATGTTTTTACAGTTGAACAGAAGGTTTGTTATCTTCTAAAGAGGAAAGGAAGGAAGAAAGGAAGGAAAGCAATCCTTGCCTTCTTGTCTGGTAAGATTATCTTTAATGTGTATCTCTAATGCTACTGGATTCCTTTTCAATAACGTATCATCCCTGAACTGCTCTTTTGCCTCTCCTCTTAACCATAACTTCTTTATTAGCTTTCTCTATAATGTAAAGACTGTGAGAAATAATTTACATGGAGCGTACCATGTTAAACACAAGCAACTCTATTCTTATTCAGAATACTAAAAATTACCTAGAATTCTATTTGCTTATAGAGAATGATCTAGGTAATACACAACAAAATAAAAGCTTTCCCTTGGATAATTAAATGTTTTTATTCAGTTATCTGACTTAGCTGTCTAACCACTTTGTAAAGAAATTCTTCTGCAAGACACATGGAATAGATGCCCCCAAAGTGGCTAATGAATAAATCAGTGGCTGAAGAAATGCATTTTAAAAAGGAAACACTTACTTTGTTATACTCTCAGAGCACACTGAAGAGAATGCATGCTTTCCTTGATTAATCAAAGTCTCTATATTTCAAAACAATTATTATTCATTTTAAAAACTGTGTCTTATTTTACTGCAAATTAAGTATGAGCCAATAAGAATTATGGTTGCCAGTAAAAGGCTATTTCAGTCTTAGGATGAATTAATAGAAGCATAATGTAACCTAGGAGAGGAGGAGATAATTCCTTTTTTTCCTGTATCAATCAGATAATACGTAAAGGGGTACACAATATAAGCACTAAAACTTGATTATTCTAAGAGTTTTCTAGCTAGTGTTAAAAATAGAAAAAAATACAGGCAATAAAAAAGGGAAAAATTCCTATTGAAATGACATTACAAAAAATAGCAGGTAATATTTGCAACAGACATCTTAGGCAAAATCTACCCTTTCTGAGTCTCACTCCAGGAGGGGGATAAGGATTAAGAATGAAGTAAATCTTAAGGGCTGTCTGAAGCACATTTTATAAATAGTAAAAAAAAAAAAAAAAAAAAATACTATTTATATTCATTTTCAAGTGGAGAAATCAAAGTATCAGTGCTTTGCATTGGTTTATAGCTGCTTCGTTTTAAGAAGGGACTTTTAAAATTTGAGGACTTGAAAACTGGAAAGGTCATGACAATGTGGGTACCTTTTTATACAAGGGTACGTTTGAAGGATTATAGGACCTATTGTGAGGAGAGGAGATGAAAGGTAGAGCCACTATTATTTCTGTTTAATTATGAAATGGAAAAGATACTAATAGTCTAAGCTATCATTTCCTAGACAGCAAAGTTAGTATTAATTTTAACATTGCTATCCCTCACCAAATTTAAATATCAGCAGCTTAATAATCACTGGACAGAGGGATAGAAGTATGTGTTTAGAGCAAATGGATTCTAAGTGAAAACTAAGTACTGAAGAACTGTTCTCTACCTGTGAAGGGTAGAAACTTTAATCTGTGAACAAATTTTAGCTAACTGAAAAAGTTTTTTAAGGCTGGTTCTCAACTATTTCTTGATGGGTAAACAACTGTGGTCATTTAATTCTAGACAGAATTATAACTATAACTAAAATAATTTGCCGGGTAGTAGAGTTGTTTAGTTTTATTTCAGAAGAAAAAAATTCTGTTGCTGAAATTTACATAAAGAATTAAAGTTGTAAAATTTTCTGAAGTCTGAATCAGCTTCATAATATGTGAAAAAGATGTCACCAGAGTTTTCATAAATGTTGTCTTATTCATTTATTTACCCAGTCAGCAAAGTTCTTATAAACCTACCATATGCTAGGCTCTATTCATATAAAATACAGTAAAAAGAACTATTCTGTCCTCCAGGTACTAACATTTAATTTAAATCAGTCATGTAACTAATTACAGTAACTGATACTTGCTAGTATAAAATTTGAGATGAGGGTATTGTAACCTAAGGAGGATGCACCAAAGTTTGCTAGGACAGGTGAGCAAAGACTCTGCAGAGAAGAGTCTTTAACATTTAAACTAAGTCCTTGACCACAAGAAGCTGGTGTTCCCCAGATGGACAATTGGAGAATGGGAAGTCCTGCCAGGAGCTGAGATGAGGAGTAATTGCTCTTTCAGTGTGGTGGAAATGGCATGACACCTGGCAACGGATAAGAACTTTGGCTTTTCTAGAACACAAAGCAAATGGAGGAGATGAAAACAAGAGTGTGCAAATGTACCAGGAGCTAAATGAACAGATTGTGAAAGGCTTTGGATGTTGTGCTCAGGAGTTTTACTTTGTGCAGTGAATGATTTTATTCATCAGAGTGACATGGTCAGATTTCTGTTTCAGAAGGACTACACAGCACAAGAGTAGTGTCTAGATCACAAGAAGGCAGAGAATCTTGTTAGCAGCCTCTTACAACAGTCCAGATGAGGGATGGTGAGGGCTGAATCAAGGCAGGATAGACATGTTAATTTCAGTTGCTACTGCTGTTCTCAATAGAGAAGTTAGGGAAGATAGGAAAACTTTTGTACTGTTTCCCTTCTAAATAGGGAAATTGGCATTCACACTGAAGAATAATTGGTATACAGTCTTTCATTTTAATTGTGATCATGTGGAAGCTAGATTCTTCTAGCATGTCTGGTAGCTAAACATGTGATATTGGGTTCTAGATACATCTCTATTTTACAGAAGAATGAGCAGCATCAGGAGTTGAACTTTTCTAAAGGTGATGTGCCCAGTGATTTCATTATGGGGGATGGGGAACCTAATTACATTAATCAAAACATATACAGTTTCTCTCCTCAGTCAGCACCTTGACAAGGTAATAACATCTCTTTGTTCCTTATCATCTTTTTTCTCACTAGTTTGGGTTTTTTTGTTTCTGCCGATTCCAGGTGCTCATTCCACGTTGCTCATGGTTGCTCTTTTTTCTTAAAGTGTACCCAAAGTTTCTGAACTTCCTTCTTTAAAGTTTTTGTAACTTGTAATCTTCCCTATCCACCTACCAAATATTCTAGTTTTCATAATTTTCAGTAATTCAGGCTGTTTCTTCCTTTGCACAGATCTGACTTTACCAAGCGCAATAAAAGTTTTTATCTAAGGATGTGTTTCCTTGGCTCAGTCAACTAGTATTTGTGCTGCCCCTATTCCTGGTAAAATATCATTTTTGATATTTGGCATTTATAAACTCATAAACTTATCAGGAAGAGGAGAGTCTCTGAATTTATCACCTGTTCTTACTTTAAAATTGCTATCAATGAAATTTAGTTTTAACTACTAGTTTCATTGTTACCAAATTACCCATTTCTTTATTTTATAAGTTTTTTACACATAATTCTATTTATGGAGGTTCAAGATATCCTAATTATAAGAGGACATGTAGAAATGCCTAATTTTTACATCAAATGAGCTGGGGATTATAAAAGTATATCAAAATATATTAGTTAACACATTGCCTACTGTGAAAAAGTCAGTACATTCTAACAAATGCCCATGGTAGATGACGGGCATTTATAAATTCTTTTAAAGGCTCCACAGAGATGGTCTACAAATTCCCCCAAACTTTACATTTTCTAAGAATTCTTTCTTAGCTAAATATTCACTTCTGTAATCACACTGACTCTACACCCCTCAGCATGAAAATGTGGTTTCAAATATATGATGTCATCTTTTTATTACTTTCTCATTATTTAATATAAATATGGTGATGGATCAGCTGAAAAGAGAGCATCTATTTGTTCTTAAAGACCCTGAAATTATAAAGAAGAAAAATGATATAACACAATGAATTGCACAATCAAAATGGGAAATAGTAGGACAAAAGGAAAGAGCACAAGTGTGCAAATAGAGAGGACAGAGATAGGAAAATTATCAGATAATGTATATTCTCTGAGGCTCTCTAGCAGCAGGATTTTACTCATATTTTATAAGCTAGTTTAATCATCATAGAAAAGGTTTTCTGGAAAACTTTATTTCTTCTTTAGAAAACCATTTGAAAATGTTTAAATGATAGGTATTTCATTGATTAGGGTCAGGTATTACCATATAAATCTAAAATAAATATTTTGAAAATTAATTGCTTCACTTATAAATATTTTTAATAGTTATAGTAATCCAAATATCTACTATCTGTGTATTAAGAGATCAAATTAGGAATTATCATTTTATTTATTTTCCTGGTTATTTAAATATGGTCTAAGTAACTTAAGCTAAGAGGCATGTAATTTCTTTTTTTGCAGATATTTATTAAAATTTTAATTTTTATATAAACTAGATCTTTTCTGAAATATATATTTTGTTTCATTGTTTTATTTTTCAATCTTTGTCACATTTCCATATTGCTTAAATTATTGTATGAGTTGAATACCTAGACAGACAAGCCACTTCTTATTAAGTATTTGTTGGAAAGATTCTTGTTATTGTCAACATTTATTCTCCATATTGAGCATTGGTATCATTTTTCAAAGTTCTTTCCACCAACCCCTGACCCTCAAATGCTGTTGGGAGTTGAATTGGCCTACAATTTTTATGGGATATATAATTTTGCAATTTCAAAAAATATTAACATCTGTGAAAAAATTTGTAGTACAAGTGAGTTTTAAATATATTTTCCTATACAAAGTGATTTTTAAGTTGTTCTTCAGCTTCTTTTTATTTCCTATAGTAATAGTGTTGCAGTGAGTTTACTTCAAGAGTATATGTGAGAGTAACTATTAGTGCATTTTTAAACCTAATTTTCTACATTATGTAAGTGACTTCAAAATACACAAGCATATTTTTAAAAATTTTCAATCAATTATCAATTATAATTCTAGTGTCTGTATATTTTATGAGATAAACATTTTCTATTCTGAATCAATGAATATGCTAGAATGTCTCTCAAGTGGTAACTCCCCAAAGTTGGAATCTTTGGTAGTTTACACAACTTCTAAACTAAGCTGGGAACTACATTTTTTACATTTCTTTGGTACTTTTCAGTATGTGTCATAGCATATATTTTTACAGCATTCTTCAGGTTTTCTGAATCAATCTTAGACATGTTTCCTAGCAACAGACTCAATCCTTCTCTGAAAGAACACTTTTGAAGGTAGGTGGGAGGGGAGTTGTTTTTGGATGGCAGTCAAATCCGGGGTGGGTTTTTTGCTGCAATTTTTTCAATGTGTAGATATTTAGTTATATTAAAAAAGCCTCAGACTGAGGTCTGTGGTATACTTGCTCATTTGTTTGTTTCTGAAGAGAGATTTGGGGTTTTTTTCAAAGTGAATTTTTTCAAAGTGGAGGCCTGATTCACCACAAAACAATATCAAGACATTATATTTCCATTTAAAATAAGTAATCATTACAAATCATACAAATTCGTCTTTGTATTTGGAAGTTTGTTAGAAACATTTGTCATATCACACACCAGAGATTTTAAACATGAGCCCTTTTACTCTACACATACAAATGTTGGTATAGTTAATAATAAGCCAATAAATTCAAACAACTGAGATAAGCTTAGTACAGTTAAGACCACAAATTTCAGAGTCAAACACACCTGGCTTTCAGTTGTAATTCTGCCGTTTACATGCATGTAACTTTGACCAGTTACCCCAAAGCAGTAATTCTTAATTCTCTTATCTTCAAAATGTGGATAACAACTGCATCTACTGAGTTCAGTTATTGGAGTAATAAATGACAAAGTTTATGTAAAGCACTTTGAACAATGCCTGATACAGAAAAAAAGCTCAAAATATAGTAGTTGTGAACGAGGTGAGATAAAGTATTTTTTAAAAAAATCGAAGTTTAACACAGAAGACATAAATTTGAGTGTTAAATATTCTATATTAAAATTCCATTAAGGTCAAGATAGTTTACGTAGAAAAAGTCCACAGAGTGCTGCTTCATTCACCAAAACTAATGTTTTTTACAACAATAGCAAAAACAACAACAGAAAACATATCATAATTTATAGTAAAATACCCATTTGCAACTTAAATTTCCACAAACATTTTAAAGGCATACGGTACTTGTTCACCCAATTAAAGGAAAAGCTGTTTTTTCTTTAGGCTTTAACTTAATTTCTTAGAGTGGTTGTTCTTGTGCTTTGGTGAGTTGAAGGAGCTTTGAAAGTTAAGGAAAAAAGCACAAATATTTAAGACAAAGAAAAAACTTTGCAGGGAATTGCAGACTCTATTAAAGCCTTAATGTAAGGGCACTAGGAAAGTGAATTAGCACATCTGAGATTTTAATCAAACTATTTCAACCAATTTATTAATTGGCTCCAGGGTTAGGCTGTAATGTGCACTGTTAAGATGTATGTTTGTGATCTGAAAACGCTACGATGATATCTTACTAATCTTATCTCAGGAACAACCAAATTGAAATGTGCATCTAAAAGTGGTCTTCTGTGTTTACAGGGATAATTGTAGATCTTGTAATGAGCACTGATTATTTTATACCTATAATAGCTAAGCCTAAAAAATAATATAATTTGAAATTCAGCAGACACTTGTTGCGTGGCCGGATGCTTATAGATATTTTGATTCATCTAAAGACAGAAGCCATGTTCTTGATGTGAAATATAGTTCAGACAAGAGTTACAGGAGATGGCGTATTGTAGAACACAGTGCTTATAATTAACAATACAGTATTGTGCACTTCAAAATGTGTTAAGAGGGAAAATTTCATGTTAATTTTTCTTACCAGAAATAAAATAATGAAGTGACACAAGGAAACTTCTGAAAGTGATGGATTGTGGTTTTGGTATCATAGGTGTATTCATATACCCAGACTCATCATATTGTATACAGTTTTGTGTATTTTGGGTATTAAAAATACCATAATAGAGCTTAAAAAATAAAAGAAATGAAGTACTGCATTCTTGGCAGGAATACAAAAAAAGAGAAAATTATTAGTTAGATACAAATAAAATTAATCTTGAAGATTTTTAAAGATAATTGTATTACAAAACCCAAAGGCATTTTCAAAATACATAGAACGATCCTATAAATTCCAATCTGAACATTGAATATAGGGCCTTGTCTTATTCTTTTCGGGCTTCTAAAAGAAATACCATAGATTGGGTGATTTAGAAACAATAAACATTTATTTCTCACAGTTCTGTAGGCTGAGATGTCCAAGATCAAGTCACTGGCAGATTCAGTGTCTCATGAAAGCTCCTTCCTAACCATACTTCCTTCCTTTTGCTGTAACCTCACCTGGTAGAAGGGATGAAGGATCTTGCTGAGGACTCTGCCCTTATGACCTAATCACTTTCCAAAAGCAACACCTCCAAGCAACATCACAAGGGAGGTTAGATTTCAACATATGAATTTGTGGGGGGTTGCAAACATTCAACCTGTAGATGGCCTGATTTACCCTGAACTTGTCGACCAATAGATGGCCCTTCTGTATTTTTGGACACACACCATCAAAGATAGAAAAAAACAACCTCACATAGTCTTCCCAATAAAAATATAATAATGCTTCAGAGTGAAATGGATTTTCCTCTGCTGTTTATAGATTATATGTTACTTTGTTTGAAGGCAAAATGGGCAAACCAAGCAAAAGACAATTATGAATTTTCTAGTGTCTAGTTTCTCTCAGCTTTAGCAACAAGAATAGCACCAGACTAGGAGTCTCAGGCTGTCAGTGAGATTAACCATTTGAGGCTTGTTGTAAGTAAGAATAGATTTAATTTTCTTGTTTTTTTCTTTTTGGGCTGAATAAAGATGGAGGCTCTGGCATTGATGAGTATATTAATCATGGCTTTTTATTTTTGGTATTTCTGAAACTTTGACATCTGGGGCCTTGCTCACTCTAGAGAGACTGCTTCTCCCAGTGTTAGCCAGTTCCTAGAGACAGGAAAGGACTTGCCTGCAAGTACGCCTTTCATATACAAACCAACCAACCCAGAGCCCATACTCCATCCACCTCTTGTACCAGCCTCTCACAGGGCTCTTACAGTCCGGGCCATTATTCCCTGCCTCTAATCACCCATGGCCAGGTACCAGACAGCTAGAGAGCTGCTGCAGCCTGGAACCCACTGAAATTATCCAAACTAGCCAATCGTAAACCTGCTTACCCTGCTTTGTCCATTCCTTCTCAGGGAAACGACAGAGAAGGCTTTGCCAATGCTTTCTTCCTGCCCCCTGCTCCCTCTGCCTCCTTACTGCACTTTTTGCTTCTCCAGATGTCCCCTGCATCATGTGGCATGCCTCCCCCTCTTGGAAACTGTGAGCAAAAAGCTATCTTTTCAGTCTCCATATCTGTCGGCCTCACCATAACTGAATAATAGTAAAATCTAAAAGTTAAAACAGTGAATATAAAACACTTGTACTATTAAGAAAACAGATATTGCTTCCCACTTCTAGGCATAATCTGACTTTGTAGACATACGTAATAGTAGAGTAAAAAATGTTACTTTAAGTAAATGTTTTTAATAGTTTCATGCTTTGTATAAAACCATCAAACAGCTAGAACTCCTGCTGCCAGTACAGTTCATTCATGTACGCAGCAACAGCTCATGCTGCACTGGGCTGGAAGCAACGTGATGAAAATACTACCTGAACATTCCATGATAAGCCCCCTTTTCAAGGTATTACCTGAAGAATTAAAGGTTCTTTTACTTTCACCCATAAGGAAAAATTACTGATAGGCACAGGAGCAGTAAGCACTGATTTATATATAAGGATGCTTTAATTCAGCATTGTTACTGTAAAAATTAATATATGTGAAAACAACACATAGACTTCCTATTTGTCACAATTCTTTGACATTAAAATGAACCTTATGTTTCAGTTTCACTTTATCATTCTAAATGTTACCCTCCTTTCCTATCCAAGTCCTCAACCTTTCCATTTTTAAAGTTGTACTTATTCCAGCCGTATTCAAGAACAGGTTTCTAAAAGAATGCAG
The DNA here is from genome assembly GCF_028021215.1 of Eschrichtius robustus. Taxonomy (NCBI): domain Eukaryota; kingdom Metazoa; phylum Chordata; class Mammalia; order Artiodactyla; family Eschrichtiidae; genus Eschrichtius; species Eschrichtius robustus. The sequence goes on from NC_090828.1 coordinate 88,088,123, forward strand.
AAACAAAAAATGATTTTCTCACCTCTCAATGTGCCTGCACACAGACCAGCCTGACAAAATAGCTAATAAAACTTCACAGACACCATGGGTTAGACTATTTTACTTATTACCTTTTCAGTAGGTTTAAGTTCAAGACCTGAATGATACTGGACATTTGCTGGCATTGATGGATATAAAAACTACCTATGGATCATTTTAAGTACTTTTATAGCCACCACTTCTCTTCATCATTATTAACTAATCTCTGCATGGCCATCAGTTTCTACATAATCAGTTAAATAAAGAAAGCCTCATGTGGTTGAGTAGATCAATATTACTGACTTATCAGAAAGAGATTGATATGTCTATAATGAGTCCAGAAATGTTTTAAAGCTAATATATTATGAAAATAATTGTCCATCATCAGTACTTTGGCTAAATAGCATAATAATCATCAACCAACCACCCACAGATAGTGATCTGAAAAGTGTTCCTTCACTTTGACCAACTTCATCTGAACGATTAATCAATTTTTAAACTGCCTTAATTCAACTTCCTCAATTTCTCTTGTTCTGATTCTCCCCTTTCTAAAAGAAGGTCAGGCTGTCTTCATGTTCCTCTGAACTGCTGCAATAGCTTTCTACCTAGTCACTTTATCTGTATTCTCATCCCATAATAAATTCCTTCTTCAGAGTCCTGCAAGAGAAATAGGGCTAATATGTAGTGAGGAGGTTTTTCCCATGCTTAATGTTCTTCAGTGATTGCTATTACTTAATGTATATTGTAGCAACTTCTTAACATGGCAAAAATGGCCCTTTAAAATCTACTGCTTGCACATGTTTTGTACAATATGATCCAATAGTAATTGACTTGCAGATTCACAAACATGGAATGCTCACGTACATCTCTTGCACACCTTGTTTTCTCCTCTTCAAATGCCGTTTTACTAACATTATTGACTCACAAACCCTCCCATGACATTTTTCATGACTTCTCTAGAAAATTTGGTAATTTAAAATGGTAAGTTAGAAAAAAAGATCACAAAAAGTTTGATACATCCACCCATTAGGAGATGCAATCTGTGTCTCCGCCTTTGAATCTAGGTTGTGACTTCTACAACCAATGGAAGACAGCGGAAGTTGTAGCCTGTGACTCCTAAGGCTAGGTCCTAAAAAGTCATGCAGCCTTTTCCTGCATCTCTTGAACTGTCATTCTCTAGACACTTGCTCTCAGGTCCCATCCACTATGTTATGAGAAACCCTAGTCCATGTTGAGGTGACAAGAGTAGGCATTCCAGTCAAAAGTTTCAGCTGAGCCCTGGCTTAGAGTTCTGCCAGGTGTCAGTAAGGTGAGCAAAAACGCCTCCCAAACAATTCCAGCCTCCAGAGTTTCCAGTTACCCTCAGGTATCAGGACTTCCTTGCTGAGGTCCCAGACAGACTTGAGCAGAGACAAGTCTGCCTGCTATGCCCTGTCTGAATTCCTGACTCATGAAGTCCAGAGAAAAATAATATGATTGTTGTTTAGACCACTAATTTGGGAGTGATATTGTTTAATAAGTAGCAGCAGATAACTAGAAGAAGAAGCTTATTAAATCATGAAGGAAAATTGAGCTTTTTTATAAGCCAAGGAGAAAAAAACATAGTTATAAGAAATGAATTAATAATAGACCAGAAAAGGAAAACAGCATGGTTCTAGAGTCTACCAGAATGGTGGGAAAAACAGGGAAGAAAAAAAAAGTTGGCTGGTAAGGTCTCTTGGGATCTATAGATGACTCTCAGAAGAAATTCAGGATCTGAATTTCTGCGACCAGCAAGGGTAGAAACATTATACAACAGCAAGTAATTATTGAGTGCCTAGTGTGTTCCAAATACAAATTACCCCCTCCCACACACACTCACATATATATATCAATTTTTGTCACCCACCTTAATATTCTTCATTGTCATGTTCTAATACTTCCTTGACAATCCTTTGCACATTTGGAAAATCTTTTCAAAAGAAGCTTTTCTAATATCTTATTATTGCTATTCAAGACATTGTTGCATTTGATTTTTCTTAAATTACTGTTAATGATGCCTGATTCATCATCCACTCACTGCTCCTTCCTCATAGACAAAATTAAATGCGGCTGCTGGTGGTTTACAAAGAATATTTGAGAAATGTGGCAAAATCTTGCAGTCAACCATCTGTTCAAGGAACTGTTTCTTTTCAAGGAAAACATAAAGCTTCTCAACAATTAAGGCTCGTGATTTCTTACCAGCAGAGACTGAGAAGTGTCCAGCAAGATACAGCTACTGGCTCTTCTAATGAATTCTCAGAGTCAATGAAGAAAGCATGGTTGTAGGAACACTTTAAAATATCTTCTAAACATTAAATCAAACTCATTTTCCACTTTCTCATATACATGTTTTAATACAACCACGATTGTGGACTTGTCTGCCTGATAATACAAATGAACAGTTAAAGCTTCCATGTCTTTTTTCCCATATTGTCTTCTTGTAATGGATGGTAACGTCACAGTTGCCAGTTACCACAGAAAAACATCTCCAGGTGTTTGTATGAAAAAGTGGATATATTGAACATACTATTTAATCCAATAAGTATGTTGAGCTATGAAGCAGATTTTTGAAAACATAAGATGAAAAAATATAGAGATTATGTAAAGAAAAATGCAGGTAATTTATGCCCTTCCACTTTCATCCTATCTTCTTAGTCTACTAGTGTCTCTTCTATAGTGTATTCTTTAAATTCCTCCTATTGGTGGACACTGTGTCTATCCTTGTTTCTTTACCTTCCATTCTCTTTGAGTATATCCTCATATTTTTCTCATATCTGGCAACCTCACTGTATATAGGGACCACTATTTTCTTTTACTTGACTTTTTAAGTATAAAAATTATTTGAGGATTTCTTCTTAGACTTCTCTCCTTAGAGTTGTTCTTTTGAAAATGTCTACCCTTACCCACAATTTTCTTCACTGTTATCTTTCTGCTAATTCTGAAAAAGTTAATATAGTGGTCCCAAACTTATCCAGCAGTCTGTATACCAATGTGGCTTAGAGTCATGTTTTGTTTATTCCCCACAGTTACTTAATTTTACTGAGTAGTTTCCTTATCAATAATTTAAAAAGGAAAGCCATGTATATTTCTGGCTTATGTTAGAAAAGCAGGGTCTACAATTGCAAGGGCACCAATCTGTTGAAGCTGAGCAGCAGCTACCTCCTTCAGAAAGACACATTCTTTCATGGTGCTACACTCCCCATGGCTTTATTGTTTTGAACATAGCCTGTTACTTCAGTAGTCCCTGTAAGCATTTGAGTTTGCAAGCCCTCTTTTAGTCCATATCTTGAGAGCAAAAGATCTAAACCTTCATTTCCAGCTGTCAGTTGAACAGCTTCATTCCAAAGTCTTGCATTGATCCTTACACATAAAATTTTCTTAGCTTGGTCTGGTAAAAATGCTCTTAGATACCAAGGCTGGAAGCTATGTTTTTTTGTTTGTTTGTTTTGGTTTTTGTTTTCATTTCTTTTTTCTCTCCTATTGGCATTGATTAATAGTGAGGACAGGTCTTATGGATTCAGCTTCTATAATATATTTCCTCTGCTAGCTCCTCATTACCTCTTACCTAGGAACATTAGAGATTCTAAGTGATCCTCCCACAAGAATTAATCCTATGTGTCTTCATTAGATAAACAGTCCAAATATATATTCTTAATCATACTACTACCTTGCTCAGAAAACTTTTGGCAAATTTCAGTTGCCTACAAATTAAAAAGAAATTTATTAACTTAGCATTCTAAGCCATTCAAAACAGGAACCAATTCTGGTAACTGACTGTACTGCTGAACTGAATGAATAAGCATTTTCAGAACTCTAATGAAAAACTGATGAACTCATAAAAGTGCTAACAAAAAGATCAAGATGAAAAAAAAATTAATTACATGGGACTGAGTGAACTGATGAGGATGAGTATAATTTTTGTGACTTTCTGTCTGAATTAAAAAAAAAAAAAATCCCACAAGGACTCAGAGGCAAAGAATATACAAATCAATTTTCACTGCAAAGTAAAGGAGCTGTTACAGTGGAGGATTACTGGACTGAATGTCAATATTATGACATAGTATGAGTGTGTTTCATGTTTGGTAATTGCAATCATTGTTGCTTTTGTTGTGGTCATCCATGTACAATGCTTGGTGTCAGTCTATTTATCTCTTGTAAAAATAAAATACAGTGTGTGTGTGTGAAAAAAACAAACAAACAAACAAACAAACAAACAAAAAAACAGGAACCAACCAATGTGTTCTTAGATCAGAGCATTTTAGAACAGGCATGATCTTAATGATTATCCAGGTCAATTTCTTGTATGCATCACTGAGAAAACTAGGTCTGGAAGGGCTAAGTGACTCACCCATAATTCAATAGATAGTTGGTGGAGTGAAGATCAAAACTTAGCTGTCCAGAATAAGTTCTCAGGGCTACTTCCACACTCATCAACCAAAGTACTTGTTCTAGTCAAAAGAGTGGTGGTTCCTGGCCTTTATCCCGTTCATCACTACTGATGTCTGAACCAGTGCTGCCAGGACTATCTCAAAGGTACCTCCCTCCTTAGAGGTTTTGCTCATCTCTTCCCTTTGCTCATAGAGTGAGTTATGTCTTAAAGTAAATTACAGATTGTAATTTTGTTAGGGCATTCACCATGTTCTCTGTTACACTTCAGCAGCCTACTTCTAGCTATCTACTCTCTCACAAACCCACTGAAGAAGGGACTGCACTCTTGTAGCAACTGGCACAGTGTCTTGAACCTAACAGTGTGAATTACCATTGAATCCCCAGCCCAGCCTCTTTTCTCCTGCTCAAGCTTACCTTCTGCTAAGGATGTCTGTTATGACCTGCTGATTAGGGATTCCTCCCTCTGGCCCAGAATGATTCTCTTCCAGTTGTTTCCCATGTATTTGTTTCTTTCACATTTGCAAATGATAAAGGTTATACTTTTGTTTTTGTTTTTCTGTAGCACATAACTGATTTCAGTATAACTTTCATCCCTTTGGCCTTTAAAAATGTAGATCAGGAACATTAACTACTTGTGTTTTCAGTACCATTAGTGATTTGCAGAGGTGTATAAAACATCATCACATGTCTGAAGAGGTGCAGCTAATATAAATTGTGATCAAGAATTGTTCAGCCACGCAGTCCCGAGTCTCTGAAAGTCTACCAGGGTTGTGTTTGTGGAAAATTTATACTGTTCCTCTGGCACCTGCTATTACACCCTAAGAAATAAACAATTTAATAGTTACTTAGCTTAATATCTATTACTAAGTAATTTTAATTTCATCAAACTGTTCATTCCAGTTATAGCTCCATGCTGTCTTGTGAAATTCAATCAAATATTAATTTGAATTCAGGTCATAACACTTATAGTTATCTCTTCATAATTAAACTCTCGCTTCAAAAAGAATGAAAAAAAAGGGAATGTACTTCTGTCTAGAATTGCCTGTCTGCTGCTTCTTTGTTTTGCTGAAAAACATAATAATTAATGCTGAATACAATAATGATCTATCATATTTTTAGATATACAGTTGAGGGTATTTCATATTTTTATTTGAGATGCCTGAGGTTGATACAAATTAATCTTTTTTAACTTTAACCTATGCTATCTTCCTGATATATGCATATACAAAGCCTTATTTGATCATTATATTTAAAATTAAAATTGTCACAACTACCCATTCACTTAATATTTTAAAATATTTCATAAATGAAGGTAAATATTATAAAATATTTAAATGATTGTTTATTTTCTTCATGGTTTCTGCATCATTTTTTTTTTTTTTTTTTGCATTGCCTGCCAATATCAGGCCTTTTAAAATACACTTTTTCTTTTTTTTAAATTTATTTATTTTTGGCTGTGTTGGGTCTTCGTTGCTGTGTGTGGGCTTTCTCTAGTTGCAGCGAGTGGAGGCTACTCTTCATTGCGGTGCAGGGGCTTCTCACTGCGGTGCCTTCTCTTGTTACAGAGCACAGGGTCTAGGCGCGCAGGCTTCAGTAGTTGTAGCACGCCAGCTCAGTAGTTGTGGCTCGTGGGTTCTAGAGCGCAGGCTCAGTACTTGTGGCGCACGGGCTTAGTTGCTCCGTGGCATGTAGGATCTTCCCGGACCAGGGCTCAAACCCATGTCCCCTGCATTGGCAGGTGGATTCTTAACCACTGTGCCACCAGGGAAGCCCTAAAATATACTTTTTTATATTTGAAACTAATTTCACTCTCTATCAGATCTCTTATAAGCGCATTAAAGGCAGGGACTAAGTTCTACTAGAAATTAGCACAATGCCTTGAACCTAACCGGTGCTCAACGAATATTTGTTGAATTGTTATTGAACCCCAAGCTCTACCCTTCCTTTATTTCAATTTTACCTTCCTCTGTAGTTTTCTATTACTGCCTGCTACTTAGAAATAAGCTCCTTCCCAGAGAAACACATATATAATCAAAGTTTTTAATCAAGAATAACAAGAATAAATGTACAATTTTAGTTCTCAGGAATATTGTAATTGCTATATATGAGCTTAATTAATCAAAATGTGTTAAATCACAAACTTTCAGTATTTTACGTGACCTTAATTCAGTAGACATATATAATGTGTACATGGTGGCAATAACTGTAGGCCTAAGGATCCAAAGATGGGTAAATCATGGTCCAGATCTTGAGGAACTTGTGATACACTGGGCAAAACAAACATATATGTGTTATAAGAGTGATGTGTACAGCATGCCATGGCAACAGAGTGGTGGGACTTGACTGAATAAGCCTAAGGATGTAAGGGAATATCACAGTGAGAAGATAACATTTGAGATAGATAGGTTTAGAAAGCATAAGTAACCATTCACTTGGAGGGGAAAAAGGTAGAGGAAACAATTTTGGCAGAGAAATTATTAGAAACAACAACAGCAAAAGAGCTGTAAGAGAGCAAAAGAATGACATGGTTTGACATTGCAATGACCACAATTGGAGGTTAAGTGGAATTAAGGGTTGGGAACATGAGGAGTCATGAGAACGTAAAGTACTTTGAAACAAAACATTTTAATATCACATTGGCAATGAAGATCTACTGAACATTTTGAACATGGATAATCATAAGATACAACGTGTACTCCAGAGTCAACATAGGACTTACATTAAAGTGGAAGACAGATGTTAGTTAAAAGAATGTTACAGTAGTCCATGTATAAGATGAGAACTTGAACCAGGGAAGATTTTTAATGTTTGATTTATTTCTTTTCGATTAGAAACAACAAAACAAATAGGCATATGTGAAAACATTTTAAAAAACACTCTAGTGTTTTTATATCCAGAGATGTCTCTGCTCACCTATGTATAAAAATTTTTTCCACAATATTTTCAGTAAGTAGCACACATCCAATAACCATATGCTGGTAAGTGAATAAAGAGTCTGAGTGATAAGTAAATGAGTTAAGTGTTAGTATAGGGAATACATTTACACCTACCTCCATATGGAGACATTTGTTTTGATACTTCTCATTACACTAATAGGCACACTGAAGTACAGTCCATCTAACCCTTCTTGTCTCTAAAGTAGTCAGGTTGTAATGTTCAACATCCCGCTTTCTCTTTGCTATTATATTAAGAATTGATAGGGGGGCTTCTTAATTCTATAACTCTTATTCCCTAAGATGATCCATTATTCATGTTCTTCTGTCTATTGTGACTAAGCTAGAGAAGTTTGAGTCCACTTTTGGTATGAAGCCATCATATTGACCACTTAATGTAGGCACCCAAAATAGTGTATTCTCTCAGTGTCTACGGGGCACTTCCTGTTTAACACCATCATTCATCCCCAGCCAATAGTAACTCTAGATAGCAAATAAAACCGTCACTGATTTGGCAGACAGTATGACGAGTGTGAGAATGTTTCACATTTTCACCATGTGCATGAGAGCTTTAATAGGTGTAAAAAAAAGCAGTGTTACTCTTTTAATGGCCATTGTGTCACTGAAAAGGAATATATCAAGCTTTTAATTTTCAATATTTAAGTAGTCAATCAACAAAAATACTTCTTGTAAACACAGTTGTAAGTAATAGAAGGCATTTTCCTTCCTTTAAGTTAAAGTATAGTTATATATCTCAACTTAAAATATAATTATATATCTGAACATTAATTACTAATTACATATGTTAAAATTTTATTATTAAATAATAATTATTTTGACATTAAATAAGAATAATATATATTGCTGAAAAAATATGTATATATATACACACATACAGAAGTGTTTATTCTGAGCTCTCTGGAAATTGCCCTTAATTAGAGACATCTGCCTTGCCCAAGGCACTCTCCCTTCTCAGGGGCAGCTTAAATCTAATGACTGCTTAATATGGTGCTCAACTCCCTCTATGCAATACGGTAAACCTCTGAAGGACTTTCCAAACTTCAGGGCTCCCTGTGGTTTTGGCCAAGACCTGTGTTGACATTGCATTGCCACAAACTCCTTCCTTTTTCCAGTACTGCTTCCATCCTTTCCCTCACGGAAGTGTTGATCCTAATAGCTTATAGTTGATAGATTATCCTGATGAGGATACAGATAATTCACCTTCAGTTCATGAAAAAGAATAAAGTTGGGGACTAGCTGACTCTAGTGTGATGAACAAACCATAGCGCAGTGGGAACCTTACTTTCTCATCTATTGTTTTGAATAACTGAAATAAATTTTAATGTTAACCATATATATTTAAAATATGATGATATGAGGATATAAATAGATACTTTATTTATTCATTAAAAACTTCTTCAGTATCTATCATGTTTCCAGTGTGTCTGTTAGGTGCTGAGATTAAAAGAATAAATTACAAATGGCCCTTTCTCGAAAAGACATGCCATGTACAGGAGCCAGCTGATTTATAGGAATCTTTAAATAATTAGCTGATATCATATAATTATAATATCATATAATTTAGAACAGTTGTTCTCCAAGTGTGATCCCCAGACCAGCAGTATCAGCATTACCTGGTAACTTGCTGCCATTGCAAATTCTCAGATGCCATCCCAGGCCAACTGAATCAGAAACTCTAGGGTAGATCCCAGCAATCTGTATTTGACCAAGATGTCAAATGATTCTGAAGCTCTTTAATGTTTGGGAACCAATCCTTTAAAGAGTAATAATGAAGGAAGTTTTGAGAGTAGTAATTTAGTTATAATTTTTCTTTATGGAGGCAAAAACTAATTTGGACTAAATGTGTGTATACCACTGCAGTATATAACTGTTTCTTAAAGGAAATTGGACAAAAACTAAAATTGAATCACCTAATTAAAATATCCCATTCTTTAAAATATTTTTACAAAAGTTCTAATAAATTGTAAATACAAAAAGCAAACAAAAAGAAAATCAATCCAAAACAACAACAAAAAAACTCTCCTTCCTTTGCTGACATCCTAACGGGAGTTTTTTTTATCGCAAGGCACTCTCCACATTGATATGCCTGTTACCCTGGGAGGGATCCTTTTAAGTCTTATTACTATTGAGTTAATGAGGGTATTTAGACTGACTTTATAAGGATGGGTTGCTAGACCTCAATTACAATGTCTGGAATTCACCTTGGTTCAACTCTATCACTATTAGGAAATAATAACTTTGTGGTATGGATGAATAAAGATTAAGTGGAAAAAACAGTCTTCCAAATGTATTTTGTGACTTTTATTTTGGGGGAAGCGTCTTGATTAAAATGATTGAGGAAAATCCACAATCTTATTACATTAATGATTTACTGGAGATGACTCCTTTTATTAAATACAGTGTGGTATTTGCAGTTATAAGGAACCCAGTTCAGCATAGATTATAGAGTGCCCAAAATGTTCTGTATGCTTCCATATTTATTCTAGCTTCCATTACAGTTAAAGTGGGGCTATGAATTAGTTGCCTATAGACAATGGCCTGTGAGAAGATAGTAAAGTGTATCACTTCCGGTCTCAACTACTTGAGAATAATGAGTCTTCCACGTTCTCTGTTCCCTTGCCCCAGGAACTCTGTAATGCCCTATAATGGCAGCATCAAAATATAGAAAACATCTGAATTCTTGAGTTACCAGATGGACATTTAATCTATATTGTTACCTAACCCATATAAGATCTTGAGAGAGAAACACAACTTTGCTATGTTAAGCCACTGAGATTTAGAATCTGTTTCTATAGCATAGCCTGACATCCTAATTATCCTGATTATCGTTAGTAGCCCTTTTCTTAATAATAACTAATAGGACATAGCGCTTGCTCTTGCTTGAACCCTTCTATGGAGGGTTTTTTGTTTGCTTGTTTGTTTTTACTTTTTGAATAGATAACACATTCATATGATTCATAAACTAAAAACAGATTTTCCTTGAAAGTCTGACAGTTTGGGGTGTGTTAAGCATGAGTGTGTTCCCCGCTGTGCATGTGGTGGGGTTGTTGTAAGGTAACCCTACTGGGTCTTGTGCTGGAAAAACCACTCACGGCAGAAACGTTAGGTTACCCAAATGTCACAGACAAGATTGGCCAATCTCCTATATGCATATCAGGAGCTTTTTAGAGCAGAAGTAGATAAACACTTAACTCCTTTCTTTTCACCGCGGAGTATGCTGTGGACTAAATTGTGTTCTCTCAAAATTCCTATGTTGAAGCCCTAATCCTCACTGCAACTGGATTTGGAGACAGGGCCTATACGGTGGTAAGAAAAGTTAAGTCATAAGGGCAAGGCTTTAATCCCATAAGACTGATGTCCTTATAAAGAGAGAAGGAGATACCAGAGAGTTCTTTCTCTCTGAGTGTGAACAGAGGAATTTTGATAGCTGTTTTCTTACAAAGATCTGCTTTAGGTCATTTGTTGTATCCATATCTATTTTTCAATATGTTGGCTTGAAGGTGATGAAATATGATAACAACTCACCTATAGTTCTTTTTTCACAGATTATTTTAATCCCTTTGGGGCAATTTTAGGACCATTGTTTGAAATAGATACTAACTTAGAATCTTTGTATTCCCAGTACCTGATGCAAGGGTCTGATTGTGCAACAGATTTCTGATGTACTTTGAGAATACATGGGACACTCTGAGACATTTTGAGGTCCCAACACAATCAGTATATTTTTCTCCTGAAATGATCCATCCTGAAAGAATAACTTGGAGCCCTATCCAAGACATCTACACATCTTTTCATACACAAGAAAGTGCTGTGTATGGTTTGCTTTTATTGAAATAAATCTTGGATGTGATACATGTAGTATGATCAAGATATTATGATTGCTATTCATTAATTTTAAAAAGTATTTATTGAATGCCTATAATGTGTCCTAGGAACATAGCAGTAAAAGAAATAAACAAAAAAAAACCCTCTGAATACTGTACCTCACATTTTAGTTCAGAGGAATCAACAGCAAACAAAAATTACATATATATATACATATACATAAACATATATACACCAAATGGTAGTAAGTGCTATAAATAAGATGACATATCATCCCTTCCATAAAAACAGAGTGCTACCTACCATTATTTAAAGACAAAATATCAAAATATGATAAATATTAATATTTAGCAGAATAAATACAATGATCAATTTAAATTATATATCATTAATACTCCTTTTAAAATATACTCTCTGAAGTGGGGTTAACTTGTAAGTATATTACTCACTGTACCCTCCCCTGCTGAGTTTATGAGGTCTCATCTCCTCTATCTGAGGCTCATGAAGTTTCCCTTCCTTAGCTAAGGATCATGAGGACTCTCCATCCTGGCGTGTCACAAACCAATTCTTGGAAGCTTCCTTTAATTGCCTTCATCTTGGAGAAAGAAAAAAAAGTTCCCCACCTGCCTCTGAGTGTTCCTCTCTTTCTTAACTTCAATGCATTTTTTATAAAAGGTAACAGTTTGCTTATAAATTTGAAATTTGTGTGTGTGTCCTGGGGCGGGGGTTCTAACACAAGTGAAATTTACATAGCAAAGTAATTCCCCCATATAATTATTTTTTTCTAATGAGATAATTCAACTGACTACTTGTGGGAACATTTTGAAATACTTAACTTAAGAGGTGTCTTTTTTGGCCACTTCCCCCTTATCCGTTTAAAGGTCCGCATCAGTAAACTATCCCAGACATTTAAATGTATGATTTGATCAAAATGGGGAGGTATGTCACGGAAGACTTTGCCCATCCACACTTGCAGCAGAGGGCCAAAATATAAGATGTAAAAGAATTAAACAAAAGAGATAGAGCATCGCCATTTTCCTTCTTGCCTTCTGGCTTTTGTCCCTCTCCCACCCGGCCCCCATATACTCACTTTGTTTTCCTTTCTGCTATCTCTCTATCTTGCCTTAGGAACTGTGACTTGCTTATAAACCACAAGGCTTGCAAAAATAATTCTGGGAAAAACTGTTCTGATGGTTATTGTAAACCCAAGCAAAAGACATGACCTGCAACCATGAGTTTTGCCTAAAGTCAAAAATCGCAGCCTAAATCAAAACCATAAAGGCAGCTACTCAGCTCTCCCTATGCTGTCAAAACTCTGACTGCTTCAATTAGGAAGCTACTACATCTTCAGATGCTCTGTTGCACAAGAGCTGAATAAATTCTTTAACCTCTATTTGAGTCACTTAAATTTCTTTTGAAAATTCAAGATCAGAGAGTTCAGGGCATAGGCACTACAATTTTCACTGGGGCTTGAGGGCAAATGATAGGTGAAGCATAAGACTTTAGCACTGAATTACATTATGCAATAGTATAATGTGTATTCTTATTCTTTAGAAATTGCCTAAATTGGCTTGAGGTCAAAACAAACTGTAAAGGCATAGTTCTAACATTCATACAGAAGTATTTGTGGAATTGTCATCCCTGATTGGAGCAGGAATCCTCTATTGTTTTATACATGCCTTTATAGTAGGTATTTATGGTAACTGATTCCTCAAAGACATGACCTGTTGATAAACACAGCTACAACAGTCCAAGAAAATGTATCAGTGTTATGAAATACAAGTATATCTTCATTGTAGAAAAATGACGTAACCACTGAAATGATAAACCAGGAAGAATTTTTTAGTGCTTCTAAGTCCAATGCTATGGAATATCCTTTTCTGGTAGGCAATGTAGCAGATCAACTGTAGTTTCCATTTGTGGAACCAAAATTTGACAGACAATGGATATTTCTGAAAGATTTACTAAGTTAACTTTATCATTAAAGGAGGTATATCCAAGATTGTAGATATCTTCATTTTGTTTACAGTTCTCTTAGGAACAATGTTGGAATGTCCAATTCAACGTTTCTCTATGTGTATGTATATGTGGGTGTTCATACATTTGTCCTAGGTATTGAATTTACTCTTTAAGTTGATCTCTGGCTCAATTTATACAGTTTTGAATTTGTGAACAGGCCATCAGAACAGAAGAAACAGTGACATCCAATGTAATTCTAAGGGAAGAGCTGGTAACATGTCATTTAGAACTACAAATGTGCTTTTTGTATTTTCTTTTTTGTAGAGAAAGATACGTGGGAAGAAGAAAGGAGGGAGGGAGAAGGAAAGAAGGAATGAAAGAAGGAAAGAAGAAAGAAATATAAAGGGAAAAAAACTCCAGAAGAGAGAGAACATCTAAACAAACAAAGATCTCCTGATCCAATTACGTACTTCAGGTGGGCTGTATCTTTCATGACTTTTAAAATCCTAATGATAACGGGACACTCTGCAAAAGCTACAAACTGTAGACTACTAGAGTTTTATAGTACCACGATTTATTTTATTTGGGCATTTTGTGATGTCTGCACAGAGTTTTAAAATCAGTAGGATTAGACATGTACTCTGCTTAGCAGGGTGCAAGCAACTTAGCAAATACATACACATACAGCACACTTAAGATTCAGCACTTAAGTAGGGTCCATAGCCAGTGGCTATCAGACATACATTGATTTCAAAATTAGGACAATTTGAAAATTCCTAGAATCATAAAAACTAGTGTCTTTTTAAATAATTACACAATAAGTAAGAAAAAGGACTGTCCAGGGATTAAACTGGTCCAAATTGAAGATATTAACTCAGCAGAAATGGAGTCTGTGCTCAAACTCAAGCTATGCTGATTTAAGAGAATAGGGCTAAAAGAAAAAAGAGGGGTGGGGGGGAAGGACGTTTGTAATTGTTTCTTTGAAAACTATTACAAAACCGTTTATCATAAAAGTGAAATGATTGCAAAAGTATTTCCAAATTGCCTTAAGGTTAATAAAAAAGAAGATGAGAAAGACTCAGGCAAAATGAATGCAATGAGGCTGTTCTAGGTTGACTCAGAATTAGACTCTCAGTGTGAAGTACTGCAAAAGAAAGCTAAATATATTCAGGTTAGAGGGAAAAATCAGCAGCTAGTATTATTTCTTTTGGGAAAGTGGGTGATGGAGATAGAATGACCATCTGGTAGCCATATCTCTGTAAAGGGACATTTATCAGTGGAACAGAAGGACTTTAGCTCTGCAAACTGGCTGCTATGTTTGTGGAAAAAGCACCATTTAAAATCTTAGCTTTTATATTTCATGAATCTTTTTTTACATAAGAAAACTCTGGTTGGAAATGTTACTCTAAGAATTTGTTGCGTCCTATGTGTCTTATGTTCATCCACACTATGAACTTGCTTGGTCAGACGTCAATAGGTTAACCTTGGAAGAGCAAAGATGCCAGGAGAGTAAAATATTTTACCTCAGTGCTATTCCTCTTCTTGTCCATATTGCACATGCTAAATTACACCTACCTCCTTTTCTCACAATGCCCCACAATGACTCCTTTTCTCCTCTTCCCTTCCCCCTACCATATGGTCCTATGATTGCTTGCAAATGTTTTCAATATGTTCCTACTCATCTTCTGAAGTGAAGGATGGTTCCTCTTAGTTCAGTTTCATTCAGTACATTCTGGGAACGCAAGCTAAACTTAATAACTAATTTCCACATAAGGAAACCAGTCAGGGAAAAATTAAATATGCAAACATTGTGTGGGAAAACTTCAGTAAGTTAAACTTACAGGGTTTTAATCTGTGGGAAAGTTAGGATTAAAAATATGTTTTCTGGTATGTATCTACAGTAATCAAGACGGTGTTGTATTGGTGAGATATAGACACATGGATCAAGGCAACAGAAACCAGAAACAGACTCCCATAAATATAATCAACTGATTTTTTTTAAACATAGGTCAAAGAAAATGGCTAGTCTTTTCAATAAACAGTGCTGGAACAATGAGATGTTCATGTACAAAATAAAGAATCAAACAAATCTGGGTTTCTTAGGTCACCTTCATTATTTCCTTCCTGTATAAATTTTCACATATGAGGTTCCTAATAACACATGAACCAATTTGATACAGATCAGGGAACCCTTGATTATATGTTTCCAGATCTATTCTACATTGATCTGTAAATTTCCTTCTATCTTATCTAGGCTTTAAAAGTCTTTAACAATGGTTTTCAGCTCAGACTGAGATCAAGGCTTAAAATCAATCGTAATGGGCTTGCTCTGTTCTGAACTGGCATTAACTTTAAGAGGCAGTTTATCTTTGTGAGTTTCTGGTCCCCCAGAACTAAAAGGAAGTGGGTTAGAAAGAGGAGTATAGGAAGAGTACATGGGGACTTCCCTGGTGGCACAGTGGTTAAGAATCTGCCTGCCAATGCAGGGGACACAGGTTCGAGCCCTGATCCAGGAAGATCCCACATGCTGTGGAGCAACTAAGCCCGTGCGCCACAACTACTGAAGCCCGCGCGCCTAGAGCCTGTGCTCCGCAACAAAAGAAGCCACGGCAATGAGAAGCCCGCGCACCGCAACGAAGAGTAGCCCCCACTTGCCGCAACTAGAGAAAGCCCGTGCGCAGCAATGAAGACCCAGCGCAGCCAAAAATAAATAAATAAATTTATTAAAAAACAGAAGAGTATATGGAGGGACATATATATAATAAGGGAAGAGCAAGAGTAGGATAAAAGTTGTCATGTTCAGGCTACAATGTGGAAGGTCTGAAAGAATGTTTTACATTTTCACAGATTTTACTTGTTTTGTTTAAGGGAGACGTTCAGGGTGCAGTGTTGTTATAAAAAATTATTTAGAAGCTTCCTCAAACCAATCAAAAAATGGAGATCACTAGGCATTTGGAATTTTGTTCCCTTTTTTGTTTTAAGATATTTCTCAAATGAACAATTTTATTTATATTGAAAGTTCCCTAAATCCTACTGTAATTTAAAATTATCTTTGATAAAATTTTGCCACTTAGAAATATAAAAATTAGAGTTAAGATGTGAAATACATGTTTTTTAAAAAGCTAGCCTCTGACTTGGAGGAGACATACACTTAAAACGAGAAGAAATCCTGAAAGAATGGCAATGGTTGATTATATATATATGTTGCTGGCACACCTCATGGCTTAGGCTCCTATGCTATTGGTTAGCTGTCTGAAATTTAAGATCCAGCAAATCCAGCGGATGGAAATTTTGGTGATAGGATCTATCACTAAGTCACACTCTCAGAGACCAAACAAACAAACAAAAACAAGAGGAAAATTCTCATATAATTTAAATGGAAGACCTAAGCCAAAGTTTGTCCTCTAAGGACTGCCTACTGCAGCAAGAGAAAACATGACATTGAAAGAGTATTGGAAGTGTTTTAGAATGGGGCAGTCAGTTGGTAATATTTATAGGATTTTGGGGGTCTGGGCTAGAATGAGTAAATAAGATGGGAAACATCTGTGATATAACTGTTTAGTATTTGAATACACAGCATCAAGAGATTCAAAGTGAGACCTAATAAGTAAATCGGTATTTGAAAAGTGAGTTGTTTGACCAGATGAGCAATATATTGTCCTGATAGGAGAGAGTTTTGCCTAGAAGTAAACTATTTGTCCAGATAAATTGGCTTACAGTAATTTCCTGAAGCAAACAGTTAAGCCATTATCAATACAGATGGTCTTAATTTTGGGTCCTAGTAGTTACGTTTTGTGAACAAGGGTATCTTTAGTCTCATATGTAAGGGGAAAAAAAGCCAAAATGAAGGAAAACCACATACTTTGAAGCCCTGATTCAAATTCCAGTTTTTCTGCTTTCTATCTGACCATCAACAGGATCATCGATATTCTGAAACCAAACATATAATGTTTATTATAACATGCACGTTTTTTAAAAGTCAATGTTAACTTAATAATACATGTAAAGAATCTAAACCAGTACCTGTCATATAAAAGTTGCACACGAAAAGCAGTTCCTTCCTCCTTGAGAGGGTTAAAATAAAACCAAGAGGAAAAACAATATTTATGTGCCTTGAATGTAGGGGATAACATCATACATTTTCTTTTATGTTCAGAAGGAAGACTTCTTTACATATATATTTGTGGTACTCATTAAATTATGTTGATTGATTATTGCCATGTGAGAAAGTTTACTAGTTACAAAACCTTAGAATATTTGAAGAGTATATTTATGACAGTTGATCAAGTTAAATTTATTTTTGGGTTACCTGTTATAAAATTTATGTCATAAATTTATAGTTTGATGAGTTTAAGGAACAATTATACAGTTGTTCAGTTGTTACCACGAGTATGGACATACAACATTGTATTTATCCATCACATGTTGCTTGACATTTTGGTTGTTTTTAGGTTTTGGCTGTTAGGAATAATGCTGCTATAAATTTCCACATAAAAATCTTTCTTTGGATGTATGTTTCTTATTTCCTAGTAATTACGTTTCTATATTATATGATAAGGATAAGTTCATTATTTTTAAAAGTTGCCAAACTGTTTTCCAAAGTGACTGTATAATTTATATACATATATTCCTACCAGCAATGTATGAGGGCTCCAGTTCCTCCACATTCTTGACAATATTTGGGTATTGTCTATTTCTAATTCTAGATAGTGAGTTTGTAGTGGTATCTTACTGTGGTTTTAATTTGCATTTTCCTCATGACCAATATTGCTGAACATCTTTTCATAAACTTATTTGCTACATTCATAACCTTTTTTGTGAATTGTCTTTAACTCTTTTGCCCATCTTTTAATTGGATAGTTTATTTTCTCCTTTTTCAGTTGTGTAAGTGCTTAATATATTCTGGATACAAATCTTTGTTTAACTGTGGTATGCAATTAATTTCACCCAATCTGTGATTTGTCTATTCATTTTCTTAAATGTTTCTTTCGAAGAACAAAAATTGTAAATTAACAGTGTCAGATTTGAATATTTTTTTCCTACGGTTCAAGTTGTTTGTGTTCTATCTAAAAAGTCTTTGTATAATACACAGTTCATATATTTTCTCCAGTTTCCTCTAGAAGTTTTTTAGTTTAACTTTGACATTTAGGTCTGTGATCCATTTTGAGATAAATTTTGTTTATAGCGAAATGTCTTTCAGTTTCGATTTTTAAGGATAACTTTATTAAATATAGAATTATTGATAGAATTTTATGTAATTCCAATGCCTTTTGGCTTTCATTGTTTTTGTTAAAAGTCAAAAAATCATTATTCCCTGTATACAATATATCATATTTTTCTCTCTGCTTTTAAGATTTTTCATTTTGATTTTACTCTTAATAGTTTAAATGTCTAGGAGTTTTTCTTTTTATATTTACCCTCTTGGAGTTTATTAAGCTTTTTGAATCTGTATTTTTTTTAAACAAAATTTTTTTTTTTTTGGCTGCATTGGGTCTTCATGGCTGTGCGTGGGCTTTTCTCTAGTTGCAGCAAGCAGGGGCTACTCTTCGTTGCGGTGCACGGACTTCTCACTGCAGTGGTTTCTTTTGTTGCGGAGCATGACATCTAGGGGCAAGGGCTGCAATAGTTGTGGCACGCAGGCTCAGTAGTTGTGGCTCGCGGGCTCTAGAGCACAGGCTCAGTAGTTGTGGCACACGGACTTAGTTGCTCCGCGGCATGTGGGATCTTCCTGGACCAGGGCTCGAACCCCTGTCCCCTGCATTGGCAGGCAGATTCTTTAACCACTGCTCCACCAGGGAAGCCCAAATCTGTAATTTTTTAAAACCAAATCTGGGGAGTTTTCAGACATTATTTCTTCAAAAAGTCTTGTCCTTTATCTGTTTTTCTCTTTCTGGGATCCAAAATTACACATATGTTAGAATGCTTGATAATTTCCAAATAACCTGTAAATATTTTTCTTCAATTATCTTTCTCTGTGTTCTCCAGGTTGGATAGTTTCTGCTGGTTTATCATCATGTTCATTGATACATTTTGTATCATTTTGTTTCAGCTATCCTGGTTAGGTTACCCATTTATATGAGTTTCCCAGGGATGCTATAATAAGTTACTAAAAACTGGATGGCTTAAAACAACAGAAATTTATTCTTGCACAGTTCCAGAGGTCAGAAGTTTGAATCAAGGTGTTGATAGATTTGTGCTCACCTCAGAGGATCTAGAAGAGATTACATTTTTTTGCCTCTTCCAGCTGTTGTTGACATTCCTTGTCTTGTGGTTGCTTTGCTCCAATCTCTACCTCCATCTTCACATATCATTTTTTCTGTATGTGTGTCTCAAAATTCTCTCTACTTGTCTGGTATAAGGATGCATGTGATTGTAGTTGGGGGCCACCCAAATAGTCCACGATAATGTCCTTCTCTCAAGAACCTTAACATTATTACATCTTTTGCTACATAAGGTAATATACACAATGATTAGGAGGTCATGTGAGAACAAAACATGTCCGGAACAATTCTCACTTATTTAAAGTAGGATAATACGACAGTACTATGCAGTGTGTGCACGCGCGTGTGTGCGTTCCATAAGTCCATAATTAAAAAAAAAATAAATCCTCAACATTTTAAAAATTGTCACACTAGGCAATCTTGAATAATAGGAAATGGAAACCCATTTATATTATATCCAGGGAACACTGAAATACTTAACTCTACAGAAAAATGTTACAGTTATAAAACACAAACTGATGTTGACTGAGCACTTTAGATATTTCTACAAGTAGTTAAACAATCAATAAATTTCATACTTTGGAGTTACGATGAAATAAATTTTGACTTGCTCAATTATTGACAAGCAAGTAATCTTCATAGAGAGTACCATAATATAACAAAAACAAAAGATCTTGATTTTGGAAAATATTGAAAATCCTTCAATCATGTAGAGTATATTCTGCACAAAATGCAGTTTGCTTTGAAAAGTATATAAAACTTGCCTTTATAATTTCAATATTGACTCCCTAGGTGTTTTGACTAATAGGCTCTTATTTCCTAAGAAAACCACACATTTACAAAACTTTGCATAGAAAAACTCAGAAAATTCCAGATGAAAAATGCTTTCTAAATTAATAAATTATTAATTATGTTAATTAATTCAATATATAATTAAAATATAACATTTTATAAGTACATTAATAATTTACAGTTTAAAAAATTCCAATCTGAATACTAATGTCATTTTCATAAAATATATGTTTACTTTGAAAAAACTATTGCAGACTATTGAAACTGAATCAAGAGAATCTTACAATTCTTTATTATGTAATATCTCCAATTTTAGATTTTTCTTGATGACAATTATCATTTGAAATAACTTTGACTTAAATCCAGTGAATATCAAAATCAAAACAACCCAAAATTTTGAAAGGTTTCAGTACCTATTTATATTTGAATTTTCCCAACTTTTAATTTAGGAAATTTTCAAACCTATAGAAAAACTTTCAAAGAATATTGCATTAGACACCCATATGTTGTTTACTTAAATCTAACAAATGTTAATATTAATTTCTTAATATTTCTCATTTTCTGTCAGTCTGAACCATTGAAATTAAGTTGAAGTTATTGAAGATACTATGTCCATTGCATATTACAGAAAATATCCCCTAAGAAAAAGGGCAGTCTTCTGCAGAATCTCAATATTATCACATCCAAAAACTTGAACACTCATAATGAAATTACATTACTAATATAGAGCTTATATTCACATTTTGGTAATTGCTTCAATGATTCCAAGCCACGACTCCCTTCCCACCTTCAGCACCTCTCCGCAAAAACCAAACAAGAATTATATTTTATGATTATTTTGTTTCCTTTGATCTATACCAGTCCCCCAGTTAGTTTTGCCTTTCATTTTTTCAACATTTTAGAGAGTTTAGGTCAATTGTGTTTAGTATGTCATACAGTCTGGGTGTTGTGGTTGCTTCCCAATGATTAGTGCAAGGTACACATTTTTGGCAAGGTACTACATAGGTGATGATGCATACTTCTTATTTTATCACATCAAAAGGCAAATAATATTGGTGTGTTTCATTATTAGTGAAGCTAAATATGATTATTTGATTAAAGTGGTATATATCATGTCTCCATTTCAAAAGTAGCTGTTTCCTCTCGTAATAAATAATACACATGCTGATATTTTGAAATCTTGCAGATAACCTGTTCCACAAACTACCTTTATCCAATGATTTGCATCCATTGATGGTCTTTGCCTGAATCAGTTATTATATTAAGGTCTTCAAATGAGTTCTCCTAGTTATGTCAGTCTTTTTTTCCTCCCTTCATTCCTTTCTCCCTCTTTCCCTCATCACTTTCCTTCTTTCTTTGAAATATTATTATGCATCCATACATTTTTCTTTTTCTTTATGAATTTACCTAGAGGGCCCTTCAGTCTAGATCTAAATGTGCTTATTCTTCTTGGTGTGTTCTGATTCTAGTTCCTCTCAATGGACAGAGATAGAAAGTATATATACACTTATGTGTGTGTGTATGTGTGTACATACACATTACATTGGTTGTAACGTATATTGTTATTTGTCAAATATATTTTGCATTTACAATGTATTTGTATATGAATACATGGCTTTGTTGAGTATGTCCTACTTCCTTCTACAAAAGGAATTCCATTTTGAATTCCATCAGCAAAGAATAAAATATAAGATTTTCTCAAAGACTTTGCAATAGAGCATTCTTATTTTTTTTATATCTGATAGGCAAGAAATAATATTTAGCATGGTTTTGATTTTTATTTATCTCACTATGAATAAAATTGAGTATTTTATATATGTTTAAGAGCCATTTGAACACTTTTTTCCCCAAATATTTGTACATGTCTTTTTTTTCCAGATGTTTGGTCTTTTCTTCTGCAATGTTCGAGTTCTTTATAACTTAAGGAGATTAGTCTTTTATCTTTTATATATAATACAAATATTTTCTTCTAACTTGTCATTTGTCTTTTGATTTTGTCATTTGCCTTTTGGTTTTGGTCTTTTGGTTGTCATTGTGTATTGTAACCAAATAAATGTGTTTTTTCTTTTAGTACAACTGGATTTTAAGTCACAGTTAGAAAGGTTTTTCCCTGCTTTGTGGTATACGTTTTTAAAATTTTACGTCTAGATCTCTGATCCCTTTGGAACTTTGTGGTTGAGTGATTTGGATTATGGGTGCCTGTTTATATTTTCCCAAATTTCTGTCCAGTTGTCTCAACACCTTTTCTTAGTGTTTTCTCCCTCTCATTAATGTAAGCTGTGACCTTCTTCATATTACTAAAATTTTATTATATATTGGAATCTATTTTTGAACTTTCTTAAAGTATTTTCCACTAATCCACCTATTCATGTGTCAGTTACACCCTACTTTGACTCTTGAGGCTTTGAAGTATGTTTTATTATCTTATAGGCCTAGTTTCCTCTCACTGATATCCTATTTAGAGCCTTCCTAGGTTTTGTTGAATGTTTGTTCCATATATATTTTAATATAATTCATATCTCCAGAAGTAATTATTTTATTGGATTTTTATATTAACTTGGGGATAATAGAATTTTTACAATGTTCTGTCATCATATCTAAGAACATGAGATATTATTTAAATGTACTTTTGTGGGATTTCTTTTTTTAGTGTTTTCAAAGATTTCCTGTTGTAGGATTCTCAAATACCTTATTAAGTTTATTCACAAGTATTTTATCTTTATTTTTTTTATAATGGAGTTCTCTTTTCCATTGCATCTTCTAACTGACCATTATTTGTACATATGAAAGCTACTGACTTTTACATGTTAATTTTAGATCCTTTAAGTGCTTGGATCCTTTAACACTATTTTACCATTGTGTTAGTTTTGTCATTGATTTCCCCAGATTATCTAGGTAAACTGTCAAATCACCTGCCCGTGAAAATAATTTTCATTTAATTATTACGCCTCTAATTGTTTTCTCTTTTCTGGTTGCATTGGATAATGTATTCAATAAAATATTAAATTACCATGGAACTAGTGGGACATTTTTATAATGACTATGAATGATAGCCTTATTTAGTAAAGTGTTCCTTAATTTAGTAAAATTTGGGGCTGAGGGCTGTGTGTGTGTACAATCTTACTATATTATTATTTTTTAATCAAAAATGGATGTTTATTTTTTTTATCAAAAGCCTTTGCAGCACAAGTACCAATAGAGACATTTCCCCCCGTGTACTTCCTTTTTTAACATAATCTTTCACTTTCAAATGTTTTAAGACTCACATAAAGTTGTAAAAAGAATACAGAGAGTTTCTGTATGTACTTCACTCCTTTCCACAATGATAGTATCTTACATAACCATGGTACACTGTCAAAACCAAGGAATTGACATCAATAAATTATTAGTAACTCACATACAGGTAGTATTTGTACTTCACCAGCTTACACATGCACTCTGTTTTTAGAGGGAGTTGTATGTTTTATAAAAAATAATTGAGTGTATAAATTTGACCAAATTATTGCATATATAAATGTCAAATCATCACATTTGGCGCACAGAATTGTTCCATCATCACATAGAAACTTCCTCTGTTACCCCTTGATAATTACATCTTCCCTTTAATTTTATCCCCTGCAGCAGTTGTTCTCATTAATATAATGTTATTCTATTGGGTTGGCCAAAAACGTTCGTTCGGATTTTTCCATAACATCTTATGGAAAAACCTGAACGATCGTTTTTGGCCAACCCAGTGTAAGTGGAATCATGTGAAATGTAATCCTTTGAGATTGGCTTTTATTTTTTTCACTCAGTATGTTCCCTTGTGATATATTCAAGTGTTTGCATGTCTCGATAGTCATTGTTTTTTATTGTTGAATAGCGTTCATGATATTAATATATTAATGTTTAATCATTAATCTGTTGAAGGACATTTGGGTTGTTTGGGGCTAATACAAATAAAGCCACGAGGCACATTCATGTATAGATTTTTTGTGAAAATAAGTTTTTATTTTTCTAGGATAAACATCCAGCACTATGTTTGCTGGATCATCAGCAAGTATGAAACTTTATGAAACTTTCACACTGTTACCCAGAGTGGCTGTAACATTTTACACCCCCCAGCAATATATGAGATCTGTATAGTTGCTCCATATACTCAGTAGTACGTTGTATAGTCAGGGATTTGTTTTAATTTTAGCCATTCAAATAGATGTGTAGTTATATTCCGTCTAAAATTTTGCTTGCATTTCCTTAATGGTTAATGATGTTAAACATTTTTTTCATGTCTGTATTTGCCACCCACATGTCCTCTAGGTGTAGTGTCTTTCTTACTGTTGAATTTAGGGAGTTCTTTGTATATTCTGGATATAAGTCTTTTGTCTTGAAAATATGAGATTTGCAGTTATTTTCTCACAGCCTGTGGCTTGTCTTTTCATTCTCTTAATAGAGTCCTTTGCAGAGCAAAAGCTTTAAATGCTGGTAATGTACAATCTATTGTTGCTTTTTTCCTTTATGGACCATGCCTTTTTAGTCATGTCTAAGAACTCTCTGCTTACTATATAAGTCATAAAGATTTTCACCTGTTTTCTAAAAGTTTTAAATGTTTATATTTTAAATTTCAATCTGTGATTTATTTTGAGTTAATTTTTGTGTAATGTAAGAAGTCAAGGTCAAGATTTATTCTTTTTCACTTGAATACACAATTTCCCCAAAACAATTTGTTTAAAAGACTATCCTTCCAGTGTATATTGACTAAGGATAATGATATTCTAGTACTATTATCAAAATCAGGAACTATAACACTGAAATAATGCTAATAGACAATATATATATCTTATTCCAGTTATGCCATTTACCTTAAAAATGTCTTCGTGATAAAAGAAGATGAAGAAGAAAAATGTAAAGAGAAAGATGAAAAAGGAAAAGAAAGAGAAGGAGGAGGAGGATAGTAATAGGGGAAAAAATGAGAAACAGGAAAAGTAATGAAGAGGAAAAAGAAATTTAAAAAAAATTTCTGGTCCAAAAATCATATATTGTATGTTTCCTTAGTTTCTTTATGCTTCCTTAGTTTCTTTAACCTGGAACATTTCGTGTACTTTTCTTTGTTTTTCTTAATGTGGACGTATTTGAAGAGTATCAGCCAATGTTTTGTATGCTGTTCCTCAGTTAGGTTTGTTCAATGCTTCCTCATGGTTATATACCTACATTTTTAGCCAAAATACCACAAATGTGACATTTTTCTTTCTCTTTCTCTTGCTCTTGTAAGAAGGCACATGATGTTTTGGCTGATTATTGGTAATGTTAACTTTATTCATTTGTTTAAATTTGTTTCTTCCAGGTTGCTCTGCAAAGCAAAGTATTTTCCCCTATTATTAACTGACAAAGTTTGTGAGATGTATTGTGACTATATATATCGTATACCTCATCAAATTTTCACTCTCTAATTTAGCATTCATAAGTTTTTAATATGTGAATTAAGCACATTTATATTTTCTATTTAGTTGGTATTTTTATCCATAATTCTGTCTTTTTATCTTTTGTACTTTTACTGTTTATTATGTTTTATTTCCTGTATGGTTTTCCTTACATTTTGGTTTAAAAAAATTATTTTGGTATTTTCAAAGGTTTGTATTTCTGTTTAGGTAGTTAGCATTGTAATACATTTTATAGTGACATTAGTACCATTTGGTATCTATCATTTGATTGAATAGCTTTAAATGGTATCCTTTCATGTTAACCTGTTGTGAATATTTTAAAAATGCTTATTTTTTTTTCCTGTTCTTTGAACCCATTTATTTGGTTATATTATTTCTTCTTGTCCAAGGCATATAAGATTTACAGCCTCTTCTGCCACCTTTGATATCATCTTATTATGCTTCTATACACATTGGGCTGAATTTTCCCCCGTCATCTTGGATGTTGTATGCTATGCTTTTTCTAGTAGAAGACTTAAGCACAGTGTGTGAGTGCAGTGCTCCCTGAGTTCTTGCATATTTGAATTGTTTTACTACAAGCTGTATTCTTAAATGATGTTGAGATGGATTATATATTGGCTTTCCTCAAGACAAATTTTTTGTTGTGTTTAAAAATAGGATACACGTTAAAATTTTGAGTTTTTATTAGATTGGACAATTGATGTCAAAGACTTGGACCTCTGCATGTTTGCCTCTGATACTTGGAGCTTTCTAGATAACAAAGTTAAAGAGAAATTTTATTTAGAAAGAGAAAAAGATATACCCATTTTAAAAAGATACTTTTATATAGAATGTAGACGTTCTCAGGAACCAGAAATTATTATCATAAAATATTAGTGGAAAAGAGTGTTTTTTAAGTCAATTTCCAGTGTTCTTATTTCTGTATAGTGTTAGAAAAGTTGCAGGTTAACATTTCACCTCTTGGAAGGGATTTAAGCTCAGCTGAAGCAGAGAAAATAGAAGATGAGAAATGTGAGGATGGTCTGGCTCATCCCCAGGCCCTGGCATAGCCTCTAATCATTCAGTAATCTAACTTGGATTTTCCTCCAGCAGTGGGGCTGGACTCCAAGGATTGGCTGAACCACCAATCCTCTTAAGGCTTGGGCTCCATAGTTCCAGAATGTCAGTTCTGCTGCTTTTTCTTTATCCAAACCAGGCAAGGTTCAAGGGGAAGAGAAATAAAGTCCACCTCCTGATGTAAGGAATGACACTGGCTTACAGCAATGAAGTAGCAGCCACTTTTGAAGACTATTATTCAGATATTTTTGCATTACCCGGAAGATTGACTGTAAGTTTCTTGAAGGATGAGACCTGGCTTTATAGTTCTTTATATTCCCCACAGTGCCTCACGTAATATTAATAAATAATATTTGATTTCTGCTTGGTTTCTAAAAGTGTTTAATTAAATTTTTTGTCTGAATATCATGATGAATTCTGGCAATAACTAGAGTATTCCAATAGATGACACATAATTTACTGACATATCTAACCACTGTATTTTACTATGGATACTGTAGCTTCCACGTGGAGAGATATGTATCATTAGAAAGATCATGCCAACAACACTGGATTTATTTCACTGCTGTTATAATAAGAGTTTTTAGTTAAGGTGAAGGTACTGGAATTTCTTTTTTGCACAATGTCCAAATTGCATTTTACATGAAAACTTTCAAAGAAAAGAGGAATCAAGATGATCAGACAATATATTATTTGCTCTAGTATCCATTTAAATTCAAACATCAGAGAAAGGTACAGTCAGTGAAAGTTATACCTGCGGTTAAAGACAAGGTCACTTCCATTTTAAAAATAATGTCTAATAAGTAATGTTCTATGATAATAATTTTTGCATACCAAAATGTCCTCCTAAGAAATTTTACTTCCACTGATGCCATAATAATATAACTAGTCAAAGTTAAGATTTGTGGAATCATGCAAACAATACTCAGTTGAATGCTGTTGTAAGTTAAAGTACTAGTTCTTATTATTTCTGATAATCCCCTCGCATTCTGCCCCAACAAATACCACAGTTCTTAGACATAATTAATATTCAATAAAATTTAATAGTATTTATTATCTATTAACAGTATTTGTGAAATTTGATTTCTTAATTACAATTTGATAAACCAAAGCCAAATAAAATATTTTAAATTTTATTTAGTTGAATTAATTTTCTTAATCTTTTATGTAATGAATACTTAATCTTGGTTCCTTTTTTTAGGGAACAAGAGCCAATTATGGCAAAATATATATATATATATATATATATATATATATATATATATATATATATATGTAAAACCATATAACCAACATATTCTATAAATATCTGTAACATCAATAGTCTAGCAAGCTGAATTACATAGTAGAAAGTGCATTTAATTACAAGAAAGATAGAGGTTCAAGTTGTGATTTTTGATTCTGCATTTAACAGGTAAAAGAGAATAGGTAATTTATCTTCTCTGAGTCTTTGTTTTCCCATTTTTCCGATAAGCACAATGTGTTGTTGGAAAGGTAAAATCAAATAACATATGTAGAAATAATATAAATTCAGATTTTTATTTTAGCTTCTTGGCAGATTGATTATATTTTGTTCATCTTTATTACTACAGGATTTATAGTATGACCTTGTAAATAGCAGGTGATCAGTAAGGGTTTGGCAATTGAATAAAAGAATGTAGCTTGAAGAAAACATGGTTTTTTAGTTATGGAATTATGGTGCTTAACTCCATACAAATTGCAGCATGACAACATCTGTAGAAGTTGTAGGAGACATTTTTAATGAGGATTTGTAATAAACTCACATTCCTCCTCTTCCCACATGGAAGCACCTCAGTGCTGTCTCTAACAAGTTGTGTTTTGGCATGTCTCCTATACGCTCTTGAATTTCTTCATTTATTTTATTGGTTTATAATACTGCACCTATCTAACTGTTGTGAGGGTCAAAATAAATACAAGTGAAAACCTTTTGTAAAACGTGTATTAAAATTAACCAAGGAATTGATTTCAAGGGAGTGAAAGCTTTAGTCTAACTTTCTTTAGTAGATGAAAAGATTTACATATAACAATTAAAACAATAGTAGTTGCCTAAGATTCAATTTTCCCTCTTTTTTGTAGTAATTAACCTATCATCTATTCAGAGAAAAATATTTCAAATTGCATGCCCTTCTCATGAGATATAAAGATTCATACCTACAGTAACATGACAGAATATGCTTGGAATCTGGTTAGAAAGGCTCACTTCTTGCTTTGCTGTGGTAGCATATATCTCTTAAAGGACTACTGACATTTTGTTTGCTTTTGTTATATTCAGTTTGTCAACCTCATTTCATCTTCAGTTAGCCAAATGTAGTATTACAAACTTCCTGTAACAGCCAGGAAACAAACCAAATAGGTCATCCTTTCTTATAGTAAGTTTTTAAAAATATCTTACCCACTTAAAAGTTCTTCTGATAATAGTGGCCATGCAGTGAAATGTTATTTTGCCAAGTTGCCTCAGTGCATAGAACGAATGTACAGCCTTGTGTCTTCCTAAGTGAGAGATGACCTCATTTAGTTTTTTTATTTTTTTTTATTTTTGGCTGTTTTGGGTCTTCGTTGCCACGTGTGGGCTTATTTTAGTTGCAGCGAGCGGGGACTACTCTTTGTTACGGTGCACGGGTTTCTCATTGCAGTGGCTTCTCTTGTTGCGAAGCACAGGCTCTAGGAGCACGGGCTTCAGTAGTTGTGGTGCGTGGGCTCAGTAGTCATGGCTCGCGGGCTCTAGAGCACAGGCTCAGTAGTTGTGGCACACAGGCTTAGTTGCTCCGCAGCATGTGGGATCTTCCCGGACCAGGGCTCGAACCTGTGTCCCCTGCATTGGCAGGCGATTTTTAACCATTGCACCACCAGAGAAGCCCCTCGTTTAGTTTTAATAGCATACTTAGGTGATTATTTGATGGATGCATTTTATATTTTTTTATTACCTTCAGAGAGAGTCATTGACAATAGCAGGCACTTATGGCTGGAATGTATAAGCAGGTGTGAATAACACGTGTATCAACCTGGTAGAAAATACAGTGCAACCCCACACAGTGTGTAGGGCAAAAACAAAACAAAAAAACACTTAAAGGTATTAGTTTTCAAACATAGTGGTGCTTTGCTATTGTATGCAAGCTATACTTTTTGCAAAATTGCATTTCCTAAATCTACATCATAAAGCAGATGGCCATAAAATCAGTTGCATTTCCTCAGAAACAAGGCTGTGTGTAGATGTTATGCTCTTATCAAAAATTTTTTCTTGTAGTAGCTATGAACTAACATATGTCATAAAATTAAAACACTACAACCTTGGAAATATATAATTATTTGAATAGAAGGCACAGGCTCTCATAATCATAGTATCTCAAAGCTACAGTTGTCCTAAAGATCAGAGTTCAGTTTCCTAATTTTAACATGAGGGAATTTGAACCCAGTTTAATTATTTGCCAAATATTAACTATATAGTTAGTGATAAATGTAAGACTAGATTCTAAATCTCTGCACTCCCAGACTAATTATGGTCCAATTACTTTAGACCAAACTCCATTACGAAAATCTAACAATTGAAGTTATTTACAAGTGAGTTAGTTTGTCTGAACAGATATCATGTCTGGCAGCTGTTCTGTTAGCTCTTGCACCTGCAGAGCTCAGATATTTTTGAGGAATTTTATGTACAGCTAGATTATGAGAATCGTTTTGTAGAAAGTAGATACTAGTTGCCAGATATAAACAAGATGCCTCAAAGAATGGAAATTTACCACTTTTATTCCAGATTCTGCTAGAAAGGAAAGTGAGGAATGTCCATTTCTCACTAGAGTGGATCTAACTAGGAATTTGCAAAACTGTCTGTTGTTTTTCTTTTTTTTTTTTTTTTTAATAAATTTATTTATTTATTTATTTATTTTTGGCTGTGTTGGGTCTTCGTTTCTGTGCGAGGGCTTTCTCTAGTTGCGGCGAGCGGGGGCCACTCTTCATCGCGGTGCACGGGCCTCTCACTATCGTGGCCTCTCTTGTTGCGGAGCACAGGCTCCAGACGCGCAGGCTCAGTAGTTGTGGATCACGGACCTAGTTGCTCCGCGGCATGTGGGATCTTCCCAGACCAAGGCTCGAACCCGTGTCCCCTGCATTGGCAGGCGGATTCTCAACCACTGCGCCACCAGGGAAGCCCCCTGTCTGTTGTTTTTCAATTCACTCATTTATTCAACAAATATTTATGGAACACTCCCAATTGGCAGAACTTGTTTTAATATTAGGGACGAAGAGTTTTTAAAAATTCATCACTATTTATTGACTGTTGCTGTGCTTTCAGAATAAATAATGTGAGGAACGTATAGTAAGCCTACAAGATTGCCGCTTTTCAGTCTTCAGTGTGGAAGGTTTCTAGTTAGTGTGCCTTTGTAACTGCATCTTACTATATAATCCTATAACATTCAAAGAGAGAGATACAAAAGCAGGTTTTACTCTTCACGGTGGTAGGAAGTAGTTCTTCAAATACGCTGGTCTTCATAAATTGGATCACTCTACCAAAGACCCTGAAGAGATATGGAGTTATATATATTCTCTGGTCTTTAGTCTCTCTGGAGATACTTCAGTTACTTCTTTCCATCAGGCTCCTGGAGTGGAAACCTCCTCAGGGTTTGTTGGTCAGTTAAAGTCAGATTTAGATATCACCTTTTAAGGTTAAAAGGTTAAGGTTAATACTACAACTGGGCTGATTGGCTTCTCATGGTTAGGGATATCATGGGCCCAAAATTTGAACTTTTTAAGAGTACTAGAAGAGACAGAGTAGTGTACTAAAATTCAGAAGTCTCAAGTCTAGACTTACCATCTAGGAAATGGAAGAAAAAAAAAGATCTTGATCCAAGTCATCAAGTCATCGGATAGACTGTTGTAACACTATGCAAATGTACATAGCATTATTATTTTTATTTTTGGTAAGATATGTTACCTACTTGTTATTTCCAGATTTATATTACATTCAGAGGCTTTCCTAATTTACTAAAATTTGAAAATGTAGCGGTAGTGTGTTTGAGCTATGAGTTCAGATTATCCAGTAAAAGATATACTGGGTAAGAATCTCCCTCACGGTAAAAGAGAGTATGAGTTGACTTCCAGTTACAGATGTGTTAAGAGGGATTTATTCTAAGAATGAAGGTATGGCAAGTGTAATTTATGGTAAAATGTTTTCAGATATCTCTGCAAACTCAATTTCCTCATGTGAAAAATGGAGATAATGAGTTGTGAGGACACAAATATAAGGCATATATTTCTAGAAGCACTTATCACAATTCCCACAACAGATTAGCACTTAATACATCGTGGTTATTTTCCATCCTTTCTCTCTTCAAAGCCTGTATGTGATTATCTGGTTGTACACGTAAACAGAGATCCATTGTTTGCTACCTTCTTTCGGAAGACATCGGTAGAGTACATGATTTTTTTTTTTTTTTTTTTTAATCAAGTAAGCTCTCATAAAGGACCTTATTCCCAAGTCTTACAGTGGTTATGCATTCACGTAAGGAAGTATCAATCATCAAAATGGTCAGATAAAGAAAATTTTACATGGATCAATCTATGGGGGATTTCCCAAGCGACCAGAAAATACCTGATTGCTCTGAGACTTTTGCAGAGCTGGAGGTGAAAAGTTTATATTTCTGATCTGGATTCTAGGAAAGTGCTTCCAATGTGGAAGTCACAAAACTAATCCAGGTAGTGCAGCCTGGCTCTTAAAAAAGAAAGCTTTTTTGAGCTTTCGTCAAACAGAGATGAAAGGGTCAATTTAATGTTCAGAAACTTGAAAAGATAATGTGAGAAAGCTCTAGCCTCAACTTTTTAATTAGTTTACAGTTTATGCAGCAAATTGTGGTATCTAAGGATATGGTAGGTGGAGCCAGAATTCTGGGAACCATTTCCCATCTCTAACATTTTTGTGCAGTATTGCTTTCCTGTTTCTGTTTCCTACCTATAAAATGGAGATAGTAAGAGTACCTATTTCATGGAGCAAGGATTCAACGTGCTAATGCATATAAAATTTTTAGAACAACACCTCAATATGGATTAGCCATTTCAATTTTTTTACTATTCTATTTTATTATTTTTATGCAACTCTTTTGTGAACAATTGAAATCTAGAAATGGAGGTGCTTGTATTGCTCTTGCAAGTAGTACAGTTTGGGGTGATTGAGAATATAGTTACATAAACTTACCTATATTTTAGCCAATTAAGATTAGGGAATAATAAAATTTGTTTTTTTTAATGAGTAATAAAGTTTTTCTAATCAGAATCTATAGTGATGGAGAATTACCAAAAAATGTCATTTACTAAAAAGTAGGAATGTCTGCCTATCACCATTGTAATACTGTACTACAGAAAATAGCCAAATATATATAGGTAAAAATAAATAAGCATTAAGACAAGAAAAATGAGATTAGTAAATATTTTTTAAAATGTAAGATAATAGAATCATCATTATTTGAAGATTATAGAATTTTCTTCAAGAAAATCCAAAAGGATCAGATAAAATACAATTAAAAACATTGTAGAGTTAATAAAAAAGTTAGTTATAAAGCTAACCAAGTGCAAAGTAAATGTAAAAGTATCAAATCTATTTGAAATAATTAATTAAACACAATCTTTTTTTAAAATTCATGGTATTGTTAGAAAATTTGAAAATTTTATCCTCATGTCCAACCTGAAAGTGCAATTTCATAACAATATCCAAGAAAATTATGAAAAATTGATGACAAAAAATTGCATAGTTATTTTATATAACATGAGTACATTCTATAAATTGTGGTAGTCAAATTTTTAATCAAACAGAAATAAACAAATAGATTAGTAATAAACAATAAGTGGCCAAGAAATAGAATCATGAAAAAGTGGCTCTTCAAACGTGTGGAAATTAAAAATTACATTGATGTACATTGATTATCTTTCAGAATAAACCATTAGTTGTCCAATTTACATTATGCACATAAAAACAAAAATTAACCTACATTTGCTGTAACTTCCATTTGGATTAGAGAGCAAAAGGTTAAAGAAATTATTTTTAAATAACCAAATATGGAAGAATAGCTTTATAGAATTTTGGAGAAGAAATTGTGTAAGCAACACAACAAATCAACTAGAAAGTGAAAGACTGACAAATCTGACCATATATAACTGAACATTTCTGAAAAAAATTTCATGAAGAGAAATAAGAATAAACAAAAAAATGAAACAAACAGCAGACTGGGGATAAACAGAAGCAGCCAAATAAAAAGATGGTCAACCTTTATATAAAAAATATGAAAAAAATCAACACCAATATTAATGCAAATTAAAAGCATTTTAAAATTGCGATTAGGCAATATCTAGCAATATTTGAAAGTTTCAGCAAGAAACAGAAGAAAACGTACTCACATATATAATTGCCATATTTTTATAAAAGTTAAAAATTTAACTTTGAATAAATGATGCATAAATACTATAGCAGACACTATATAAGACACAAAGTAGGTTATATGTGAGATTTACTAAAATTATAATAATAATTGCCATTATTGATATCTGTGTTGAGTAGTCTTCATTTCTCCTCCAGATCCACTCATCACCCCTCTCCAGTCTGCTCTGGACCTGGGAGGCTAAGGTGGTAGGACTACAACCACAGACCTCATCTTGGAACTTTGCTTCTCTTTGGGTCTTGCCAGGAAATGATCAAAGGCAAATGAAAATAGTGTTGGGATGTTTATTACGTTGACTCCTTCCTTTCCAAGTCACTGGAGGTAAGATGCTTCTCTCTAATAAGAGGCACAGTTTCAATCAGACACCGCCTCTGGTTTCCAGTAACCATTCCTATTGCTCTCTTTTTGGGCCTAGGGATCTTAACAGTTCCCTGCTACTGTGAGCCACTAGGTTCTGCACTATGCCTTGTTTGTTTTCTTAAACCCCATTCATACCTTTGTAAATAGTCCCCATATTTAACTCTGTTTTCAAAGTACCCAGTTGGAGTGAACAATCATTTATTACCAATGCCCTTTCTGACAGTATCTGTAACAGCATTTTTTTTTCAGGCCTCCATCTTCTTAACTACAGCTCTTTGCTCAGAGAAGGCAACGCTTTTTCTCAATCCTAATTACTCTGTGCTAAACATGTTAATTCTATTCAATGTGACAGCAGTTGGTTTAGGAGTGGTTAATGGAATGTGAAGGGAGGTCTATTGAGGACTTCTAGTAAAAACTCTCATGAACTTAAAACACAGAAGATACACATGAAGGGTCAGTTTTCTGGTGAACATTGTCAGGTCTGTCTGGATGTGTGTGTGATAGGTGTGATGCTGGAGCTGACTTGGGTGCTAATACCGTCATGCATCATGCTAACATGGCATAGCAGGCAGATGAAAAGAACCGGGGCCTTTAAGGATGTGAGTGAGCTGACAAATCTATCAGCGTTAGGGTTGCTCTCACTTGTGTATCCTATGCTAGGGCATAATAAATTTTCTTCTCATTATGTAATCCATTTTGAGTTGGTTCTCTCTTACGTGTAGCTGAAGGTAAAAGGAGGAAGGAACATTTAGAATTTGCACTTCTCTTTTGTTTAAATTTTAAAAATCAATATTCATGTATCATTTATATACCTGTAAGCAACAACAAACTTGAAAAAAAAAAGAGGTGAGAGCAACTAGACCCTAGAAACCAAAACTATTGGAAAGTTCAGTAGATCACGAAATGCTTAGCAATGGGAAATATGCTACTTGTGCCACTAAATCCTTGGACTTATGATATTGATCTTGCTGCATGGGAAGTTTAATAAATATGTGCTAAATGTAGGAACAGATGTTAAAATGACATACTTGAAGCTTCTAATCAGGGAGTTAGGGTATATTATGTTGTAGACACTTTGAGAGCAACTATAACACCAGCTAGTTCGAGAATGAGGGCATACCCCACCCCATGCCCCTCAGTGCTACTACAGGGGAAGGGAACACGTGTCTTTTTACCCAACCTCATGAGATTCACGTAGAATTAAGGTTAACTATTGAGAGATGAAGATGGACACCTGACCTTATGCCATTTGGTCACACTTAATATAGATTTGCAGAAGCCTGCATGTATCATGAAATGTTTCTCCAACTAAGAACTCCTGTAGTAAAAGGAAAAACCTCCTAAATCCCTAGAGATGTGCAGGTGGATTAGGCTTTAGCAGTATTAACAGACTTTTCTAGCTCTGTTTCAAATAAACACAAAATATACTAAAAACATTAGTTATATAAGGAGCCCCTATTTATGAAAATGTTGGTATACTTAAAAATATAACCCCGCAATAAATTTAAACCATAGAAAACTAGCCTACTAATCACCGAAAACATTAAACACATTATTTACTGTGCTTTTGTTTGCCCTCTTAGAATTTAGAAAGAATTTCAGGGATATTTTCAAAATCTATTATTAAAAAAAAAAACCCAGAGGATTCCATTATTATACACAATCTGAGATATTCAGAATCATTCTTCTGAAAACTTGTTTGAATAACAATCATTGTAGCAATCTAAATGTTTAAAGGCAATGCTAGAGATTTTAATTGCAATGGATTCGAGAAAGCAGTTATCTCTTACCATGTGTACCTCTTGATCATGGCCTTTTCCATCCCTCTCTCTACTGTCTCCTCCCCAGTTTAAAGGCAGAATGGAAAGGGAATAGTGGTTTGTGTATCCTGAAAGACCACAGCCATGACCAGGACTGTGGAATAAAGGCAGGAGGGAGCAGTCTTCAGCCCTTGCTGTGGTCAAAGGTGGGGGAAGGATGGCTCACGAGCTAACTGGTCTCAGGACTTTCACGCTGGCTGTTGGAGCCCTTTTCTTGATCATTGCTACAGGGTCGCTGACTATGTGGGGCTGTGCTATAGAAAGCAAGATGCAGTAAGAAAAAGCCAGAAAAGTGAAGAATGGCTGTTAATTAGATAGTGGTGAATGAACTGAGCAGCGAAAATGTGGGACTGCCATACCTTGAGGAGAAATTTGGCAGATGTGATAGCTTGCATATGAGCGACAGCAAAGGATGTCTGCAAAGGATGGTTTTTTTAAAGGTCGAGACTTTATTCTTGCTTCAGAGTTCCTTACATAGCAAAGAGGTTTATCATTCACCTATCACTGTCACAAAAATAACAAGGGCTTTGCAACTTTCTACTGAATTTTACAGGTGTTTGCAAAGCATTTATGTGGCTCTTAAAGGTAAATGTGTTCAACCAGACTTACATAAACACTATTAGGAGGAATACAGCTTCTCAGCCATTTTTCTCTTTTCAATGTCTGTGTGTTTGCAAATATTACTTCTGAAATATAAATGGAACTTCCTTGTTCTCTCACTATGGCATAGACTCAACTCTAATATTAAAACAAAAATAGAATTATCGTGCAATAAGGTTGAGGTCCCTTATTTTGAGATCATATAATAAAGAATCTTTTGTGTGCTAAAAATTTGACATGGAAGCCTGAGAGTATAAGGAACAATGCAAACCCATTTAATGTATGCAATCCCCAGGAATTTTTAATAGGATTTTTAGGCATAACATTTTACATAATCACACAGAAACAGTAGTGTTTCAATTCTAGTCTTTCATCATCAGCAGGAAACTAGAAAATAGAGCTTCCTATGCTAAAGAAAAATTTGCTGGTGATTATACTTTTTGTAGTTGAGCTCCTTATAGATGATTTTCTCCACTTGTAAAGAAAGTGGTAGAAACCATCTCATATTTTAACAGAAAACCTAGAAGGAATAGATACATTTGCATTGCATTGCATTGCATTGTATTGGTTCCAGAAAGATACTCCTCAATCTTTA